>NC_052634.1:37940471-38262717 GCF_016161935.1 Mauremys reevesii | reverse complement strand
CCCCTGCTATCCCAGTCCTGACCTGCAGACTCACAGCTCTGCTGGTGCCCCTCACTCCCGACCCGCAGCCCCTGCCATCTCAGTCCTGACCTCCAGACTCACAGCTCTGCTGGTGCCCCTCACCCCCGACCCACAGCCCCTGCCATCCCAGTCCTGACCTCCAGACTCACAGCTCTGCTGGTGCCCCTCACTCCTGACCCACAGCCCCTGCTATCCCAGTCCTGACCAGCAGACTCACAGCTCTGCTGGTGCCCCTCACTCCCGACCCGCAGCCCCTGCCATCCCAGTCCTGACCTCCAGACTCACAGCTCTGCTGGTGCCCCTCACTCCTGACCCGCAGCCCCTGCCATCCCAGTCCTGACCTCCAGACTCACAGCTCTGCTGGTGCTCCTCACTCCCGACCCGCAGCCCCTGCTATCCCAGTCCTGACCTCCAGACTCACAGCTCTGCTGGTGCCCCTCACTCCCGACCCGCAGCCCCAGCCGCTCCCTCCAGCTCGGCCGGGGCCCCTCGCACCCGACCCGCAGCCCCTGCCATTCCAGTCCTGACCTCCAGACTCACAGCTCTGCTGGTGCCCCTCACTCCCGACCCGCAGCCCCTGCCATACCAGTCCTGACCTCCAGACTCACAGCTCTGCTGGTGCCCCTCACTCCCGACCCGCAGCCCCTGCCTTCCCAGTCCTGACCTCCAGACTCTCAGCTCTGCTGGTGCTCCTCACTCCCGACCCGCAGCCCCTGCTATCCCAGTCCTGACCTCCAGACTCACAGCTCTGCTGGTGCCCCTCACTCCCGACCCGCAGCCCCCTGCGCTACCTCCAGCTCTGACGGTGCCCCTCACTCCCGACCCGCAGCCCCTGCCATTCCAGTCCTGACCTCCAGACTCACAGCTCTGCTGGTGCCCCTCACTCCCGACCCGCAGCCCCCTGCGCTCCCTCCAGCTCTGATGGTGCCCCTCACTCCCGACCAGCCCCTGCCATCCCATTCCTGACCTCCTGTGACGTTATGAATGTAATATAATATTTCATTGAAAGGTGACAGGGCCAGAAAGAGTTAATTAACTCACCTCACCCACTGACCTGACCCATGGGTGAACCTTAAGGACTGGTTAGGAAGATCTGTAAATGAACAGAGCTTTGAAATGCAAGTCTGCACTGTTAGAGGTAGAAGGGGAGATGTTTGCTCAGGGCTTGTGATGTCAGCAAACAAGTCTTGTCTATTGCTGTAGATTTAATTCAAAGATCAAAAAAGGAATATTAATATTTATGATGATACTTGAATGAAATAGTATTATTGTCTCTGTGTCTCTTTGAAGGTTGTACTAACCTGTGTCTGAACTGTTTAATGGGTAAATTACCCTGTGCTAATTGCCAGGATGTTTGGGAGAAGGAGTTAAGCCTATAGTTTTCTCAGGCTGAAAGGCTGCTGGAACTATATAAGAAGCCTGGGACATGATCCTGCTTCATCTCAGAACTGCTTTGGGTTTCAAGAGACGGAAACTTTAAGCCATAAGGATTGAGATCCCGAGTCACTGACTGGAGTCACCCTGAATATGGACATTGGACTATAATCTATGGACTATTTCTAAAAGGACTTTTGGCAACTACAAGCTCATCTGTGCTATGCATCTGAACCTCAAGAATTGAATTCAAGTCTGTCTGTATATTGATCTTTTAACCAACACTCTCTCTCTTTTCTTTTTTAATAAATTTTAGCTTAGTTAATAAGAATTGGCTATAGCGTGTATTTTGGGTAAGATCTACGTTATAATTGGACCTGGGTATGTGGCTGATCCTTTGGGATTGGAAGAACCTTTTCTTTTATATGATGAGATCAGATTTTCAGGAATCATCATCATATCTGATGTGTGTGTCTGGACGGAGGCCGGAGGCTGGGAACTGCGTTGTTTGGACTTCTGAGTAACCAGTGAGGTGCTACAGAAGCTGTGTTGTGCTGGTTGGTAAATCTAAGTACTGGAATAACCACCAATGTTTGGGGTTTGTCTGCCCCATTTTGTTTGCAGTTCACCCTGATTGAGTGACCTCAGCTGGCTCCCACAGGCAGCACCGTCACACTGCTCCTTTCTAGTCACACTTTCTACACATCTAACATTAGTGTATAATGTAATACAGATCTATCCCAACACCTGCCAGAGGTCTTCTGGTAAGGCGTATTCGGTGGCATGCCTGCCAGAGGTCCTCTGGTAAGGCGGATTCGGCAGCATGCCTGCGGGAGGTCCTCTGGTAACACGGATTCGGTGGCATGTCTGCGGGAGGTCCTCTGGTAAGGCGGATTCAGCAGCATGCCTGTGGGAGGTCTGCCGATCCTGTGCCTTCAGCGTACCACCACCGAATTGCTGCTGCAGCCGGGGCACTGGCAGAGCTCCCGCAGACATGCCGCCTAATCCGCATTACCAGGGGACCTCCTGCAGGCAGCCTGACTGCCACCCTCACAGCGACCAGCAGGCCACCCCCCCCCCCCGCCGCTTGCTGCGCTGGTGCCTGGAGCCACCCCTGTCCCTGACCCAGGGCAGAGGATATTGGAAGCTGAACATCCAAAGCTTGCAAGATAAAGGAGCAGGGGGCCGAGGCCTGGCGGTGTTGGCAGAAGGGGAAAGCATCAGAGGGTTCTGTGGTTACCAGGGGGATTGGTGGGAGTCGGTGAGGGAGGAGTTGGCGGCTTTGTTCTGGCAGTCGTGTGGGATTTCCACAAGACCATCCAGGCTGGGGAACCAGTCAGCGTGTGACTGTAGAACAGGATCAAGCGACAGCTGGCCGAGTTCCAGGAGATGAGGCTGCAGTTGGCTGATATGAGCGGGAGCACCGAGTGAAGGGAGGGGCGGCCTCCCCTGACATTTTTGCAGCCTGCAGGGAATGGAGACAAAGCAGGAGGATGCGGGGACTCAGGGCAGGACCCGCGGATCCAGCCGTGCAGGCCCATAGTCGCTGGAGGAGGAGAGAGAGTCCTGCGAGAGGAAGCCGCTGGTGGGAAGCAATAAGTGCAGAGTGGAAGCCAGCCAGCTGAGAGTCACAGGGGTCTAGAAAACAAAACAGCAGCAGGTCCCATGGTGTAATGGGCAGCACTCAGGACTCTGAATCCTGGAATCTGAGTTCAAATCTCAGTGGGGCCTCTGCCAGGTACGGTGGTTTGCTGTAAAGCCTTGGAGCCCAATGTGCTCGGTTACCCTCTTCCTGGCTGAACTAGAGTGATGTTTTGTTTCTCCTCCTCCTGGGTCACTGGTGCCCACTGGGAGATGGGTCTCTGGTCCAGCTGGGCCACCATAGGGCGGGGTCCTAGAACTTAACCGTCTGGCTAGAGATTCCTGCGGGTTGACCTGATGTTGGGTTTCTTTCTGCTTCACCTGATGCCCACAACTTTGGTCCCTGTCGCTGCAGCTCTTCCTCTTGCCCACATGGCATTTAAAGGAAGCAGTGCCGGGGCCAGGCTTCCCAGGCTGGAGCCCAGCACCTCTCCTCCTCTGGGCACCTGGAGCAGAGGCGGCTGGTGCTGATGGTTCCAAGGGAAGGCTTAAAAGCCACAGAGCAACTGAGGTCAGGGCCAGAGGAGGGCAGGACCATGCCTATGTGTGGCCTTCAGATGGGCACAAAAACACTCAGCCAGCCTGCTCCCTGCCATGCCAAACCCCCACTGAAGGCCACCCGCAGAGGAGCATGCGGGGCGGCTGCTGTCGCTCTGTGGCCAACACCAGAAGACGGTAGGAAAGCAGGGCCAGCCCCCCTGGTGGGGCCTCTGACCGTTCCCACTCCAGGTGCTCACTTTGGCAGTGGGGCAGGAGATTTTACCCCAAGAGGCTTTTCCCCAGCTGGCGAGAAGCAGAGAAAGACCCAGGCTCCAAAGACGCTGTGTAGCAAGTACCCTCCAGCACAGGGACAGGCGCACACGCTAGCCCGGGCAGCCGCCCATTTTCTTTGGCAAGTCAGGAATGGCAAAGGCGAGACTGGAAGCACCTGGGGCTCATGCCCCAGCCTTTGTGATGCCCAACCCCCAACTCCTTCCCAGGGCTCTAGCTGAAGGCAGAGCATTGGCCTGAGTGGCCAAGAAGAGGTTCCAGCCCTGAAGGGAGCAGGACTTGCAGCACAAAGTGAGCACAACCACGAGGGGACTCAACTCCTGAATCATCCGATCCACAAGGAGATGCCTTATCCTTTAGGCCACATGATGAGGGGGTCTAAACACTTCTTTGGAAAAGCCGGACACTGTGTTTCTCAGGTCATCTGCTGAGTGGGGCTGAGACGCTCTGGGCACAAGAATCCGAGTTCCCAGCGAGACGTGAGACTTAATTCTATGGGGCCGGGTGCAGGGCTTTGGCAGGGAGGCTCAGGCATGGGGGATTGGGGTGCAGCGGACAGGCCGGCTGTCTAGGTGCTTAGATTTAGTCTCACTGAGGAGGAGGAGGGGGAACCCTGCTGACAGGCAGTGGCTGTGCAGAAAAAGAGGAGGGGTTCCTGGGACTTTTTTTGCCTCTCGTTTGCCTGCCTGCTTGCTCTTGTGCTGAACGGTGAAGGAAAAGGATAAATGGACACAAATCAGATTTCAGGAATGGCAATATACAAAAACCTGTAGGAGAACACTTCAACCTCCCTGGCCACACAATAGCAGATCTTAAGGTGGCCATCCTGCAGCAAAAACTTCAGGACCAGACTTCAAAGAGAAACTGCTGAGCTCCAGTTCATCTGCAAATTTGACACCATCAGCTCAGGATTAAACAAAGACTGTGAATGGCTTGCCAATTACAGAACCAGTTTCTCCTCCCTTGGTTTTCACACCTCAACTGCTAGAACAGGGCCTCATCCTCCCTGATTGAACTAACCTCGTTATCTCTAGCTTGCTTCTTGCTTGCATATATAAACCTGCCCCTGGAAATTTCCACCACTTGCATCCGAAGAAGTGGGTATTCACCCACGAAAGCTCATGCTGCAAAATGTCTTAGTCTATAAGGTGCCACAGGATTCTTTATTGCTTTAACGGTGAAGATGTTTCTCACCAAGTCCAGGTAGCTCAGTTGGTTGAGCATCAGG
The DNA here is from genome assembly GCF_016161935.1 of Mauremys reevesii. Taxonomy (NCBI): domain Eukaryota; kingdom Metazoa; phylum Chordata; order Testudines; family Geoemydidae; genus Mauremys; species Mauremys reevesii. The sequence continues at coordinate 38,257,682 of NC_052634.1, read as the reverse complement.
CTCTTAATCTGAGGGTCCAGGGTTCAAGCCCCTGTCTGGGCGCTCAGCTTTTAAGTTGCCTTATGTGCCAGGACCCATATGCTGTTCACAGCCACACAGGGATTCCCAGAAGCTGTAGCCATTTCCTGGAAAGGTTCCTTTCCTTAGCAATCAGGAGAGAGGCCACATCGGCAGATGCAGAAAGCGCAGCCTCTGGCTGCCAGGAAGTGCTGTGGGGCCAGGTGCTGAGAAAGCCCAGAGGGGGAGCAGCAGAGATGGGGGAAGGAAGAGAGAGAAGCAGTGAGGAGAGAGTACAAGTGTAAGGAGAGTCTAATCTGGCTTATACACGACCCCAGTGGAATTGGCCAGCGGAAGGATCTGAGTCCCCACCCCCTTACCCAGAGGCTGCCTGACCTCAAGGACTCTCTTTCTACTCTCATGTATGGCAGAGACCTTGTATCCCTAACAAGGCTGGGCCCAGGATTCCTAGGGGGCTTGACCTCCAATCTTGCCATGATCACTTGAACGGGGGCTACAGTGTCCTCACTCTGGGGTACTCGCTCCGCTCTGGGCACTTCCCTGACCCACTCCTCATTGCATGTGCTTCAAGCAAACACCATTTGTTACCCAGCAATCAATGTAAAACATAAGGAAAGATGGGAAAGGAAAACACGTCACCCTGTTCTGTGGTGCAGGGAGATCACAACCAGCGTCTCTGGAGGGTCAGGGCAGGTCACAGTCTCTCCCTCACATGTCCCAGGCCTCCTCCCCAGGCCCTGGCTGTGCTGCAGGGACACCACGGGCTGGACACTTGCTCTGGCAGTGGCCACATGCTCTAGGTGACAGGCCCCTTGTTCCCAGTGTCAGCCCCCATGTAGGGGATATGATCCCCCCACCCCCAAAAGTCTGGCCTGCAAGATCTCTTGACTGGTGGCATCTCCTTGCACTGGGCCTTCTGCCCAGGGTCCCCCTCGCTCTCCCACGCTGCTCACTGCACCCACCTCCAGCCCCAGTGCTGCTGCGGCTCTGCCTCCAGCTCCCTGGGCTGTTCCTCTGGCTCCGCTTGCTGCAGCTCTTCTCCCCGCACAGATCTGCTCCCTGGGCAGCTTCTACGGCTCGTGCTGCTGCGGCTCGGCTCCTAGCACAGATCTGCTCTGGTTCTCCCCGGCTGGTGCAGCTCTGCTCCCCGGCTCTTCTCGGGCTCCTGCTCTCTCCTTAGCTCTGCCCCACTCTGGCCCAGGCAGTTCCAGCTCCCACGGAGGATGGGACCCCCTGGCCTGGTGACTCCCTCATTACACTGCCTGGCCTGTCAGTGCGGCTAACTTGGAGCTTTGTCCTCTCCCCATTGCCCCTGGGGACTGTCAGTCTCAGGGGCCTGATTTCCCATTGGCCCTTCCCCCTTCTACTGGGACTGGGAACTAGCCAACCAAAACCCCACTAAGTTTTAGTAAGGGGCCAACAGTCCCTTACACGAGCCAGCCCCGTGAGAGTCACCACTGTGCAGAGAAAGCAGTACAAGCTGGTCCCATGGTGTAACGGGCAGCACGCAGGACTCTGAATCTGGCAATTTGAGTTCAAATCTCAGTGGGACCTTGTGTTGGCTTGTGGTAAAGCCCTGGAGCTCACAGTGCTCAACTTCCCTGTCTCCAGCTGTGCAAAAGCAAATCTTTCCCCTCCTGCTGGGTGACTTGCCCACTGGAGCCAGGTCTGATGGCCAAAATTGGTTGGGGCTCTAGAACTTGTGACCCTGATGCCTGTGGTTTGACCAGGTGGTTGGGATTCTTGCTGCATCACATGAGGCCCACAAGTTTGGCCATTTTGCTTGTAGCCACATGTTACCTCTTGTCCACCTGGCACTTGAAGAAAGGAGGGCCAGGGCCAGGCTTCATAGTCAGGGCTAAGCAGGAGGGAGGCAGAGTCCCAGGCTGGAGCCCAGCACCTCTCCTCCTCTGGGCACCTGGAGCAGAGGCAGCTGGTGCTGACAGCTCCAAGGGAAGGCTTAAAAGCCACAGAGCAACCGAGGGCAGGGCCAGAGGAGGGCAGGACCATGCCTATGCGTGGCCAGCCTGCTCCCTGGCATGCCGAACCCCCACTGAAGGCCACCCACAGACCAGCATTCGTTCAGCGGCCAGCATCACAAGGCGGTAGGAAAGCAGGGCCAGCCCCTGAGTGGGGCCTCTGACCGTTCCCACTCAAGGGGCTCCTTTTGGCGGTGGGGCAGGAGATATTTCCCCCAAGAGGCTTTTTCCCAGCTGCTGAGAAGCACAGAAGTACACAGTGTTTGCTCTTGCGGTGAAAGGGCTTAATACATTTAGCCGGCCTGGCTAGCTCAGCTGGCAGCACCTCTGGCTCTAACTCTGAAGGTTGAAGTTACAGTTCCCTGTCTGGGTGCTTGGGGCTCCTCTTCAACAATACAACACACAATCTGCTTAAGCCCCCACCCAGTAACCTGGGTAAACTAACCCTGGCCACTGGGTGCCTCTAAGAGGTGATACTTTCCCCACTCACAACCACTGAGTGCAGGAAAGAAACTTTAATAAAAAGGAGGATAATCACCTTGTATTAACTTGGGAAAACACCACAATCAGGATTCATAACACAACACTATGAGCAAAACACCCCCCCCCCCCAGTGCGCTGGGTAGTGGCCTTTTGCCTCGGGCTCTTAAATCCAGACCCCAGAAGCTCTGTGGATGTGCCCCTCCCTTCACTGCACCTCACCCACAGCTGCTGCCCTGGGTCAGTGAAAACCCAGAGTTCACCTCTCACCTCCTGGGAGGAAAGCCCCTTTCTCCCTCCGCTGTCTGGCCACATTGCCGGTCACTTGCCGTTCCACCCTGTCACCGCTCTGCTGGCCACCCTCTCTGCTCTGGGACGTCTTGTGGTCCCACCAGGAGCGGAACAGGCTTCCTAAAAGTAGTGGCCTCAGACCCCGAACAGTAGCCCCACCCCTGCCACTCAACTCCACGCCCCTGCCCCACCCCTCTCCCCAACGCTCCCCTCCTACGCTGCCTCTTACCCCCAGACCACGCCTCCCGCTCACTGCTCTCCACCCCCTCCCCACCCTCACTCGCCCTTACGGTCATTACAAAGTGGCAAGGCAGAGCCCTCCCATTTTTAAAAGTCCTGGGGTGTTGTTCCCCCCTGTTCAGGCACCCCTGGGGCCCTGCACTTCACACAGCTCTCCCTGATTTCAGCTGTTAGTGAGGGAGCCTCACTGCTAATGCAGACTGGGCAGTTTCTTGCATGAGAGACACTGTCCCAAAGCAGGACTAATGCTTAGAGCTGGTTATCAGTGATTTCAGATCCGTTGGTCTGCAGCAAGACTCTCCATTGAGTCTTAACCAGCTCTGTTATTACACAGGGAAGAACAAAAGGGTCAAATGGGGCCTGGAACCCTTAAGAAGAATCCACCCCACCGAGTACAACACTTGTCGCTACCGGCTCTCAGCTCCACTGAGAATGTTTTGGGGTCACTCCTTGCCTTTATCAGCCTAGGGAACTGGGAGAATCATACTGAACAGGTGCTCCAGTGGCGCAATTGGTTAGCGCACAGTACTTATAGGGCAGTGCTGAGAGGAGCTATGCTGAGGTTGTGAGTTCAAGCCTCACCTGGAGCACTGGTTTTCATTAACGAAGTGGTGTCACCCCCTCATTTGGCCTGTAGTCCAGCCCTGGGGACACTGAGGAGGGGCAGAGTCAAAAAGGCCCCCTTCACTTATTACCTCCTCTCTAGAGCGCAGGTGAGAATCTACAATCCTTTCTCCCCTCCAGCCCCTGGGCCAGGATCCCTCAAGGAGAGCCTGGAGTCCTGCCCCTGGCGTCTGTACTATTGACAAAGACAAAACACTCAAATCCCGCCTGGTGCGGGGAGCCAGGTTTGCTCTTCAAATTCTGTCGTTGGTACATTTCCAGGCCTGGGAATGTCCCACAACAGCATTTAATGGGAAGCTGCCTGCAGAACAGTGACACTGCACAGAGCTCCTGTGGAGGAGGGGTGGGAATTAGTAACATTTTGAGGATCGTTTGGGAAATGAGCCTTTGCTGACAAGGTTTGTCTCTGTTCATATTTCACCTTCAGGTGTTATGTTGAGGGATCTTTAGTGTAGTTTTGTGAGGTTAATAACTATCTCCTCAACTTTATTTACTCAACTTAAAAATTGGTGTCACTTGATTTTTGCATCTCCCTGTGAAAATACAACTGACGTGTGGCTTTCTACAGGGGCCATGATGTTATAGTTGGGGAATTCAGTCTCTGTACTTCTGGGGGGAGTGTTGCTTTTTTATAGCTGCCTCACGGCCAGGCACACTGGGCTGTTAGCTGCACCCACAGTCCTTGCCGGGGCCCCTGCTGAACCCTGGGGGCTGCACTGCCGTGCTGGGGTGACTCTGCAGGTGGAGAAGCCGCTGTGGAGCAATGTAGAGCAGGTGCAGGAAGGAGACGGGGTCACTTTTCACATTCTGAACTGCACAATTTTCCAAATTTGGGACTAGATTCATAGACTTAAGGTCAGAAGGGACCATTATGATCATCTAGTCTGACCTCCTGCACAATGCAGGCCACAGAATCTCACCCACCCACTCCTGTAACAAACCCCTAACCTATGTCTGAGTTATTGAAGTCCTCAAATCATGGCTTAAAGTCCTCAAGGTGCAGGGAATCCTCCAGAAAGTGACGTGCCCCATGCCGCAGAGTAAGTCGAATGTCCGAGAACAATTCTAGGGGAAGGTGAACACAGAGCAATGACACTGGAGATGCCCAGACCTCCAGTGGGGGCAGCGTGGAAATTAATAATGGGAAGATCATTTGCAAAATTGGTCGTCACTGACAAGATTTGTCTCTGTTCCTATTTCACGCTGTGGTGCTAGTTAGAGGAATCAATACAGATTTTTTACTATATTGATTAAACACTTAATTTTATTTAACCAAGCCAAAAACTTAGTGTCACTTATTTTTTCTCTCTCCTAGCAAGAATGAATTGAATTTTGTGACTTTCTGGAAAGTGCAGCGAGATTAATTGTGGGGAATTCAGTCTCTGTGGTTGTGAGCTGATGTTTTCCTCTCACAGGTCAGTGCCTGCATTGAAATACCAACAGGGATCTAAGGGCTGGTGTACGCTGAGCACTTAACTGGCAGAGCGACGTCTCTCAGGGTGTGACTCCCCCCCAAACCCATCTAGTTAAGGTGACCTAAGCCCTGGTTAGATAGTGCTAAAGAAAAGGAAGAATTGTTCTGTCCATGTAGCTATTACAGAGATGGGAAAACTCCTCCAGTCACTGTTTACTCCAAACTGCTATAGCGGTGCTACTGCAGTGTTTTAAGTGTAGACAGAGTGAAACTAGATCTGGCTCCAGTTTGCACTGTGGATGCTCAGGCACTAAGACTACAATACTAACAACACCAACACAGCACTTGCATAGTTGGCAGGATTTGAACCTGCGCAGGGAGACCCCAATGGATTTCTAGTCCATCGCCTTAACCCCTCCGCCACAACTACTTGAGCTATACTTATTTCACTACATGATGATTCTGTTCTCACTGAATTGTCACTTCAAATTGTTTGCTCAGACCAGCTCCCCCAGCACACTCATGGCTGCATTAGTGTAAGTGTGTCCTTGGCTGAACACCGAGAATTCCTGCCCATTTCCCTTCCGGTTGGAGCAGGATGGGAGAGTGTTTGTGTGAACAACATTGCTGTAGATTGTTGTTCATTCCCCACTCTGACAATTCAGACAGTCCCTTTCCTAGTCAAATCTCCAGCACATCGTTCCAATAGCTGGGGGCAGGATTTCTCTGGGGCACTGAGGGCTGGCGTGTGAACTCAGCCTTGCATTCCACCCTTGATGTTTCATGGACTAACAAAAGCAGCAGAAAGAAAGAGCCGAGCCAATATCTCCTGGCAGGGATGCAGGTGCCACGTCCCTCTGTCTGACCATCGCCATTGCAGGAGAGAAGGGTTCACTGGAATTGAATGCCCTGGCTCAGACCAGAGACGCAGGAAGATTTTGCTGTTCATGGATCTGTGCAAAGGAAATTGTGTCTCTGTGTGAAACTGAGGTTGGAAATGAAACGTCCACATGGTGGCCCAATGCTCTAGGGAATGTGGGTGAAGGACTCGGGCTGAGAAATGATTTAACAGGGGTTTGTATTTATTGCCCTGATTAAAATCTATGGCTAAAAGGCAGCCACTGTTATTAGTACTTGTACCTGTGTTGGGACACCCCAGTGGGTGTCAAGTCCATTGTCTTCACCAGGGGCAGTCGATTATTTTAGCAAAGTACAAATTTCTTGGTCAAGGCCTAGGCTCCAGAGAAAACAATACACTGCTGATAAGAAGAAGTACATCAAAAGATTTTGCAGCCACCGTGGGCATAACTATGATGTGTCGTGTTTCACTCTTTATACCTGGCGCCACCTCCTTTCCCTTTAGCCTTGTAGTTGACCAAGGGCAAAGCTGAACATCTCCTCAGATACCAGGGAGTGTTTATGTCCATTCCTGCGAGCTACACAGGGGTTTGATGTTGCTGCTTTCAGTCCTCCGGCTCTGCCGGGATAAGGAACAATTCAGGCTGTCACTGAACTGAAGGAGGAAGATCAGTTTTTGACAGGCAGAGGGACGCCTCCTCTTAAAGGTGTTTGTCTGGCTGGCAGTCCTGGTTCCCAGGTCTCGCCCGTGGGGCTCCAGCAGTTTTGGGACCAGGTCACTCCCTTGGCACCACCTGCTGCCCCCAGGCACTCCCCCCCCCCAGATGACCCCCCTCTCTCTGGGACAGGGACAGGTCTGAGCTCTTGCACCAAATGCTGATTGTGGCTGCCAGAATCTGTGGGCAGCTCATTTAGTTTGCACCCAGGGTTGAGTCCTTGATTCACACATCAAGGATAACGACCCTTTGTTTCTCCTGCCCCAATAACATGGAGACTGGGAATCTAACACCAGCCACAAGTGATCATTTCGGCAAACAACCCAACCTATTTCCAACATACTGTAAAATCCACATGCAGACTCATACATGAAACCTTGCAAGAAAATCTTCCTGAGGGGGTCTGAAGCACCTGCTGCTGGAGGGAAGGAGGGAGCCGTGGGTTGGGATTGAGGAGCAGCGTGAGGAGGGGGGGCCTGTGGGTTGGGATTGAGGGGCACTGGGAATAGGAGGGGGCTGTGGGTTGGGACAGAGGAGAAGGGTGAAGAGGAGCAGGCTCTGGTTGGGAGTGAGGAGCAGTGAGCGTAGGAGGGACTGAGGGTTGGGACTGAGGGGCACTGGGAAAAGAGGGGACATGGGTTTGGGCTGAAGAGCATCTTCATTTGGGGATCCAGCAGGACAGGGGAAGGTAGCGGGTGATTCTAATTCCTTAGGGATATTCTGTGTGTGTGTGCGCAGGGAAGGAACATGCTCTATGCCCAGAGGCCTTTATTCCTCCAGGCTGCAAGGACAAAGGGATGTCAAGGAGTTGTTCCTTCAATCTCCCCCACACAAAGGCCCTTCTTAGGAAAGGAAAATCCTGAAGAGAAAGAGTAACATCAAAGAAGAATCCAGAAAGTCAGATTTTTACACTCATAGTGAGAAGTTTATCACCTGACCAGGGACTTGAACCCTGGACCCTCAGATTAAAAGTCTGATGCTCTGCCAACTGAGCTAGCCAGGCTCACATAGGAAAAGTGCAGGTTGGTGCAGAGGTGAAGCTAGTCAAGAAAAAGCGAGCAGGAAACAATTGGGGAAACCTGCTGCTCTCTCTCTCTTCCCAGCCCTGGCCTGGCCTGGAATTAGTGCTGGTTAACAAGACGGGAAAATATCGCATCTATCAGATTTTCATAGCTGTACAAGACTCAGGCACAATACAGAGGTGCCCATCTGCAAGTGCCGAATGGTTGGATTGGCTAATGCAGCCTGTAGATGTCCAGGGCACACTGGGATATCGAGCCAAGTGTCCATCACCATCATCATTTCGAAGGGATAATGATAATGATGGGAAGGTTCACAACTGACTCAGCAGTTGCATACAAAGGTGCATGTTTGGCAGTTACATTGGGAAATTCTGGCTCCTTCTCAGGCTCAGGTTGGCCACCCCGGTCTAGATGTAGAAGTTACAACATTTAAACTTGAAAGAGGGGCCAATTTCCCCATCATTTCACACCTTTACATCCAAACACGATGACTTTCTGAATGAACCCTCCTCGTTCAGCCAGAAGATCTTGGGGTGGTTGTAGGAGTCACTGGATAAAATTCTCTGGATTCTGTTCTGAATCAGGTCAGAGCAGAGGTACCTAGTGATCTAGTCTGGCTGTAAAATCTATATATCAACACCAAATATGGTGTGAAATTAATCCTCAGAAACGGCTGTTCCTCACCCAGACCCCAGCAAAGGGCTCTCCAAGGAAGGGGGCTGTTGAGGAAGGAAAGAAGAAAGATGTCCTCTCCCTGGAGGGACTGGGCTCTGCGCTTTGGACAGAAAGGAGGGGAAGGAAATGGTCACACGATGGCAGCAGAACCTAAGAAATGAAACACAACAGGCTTCTGAGCACATTGCTTCTGAACAGTGAACGAACCTGACTCCCGTATCATGAAAAGCCAAAAAGCCGTTTCTTTCTATGCCCGGGAGAAAAGAGTTCCAATCATTCCTGCCCGTTTACTTTTGAATGATTTTACATTATAAAGAAAATTGTAACAAAATTAGTCTGAACTTGAGCTGCCTGTTATTAAAAGCTGGTTCCCCAATTCAAGTTCCAACTGCCCTGCTAGAAACACCCCCAGGTCCCTGCTCACCCCAGGAAGAGGAAAAAGAGAAACCCCCACTGGGCACTGCCCTTGGCTCCAGGCTGCTGTCCCGGGGTGTGGGTGGGGACTGATTGTTTGCTGATGAGGAGGGAGCCAGTAGAGGCCTCTGGTGCTCTGCTCCTAGCATCTGCCCGGCCCAGGCTGTCCTCTGCCTCAGCTGCTGCTCCCGGCCTGCTCTAGAGTCAAACATGCAGGGCCCCCAGGGGAACAGAGGCTGGGACAGGGCAGCAGCCTGGGCTGGGCTGGGAAGATGCTGGGAGTTCTCGTTCCCTGAGAACTGGCCTGGCTCCCTTCTCAACAGCGAACAAATCAATTCCATGTCCCCTCCCCAGAAAAACCAGCCTGGCGCCAAGGGCAGCAGGGGACGATTCCCTCCAGTTCCCACCGAGGCAGGAGAGAAGCCAGGGTGTTTCTAGCAGAGCTTATGGAACTGACGTGGGGAAACCAGCCTTTAACAACAGGCAGTTCCAGTTTAAGCTCAGTGTTTTTAACAATTTTTACAACATTAAATAACCCTTCAATCATAGTGTCACCATCCATAACATTGCTTCAGCCTTACAGGTTCCCAAGTGCAAAACTAAACATCTCTTCAAACACAAGGGAGTGGAGATCAGTCAGTGTTCAGAGTCATCCCACATAAAAGAACCATGTTGTGGTACATACTGGCCCCATCATGTGGCCATCGCCTTTCCCTCCTCTCTGTTAAAAGTTTTAGTATTTTGCACAGAAACTTTCTTCCCTCAGGAGAGACTTGGGAACCAGGGCTGCCAGCCAGACAAAAACTTTTAAGAGGAGGCGTAACCTGTCAAAAAATGATCTCCCCTCTTCAGTTCAGTGACACCTTGAAATGTTACTTGTCCCGGCAGAGCTGGAGGATTGAAAGCAGATACATCAAAGCCCTGTGTAGCTAGCAGGAATGAACATAAACACTCCCTGGTATCTGAAGAGATATTTAGTTTTACCCTTGGTAAACTACAAGACTAAAGGAAAGGCAGTGGTGCCAAATATATAGAGTGAAAAACAAAACACTCGTCATGGTTATGCCCATAGTGACTGCAAAATCTTTCTATATACTTATTATTATTTTCTCTGGTGTCTAGAGATTGACCAAGAAATTTGGCTCTTGATAAAATAATCAACTACCCCCGTTAATGCAATGGACTAGAAATTGACTGGGGTCTCTCCACACAGGTTCAAATCCTGCCAGCTACAGATGCATTAGTATATTGTCATTACTGTTGTCTTAGTGCCTGAGCATCCACAGAGCCAAATCTGGTCTTGCTCTGAGGCTGTCTACACTTAAAATGCTGCTCTAGCACTGTGGAGAAGACAGTTGCTACAGTGAGGAGGGTTTTCCATTCCTGTAATAGCTACATTCACAGAACAATCTTTCCTTTCATTTAGCACTATCTAACCATGGCTTAGGTCAGCTTAATTATACTGGTTCTGGGGTTTTTCACACCCTGAAAGACGTACTTGTTAGAGGGTTTATCCCATCACCCTCCCATTTCCTGGTCCTTCTCGCGTGACCAGAGAGCAGCAATGCACGAAGTTCAAAGGTGAAAACAATTCAATGTTTATTGGGGTAAACTTCCAGCAAGCAATGATTCCAATTTCCTTCCTCAGTGTCCCCCTTCCCAGCTCTGACACCACAGAGCTTTGCCTGTGTCCCTGTTCCCATTCCCTGTTCCTATTTCCCCCCTTAGCAAAACATAATTCCAATTCCCCTACCCCCACTCCCACTCCCACTCCCACTCCCCCCCTTACTTCCTGACTGACTGCAGACTATATAGTAAAACTTGAGTTCTGCTTAGCTATGCCTTAACCAATCATTTTACTGAAATGTAACTAACCAATCCTAACATATTGTAACATGATTATCTAACCAATTATACCCCACCACCTTAATTGGTTTACACTCAACAAATTAATTATACAGCAGACAGAAAGAATCACAGCACCAGACAGAGATTATACAGACAAGCAATAGAAAAATGGGGACTACAGTGATAGAACAACACAGAAATGAGGATTTCACACCCCAGCTATTGATCAGTGAGTTGTTCCTAGATAGGACACTATCATGGTAGAGGTTGTGGGTGCTGGTTGCTTAACTGTCTGGCCCCCAGGGCAGGATTTTGAGGTTCACCATTACTGTCTCAGAATGCCAGCACCCATCTTTTGTTCACTTAAAATGCGAGCAGGGAGATTCCAACACCACAGAACTCATGGAGCTCCAGGAAATGTGTAACTTTAGGTCCGGGTGAGCGTGTCTAAAATTCAGCTGTGCTGTAGAAGGTCTCTAGGAGTTGAAAGAGAGGTGCCATCTCGACCTCCCTAAAGAGTTCATCAACTATTAATGAAAACTAGGGTTGATAAGTCATGTTTTTTGTAGCAGGAGGATGGTGGACTGGTCTAAAGTGCCAGTTTTAAGACTCCTTTTTCCCTATCTCTTGGGTGTTCTGGTCTCTGCATTGAGATGTGGTTTCAAATCCCACTCCTGACATGACCATTTAATTCTATCTGGAGAAAATAGCCTCACTTGAATCTCCTGTGCAACAATAGAACCCCATTTGCTTAGCTTTGCTATTCCAGTAGTTGTGAGAGAAGCTCCAAACCAGAGGGAAACAGGGCCTGTTCTCTCGACTCATCAATTTTTGTCTTCCTTCATTCCAAGCCATTTTCTCAGAAACATCCATATTTCCCACACTATTTTGTTTAATGTTCTTTGCTTTTATGAAACTTTAGAGTCATTTAATTGCCACACAACTGTACTTATGAAGTAAAGTGAAACACAATATTTTTTGGATATTCTTGCAGAAGAGTTTTGCTTTCTGACCTGGAATTGAACAGGGGCTACCCGAGGGGACAATGCTGCTCCCTTTTCTTGGCTCATCCAAAAAACATAAGTTCTTGGTGCCCTTTGTTTCCCTGTTCTTCAAAGGCAAATCAACTGGTGTAGCAGCTGAGAAAGCCTTAGAAAAGGGCCCCAAAATTGACAGCAGCTGGTTTCTGTAGTGTAGTGGTTATCACATTTGCCTAACTTGCAAAAGATCCCTGGTTTAAAACCAGGCAGAAACATTGATACGTTCCTTCCTTTGGTCTTTTATCACTCCAAGGCCTTTCTTAACTACATCCATAGCTTCTATGCTTTCTTCCTCATTATTTTTTTCCTTTTATGGAGCTTTAAATTGAAAAGGAGAGGGTTAGCCGGCATTTTGAGGGAAGGAACAGACCATCGTTTGGGAGACTGCCAGCTACGTAACAAATCTGAGCGGAGAAGAATCCCAACCCATTGTCCTGCATATTTAGCTCCCAGCCAGCAGTTTTTCCCTTGCCTTTTTTTTTTTTTTTTTTTTTTGAGCTAACCTTGAGTCCAGGGCGCGCACACTCTCTCCGCCCCACACATCAAATCTGGCCCTGCTGCAAAGTGACCCCTAAGAACCAGCAACCTGCACGAGAGCATGACTGGGGGGAAAAGGTTTCCCGTGAAGCTTATAAGCCACTGGATGCCTTGGAAAGAGGCAGGCTCTGAGCGTAACAGTCAGCAAAGAAGGCCTGTTTGGGGATGTGGCGCAGTGGTACAGCGCCTGCTTGGCATGTATAAGGCCCTGGGTTCACTCCCCACGTTTGCCTTTCACCCCTGCTGCTTTGCTCATGCCCAGCTGGCATGTGGCCCAGCCAGTCTCCCTGCACAGGTTACAGTCCTGAGCAGTGAGGGCAAAGTGCCAATTGCATGGAAGCTCTGGGGGGGGTTCTGCTCCTAAAGCACCAGGGTGACGCTAAGATTCCCATCCACTGAGCTGCTTGATGAGGAAGGACTGGAGAGAAGGGTCCCATCAGCAGAGAGGGAGGGACAAGGCCATGGAGGGGCAGTCAGTGCTGAGAGAGGTCAGCGATTTACACAAGACGGGGACACTGGTTCTGGAGGGGACAGGAGGTGAGGGCAGCTTGTTTACAGTGATGCTGATGCTGAATAGAAAAAAAGGCTGGAGTCAATGAAACATGAGAGATAGAAGGAGAAGGGCAGCTCCACAGAGGGTCCTGGTGCTCATACACCCCAGTTCATAAGTACCCAACATAAGAATGGCCACACTGGGTCAGATCAACGGTCCATCTAGCCTAGTAGCCTGTCTTCTTACAGTGGCCGATCCTAGGTGCCCCCAGGGTTCCACAGGTTGACTGTGTGTTATGTGAAGAAATATTTCCTTTTGTTTGGTTTAAACCTGCTGCCTCTTCATTTCGTTTGGTGACCCCTAGTTCTCGTGTCTAGAGGAGTAAATAACACTTCCTTGTTTATTTTCTCCAACCCAGTCATTGCTTTATAGACCTCTATCATCTCTTTTCCAAGCTGAAAAGTCTCAGCCTTATTAATCACTCGTCATATGAAAGCTGCGCCAGACCCCTAATCATTTTTGTTGCCCTTTTCTGAACCTTTTCCAATTACAATATATCTTTTATCAGGTGGGGTGACCACATCTGCAGGCAGTGTTCAAGATGTGGGTGTGCCATGGATTCCTGTAGAGGCGCCCTGGCTTGTCCTAGATAGAGAGACTAGACAAACAGGGACCTAGCCCCCTACAGTGATCCATGGACAAGAACCTGGCTGGGAGTGGGGTGAAGGTTTCCTCTGGACAAAGGGGAGCTGAAATCCCTCAGGGTCCTGAAACTTAAGCAATGAAAGCTTCAAACCCTTTATAGCCGTGCGTTGAGGTGCATCAGCAGAAGGTTGGGCTGGAGCAGGGGTCGGCAACCTATGGCACGCGTGCCAAAGGTGGCACGCGAACCCATTTTTAATGGCACGCTTGGGCCTGCCGGGACTCCAGTGTGACATTAAAAATCCTGCTGGCACGGCAACCAGCTGGCCCCTCCCCCGCCTTCCCCCGGAGTTCTGCCGCCGCGCGTGCAGCGCTCTGGGGGCCGGGGCTCCGCACTCCCATGGGGCAGAGTTTGGCTTTGCGGGGAGTGAAAGACGCTCCCCGCTCATCCAGCGCCCTGCTGCCTTGCGCACAGCACTTTGAGGCGTGGCTGCGGCGGCAGCCGGGCTCGAATGAGCAGGAAGCCTCATGGTAAGGGGTCTGGGGCTGGGGTTGGGGTAAGCGGGGGCAATCAGGGGCAGGGAGCAGGGTGGGTTGGATGGGGTGGGATCCCAGGGGGTGGTTGGGGCAGGGGTCTCTGGAGGGGGCAGTCAGGGAGCGGGGGTGGATGGGGCATGGGAGTCCCGGGTCTGTTAGGGGTGGGGGTGGATAGGAGACAGGGCAGGCAGGGAACAGGGTCCTGGGGGCACAGTTAGGGTGGGGGTTTTGGGGGGTCAGAGAACAAGGAGCTGGGGGTTGTATGGGTCCAGAGTTCTGGGGTCCTGTCAGGGGCGGGGAGCGGTTAGATAGGCATGGGAGTCCGGGAGGTTCTGTCTGGGTGCGGGGGTGTGGATAACGTTTGGGGCAGTCAGGGGACAGGTAGGGGGTACGTTCCTAGGGGGGCAGTCAGGGGACACGGGGCAGGGCGGCTTAGATCGGGAGTGGGGTCCCAGGAGGTAGTCGGGACAAGGAGCGGGGATGGGGTTCTGGGGGGCCATCACCCAGCCCTCTGCCTGGAGCCCTGACCCCTCCACACCCCCCAGGCCCCTGCCCTGAGCCTTGCACCCCCACATCCCGCCCAGGCCCCTGCCCTGAGCCCGGTACCACCCTGCCCTTTGTGAACTCCCTCACCCCTCCCCCCCCCCACGCCCCCAGCCGTGCCTCTGGCACCCCCACACCTACCCAGCCCCCCTACTCTGACACCTGTACCCCCTCTCATGCCCCCAGCCCTGACTCTTGCATCCCCACATCCCCAGCCTCCCACATCCCATGCACCCGCACATCCCCACCCCCACCCAGAGCACCAAACGGGAGCTCCTGCACCCCTCCGCACACATTCCCACCTGCACCCCTCATGCCAAATGGGAGCTGCCCAGGTAAGTGCCCTCACACCCAAACCTCCTGCCCCAACCCTGAGCCCCCTCCCTCATTCTAGCCCCTGGCCAGACCCTTCATCCCCAGCCCTATGCTCAGTCCACTCCCACCCTCAGCTCAGTGCAGAGAGAGGAAGAGAATGGGCCAGAACCAGGGAGAAGGTAGGTACCCACTGTATGTGGGCAGGGCCGGGACCCCACACCGGCGGCGGGCTGAGCGGGTCCGGCAGCCGGGATCCCGGCTGGCAGGAGCCGGTGGATGGAACCCCTGAGCGGCAGTGGGCTGAGCCGCTGCCGGTCTGGGGTTCTGGCTGCCAGACCCTTCCCAGCTGGGGTCCTGGCCGCAGGCCCCGCTCAGCCCACTGCCGGCCTAGGTGAACAGAACCCCAGACCAGCAGCAGGCTGAGCGGGCCAGCGGTGTAAGATCAACATTTTAATTTAATTTTAAATGAAACTTCATAAACATTTTGAAAACCTTGTTTATTTTACAATACACTAGTTTAGTTATATAATATATAGACTTGTAGAGAGAGACCTTCTAAAAAACATTAAAATGTATTACCGGCACGCGAAACCTTAAATTAGAGTGAATAAATGAAGACTTGGCACACCACTTCTGAAACGTTGCCAACCCCTGGGCTGGAGGAACCTGGAGAGTACATTTCTGATCTACATTTCTATTTGTTTGGTTTTTGTAGGTTAAATTAATGCAGGCTCTGGTCCACTCTCTCCCAAGGGTGTAATGTTGCTGTGCACAATGAGAAATCTTGGGGAAAGATTGAAATGAAATGGAAGCAGCATATGGTGGCAGAACCTAAGGAATTAAAAGCCCATTGATTCTTATGTGTGTGCATTGACTCTGAACCAGAAGTGTAATTTTTCTCGCTTTGTGGCTGCAGCCAGTAAAATATTTAAATATCTATCAGGGATGGTCTAGACAGTATTTGGTCCTGCCATGAGGGCAGGGGACTGGACTCGATGACCTCTCGAGGTCCCTTCCCGTCCTAGAGTCTATGAATCAATGAAACTCTGGCTTTTCCTGAATGCTGTAGACTGTGAGTTCCTGGGAAAGGGCAGGGGGAGAGGGAGCAAGAGGAGAAAGGCAGAGACACTGGAGAAGAAGAATGGGGGGAGAAGAAAGAGACAGAGAACACAGAGAGACAATCAATGACTGAAGATGTCCCAACTCCATCTTGCTCCTCACAGGTGTTCAGAAAGCTGGGTAGTTGTAGGTTTCAAATATCAAGGGGCTCTCCACATACCTGATCTCTCTCTCCTGGCTCCCATTTTAGCATTAACTTTTATTTTGAAATGTTTGGCTTACCCCTGATCTTCTCTTTCCCTAACTGTATTGCAAGTTGGGTGGGTTTTTTTGTTGTTTTTTTTGCTTCCCTTTTGTTCATATCAACATAATTGTAACAGCAAAGGAATCTGTAGGAGCAAAAACTGACTCAAAACTTTATTTCCCCATCATGCAGGAACATGGTACAAACAGCTCATGCAGCTGGAATCATCACACGGAAGCCAGGGGATGGGAGATGCAGGTTTCCAAGTGTTCTGTCTTCTCAGATGACACATTCCAGCCCCTTGTATTCCTCCCTCCTGTGTGACCTGCTGGGCTTTGACACACTTATTGTCTCATTCTATGGATAATGTGATTGTAACACAACGTGACTGAAATTAAACCACTTCCAGACAAGGAACCAACAAAAGAGAAAAGCCATTATTGCATTGGCTGGGAATTGAAGCCAGGTCAACTGTTTGGAAGGCAGCTATGCTCACCACTATACCACCAACACAGCTGGCAGGAGCAGCTTTCCTGCAGGCTACGTGTGCTGGCAAAGGGGGTTACACGTGACCATGGAGCTAGTAAGCAGGGTGGATGGGCTGGAAGCCGCCTGACAGCTGGGAGCAGAGTTAGGGGGCAAAGGTGAAAACAGATCTCATTGGGAGCTGGCCCACACCCAACCTGCCCCTAGGAGAGGGGAACTGAAGCTCAACTTCAATCATAGAAAACTCTTCCCTAAGAAGGAAGGGGACGGCTTGTTTTAAAGACAAGGTTTGTGGGTTTTGCCCACTACATACAGAGGGCTGGATAGCGCTGAGTCCAGACAAGACTCTGGTAGGATAAGGAAGAAACTCAGGCTGCCAGTGAGCTGAAGGAGGGAGATGATATTTTGACAGCGATGGACACCTCATCTTAAAGGCCTTTGTCTGCCTCCTTCTAGTGACTGTTTGGCACAGGAATGCAGCCCCCACTCCTGGGTGGCTCCTGTGGAAATAATGTTTCTGTGCAAAACACAAAAGCTTTTAACAGAAAGGAGGGAAAGGAAATGGCCATGCAGTGGGACAGGAATGTAAGGAATGAAACAGCAGATACTTCTCCCACGTGCATTGACTTTGAACCTTGTTGTTTGCCGTGTTGTTATATCCCTGTTGTTCCCTGGACATGAGAGGTGGGGCAGGGAGGTGGGGGCTCACATATCGTCTTTCAAAGGACCAAGGAAGGGAGTGTTATTTACTCCTTCTCATAACACAAGAACTAGGAGGAGTCACCAAATGAAATGAATAGGCTACAGATTTGAAACGAAATATTTCTTCGCACAATGCACAGTTAACCTGGGGAACTCTTTAGCAGAAGATGTTGTGAAAGCCAAGACTAGAACAGAGTTCAAAAAAGAACTAGAGAAGTGCACAGAGGATAGGTTCATCGATGGCTATTAGCCAGGATGGGCAGGGATGGTGTCCCCAGCCATTGTTTTCCAGAAGCTGGGAATGAGCAACAGGAGAACCACAGAGCAATGACAAAGCCAGGTTGTCATGGGCGAGTAGTTAGGGGGATGCACTAAAAATCCAGTGGAGTCATCCCCCTCCTCTCCACCCCAAGCAGCTCTGAATCTTGATGACTCTGATGCTGAAATTCCACTGCCTCAGCATCCTCAATCCCCACTGGAGGCCAGTGTAGAGTCTTTAGATCCCTGTTCGTATTTCATACTCCAGCTGATGCACCATTCCTGCCCAGCAACTCACCGTCTGCCCCAGAAGAACCAGCTGGTGGGCCGCACCCACAGGCAGACAACTTATACCGCTCCCCTCAGAGCAGCAGCCGCAGCAGTTGGCAGCTAATCCCCACCTAAGGCTTTGGGGAAGGAGATGGGGATCATGTGTTATTTCTTCCGTACATCGAGTCTCACGGTGTTTTAACATATTTCTCTCTAACACTGATTTAAATTTAGAGCCCCTCCCCCCAGTTCTGCTTTGTAAGAGCCTCATTTCTGTACATAAAACAGAAGAACAACCAGACTGGGTCAGACCAACGGTCCATCCTGCCAAGTGTCCTATCTCCCAAGAGCAGTCAAAGCCAGATGCTTTAGAGGGAATTAACAGAACACGTAATCATGAAGTGATCCATCCCGTTGCCCATTCCTAGTGTCTTTACAGATGTGACCACAAAGAGACACTTGCAGCTACTTAGAATCATAGAAGATTAGGGTTGAAAGAAACCTCAGGAGGTATCTAGTCCAACCCCCTACTCAAAGCAGGACCAATCCCCAACTAAATCATCCCAGTCAGGGCTCTGTCAAGCTGGGTCTTACAAACCTCTAAGGATGGAGATTCCACCACTTCTCTAGGGAACCCATTCCAATACTTCACCACCCTCCTAGTGAAAAAGTGTTTCCTAATATCCAACCTAGACCCCACCACTGCAACTTGAGACCATTGCTCCTTGTTCTGTCGTCTGGCCGAGCTCCATTCTCTTTGGAACCCCCTTCAGGTAGTTGAAGGCTGCCATCAATTCCCGACTCATTCTTCTCTTCTGCAGACTAAATAACTCCAGTTCCCTCACCTCTCTTCATAAATCATATGCCTAGGTCTCCTAATAATTTTTGTTGCCCTCTGCTGAACACTCTCCAATTTGTCCACATCCTTTCTGTAGTGGGGGGGGGAGGGGAGACTGGATGCAGTACTCCAGATGTGGCCACATCAGTGCCAAATAGAAGGGACTAATCGCTTCCTTCAATCTGCTGGCAACATTCCCACTAATGCTGCCCAATATGCTGGTAACCTTCTGGCAACAAGGGCACATTATTGACTCATATCCAGCTTCTTGTCCACTGTAATCCCCAGCTCCTTTTCTGCAGAACTGCCACTTAGCCAGTCTGTCCCCAGCCTGTAGCGGTGCATGGGACTCTCCCATCCTAAGTGTAGGAATCTGCACTTGTCCTTGTTGAACCTCATCAGATTTCTTTTGGCCCAATCCTCCAATTTGTCTAGGTCACTCTGGACCCAAACCCTACCCTCCAGCACTTGGATTCTTTATGTGCTTTCACAGAGCGAAGAGCACATGTTCCATGATTTCATACAGCAGAGTTTTATTCTATAGGGAGCTTTCCCTGTGTGGCTCAACACAGATGCACATTGTGACCCTTCTCAGGGTGCTGAGGGCCGTGAATCTCCTGGTGGCCACCTGCCACGAGGAAGAGGGACTTTTGCATTTGGCAGCTGGATGTTAATGACCAAACTCACCAGCCTGTCAGCCAGTCAAGCACCCTCCTCTGAGCTACATCAACCTTAACAATTGACAATAAAGGCACCTTAACCCCTGAGTTCCTTCAATGTGTCCCCCTCTGGGGTCCAGCTCCAATCATCAGATACTCGGGGTATGTCTATACTATCTGCTGAATTGGTGGGCAGCGATCGATCCAGCGGGGGGATCGATCTATCGGGTCTAGTGTCGATGCAATAAATCGATCCTCGAGTACTCTTCTGTCGACCACTGTACTCCAGCTTGGTGAGAGGCGCAGGCAGAGTCTACTGGGGAGCTGCAGCAGTCGACTCACCGCGATGAAGACACCATGGTAAGTCGATCTAAGTACATCGACTTCAGCTACGTTATTCATGTAGCTGAAGTTGCGTAACTTAGATTGATTCCCTCCTAGAGTAGACCAGGGCTCAGAAAAATCCCAGATCCTCTCTGCCCAAAGCAATTGTACATCCCAGGTTACCAGTTTTACTGTAGCCCACTGCTACTGGATCACACACAGCACTTGAGCACAGTTATTGAACAAAGGGACATTTATTTAACAAGGGACAGAGATTTAAACAAACAAATGTGAATGATGGAAACCAACTGTTACCAACAAAACAAAATCACAAAATGCAACCTACACTTTTTAATAGTTACCTTTCCTACCTAAGTAGATTGAAGTGTGAGGTGACAGTCTATTGCAGTGACTGCTAGTCCCTAGGAGCCAGGGCCCTGCCTTTCTTGAAGCACCACTGGTCATTAGTGATCTCCTTGGTGAATGGACCTAGAGTGTTTCTCTCCACCCTGTTATAAAATGAATCAGTCTTTTGTGTATATTCACAGAAAGGACCATTTCCTCATTGTCATATTGTCGTTTACACTTCCACAGGGTTTCGATGTCTATAATTTGTCTTTGATAGTTTTCCATTGGCTTTTCTGGGCTGGTGCAAAGATTGACAATGCAGCAACACATTGCATAACTGGCTAGCAAGGGACGGGTGACAATTCCTCCCACTTGAATAGGCCATTCCCAACAAGACCTTTAATTGGGGTGACTCACTTTCATGATAATACCATATGGGCATAATTTTCCATATACTTACATGACTCCTTCAATAGGACTCATACACACCTCTTGCAGTGATCAGGAGTAACAATAATTTACAAGCTTTCAGTAGAGATCTCACTGCTATGCTTCCTGGATAAATATCATAAAAATCAGTGCATTAGGTGTGATGAGTTTGTCAGGTCTGAGGCAGGAGTTTCTTGTGAATTACTTTGACCTCTCTGCCAATTGGCACCAAAGAGCATTTATCACACATGCACTGAGTTATACAGTCACACTCTGACAGAACAGAAAGGACAACACAAAAATAGAGAAAGGAACAATCATATACTAAAATGACAATGGTTGGAACTCAACATTTCTCTCAGTCTTTGGACTGATGGGTACTAAGAGCTTTTCCCTCAGTTGAACCAGGTGATCGGACAGCTGGCTCAGCACTCCATACTAGCAGATTTCTCACATATAGGGAGATGGGTCAAAATTGGAATTGATGTCATGACTCGCTTCCCAGAGGGGATCAATCTGTCTAAGGCTGTGTCTACCCTTCAAACACTGGAAATATTCTTCTGACAACCTAACACTGTCTACACTGGGGCTTTGGTCACATTAACTACTTCTCTCAGTGGAGTGGATCTTTCACACCCCTGAGATATGTGGCCATGTCAACATAGTTTTTCAGTGTAGACCAGCCTCTGGATGGCTTTTAGATATGAAAGGCAGTGGACTTCAGCCTTTTCCTTGGTATTGATGGTTGACAACTGCAGCTTTCCTACCTGCTGGACACATCCTATGACAGATGTCAGGCCTTTCCTTTGCAAATTAGAGAAGTGGGGAAGTCAGTGACACTTACAGTGTAAGTGGGTAAAAACTTAAGGAGACAAGTTGTCTGAGTAGTTTTCCTTTTAATAGAAATTGACTTTGAAGCTAAGCAAAATATGCTCTATCTGAAATACAAAAAAATAAAACCTATACAGACCCAATATTCTCTTATACACTCTTTCTAACACCTATTCTCCCATCCCAACCTTTGGAGTGAGGTTTTCTACCAGGTTTACACTACAGGGGGTAAATTAAATCAAATTAACTTTTGAAGATTAACCATCATTTCCTGTACAACTAAAAAAAGAAAAAAAAACACAAGACAACTTTCAGTTTTCCAAAATAATTCAGATCATCAAATAACTTGTCTCTTACTCTAACCAATAACATCACCTATGATTTCATTTTCACTAGTAACACTAATATATTCAAAGATCACAAATTCTGGTCACATATGTTAGTTTTCTTTTAATCCCCATTGCCAACAACTGAACCTTGGCTCAAGTTGTGGTTTGTCCCAACACTTCTGTGAGTTCATATATCTCTGGTTCCTCTGCCAGGCGTGTTGGTGGAAGGGGTCTCCTATGTGGGAATGTTAGCATCATGAGGAAAAATACCTCTCTTTTCACACTTTAAATCTTTCAAAGTAGTAGGAAGTAGGGGAGAAGTGATACAAATGCAGAAAACACAGGAGAAAACTGTCTGGGCTACACTAAAGACATTTATCGGTATAATTATTGCTCAGGGGTGTGAAAAATCGATATAGCTGAGCAACATAGTTACACAGCTCTAGTTCCCTAAGTAAATAGCGCTACATCAGCAGGAGAGCTTCTCCTGCCAACATAGCCATCTGAGACAATATTGATTTAAACAATTGAACTACACTGTGATCATATGCACTTCCTTCAGTTAGTTGGGGATCTGCTGTTGTTCACAATTTCCAAGTGGAGATTTTAGATCACTGCTGTGTCTTTGTTAGCATGGCCAGTAAATTGGAGAGTTCTCTTCTATTGACAGAACTGAACTTGAACTTTCTCCATATCATCATGGAAGGATGGGGAAAAAGCAAAGCTGAAGTGAGAAATGATGACTTTAGCAAATGGTCATTTGTCTTAAACTCTCCAATAAATCTGAGCTGAACTAATATCTAATTGTGTGACCACACAGCCATCAAGAAAGATAGAAACCGAGATCACAGAGAGATAAAATACATGACAATGAACGTGTAAACTGAAATTCCAGAGCAGATTACATCTAATTATTTAGAATCAGGACAAGAGATTCTCCCATCACATTCTCCTCTGAATCATTCAAACATATTTCAGTGAGTAACTGTCTCAATAGTCAGTTATGTTATTTACAACATGTTTAGTATCCTAGCATTGCCATAATGGGGGAAAAAACAGCCACCTTGCCAGAAGTGGTTTTACCAATAGATGGAACCTGGGATTTAAACTCGAAATGATCACACTGCGATTAGGATCCATTTGAATTCCCCTTCCTGGTCTTTGATACTTTTCTCACCAGTCATAGCAACTCTGGCATAGGATTAAATAAGTCAAAGCATCATCTCCAAGCACAGACAACTGAGAACTCTTCATCACATGACACTTTGAGAAGTGGAGGGGTAGAATGTGATGACGATAAACTCTGCCTGGCTCAGACAAAAGGTAACAGTTCTGCCATGATGGGGAAGGAGGGAATCTCTGAGTCACCCCATCTCCTTCCAAGTATCAGAGGAGTAGCTCTGTTAGGGTACATCTATACTTACCAGCCGGGTCGACGGGTAGCGTTCGACTTCTCGGAGTTCGAACTATCGCGTCTAATCTAGATGCGATAGTTCGAACTCCGAACGCGCTCCCATCGACTCCGGAACTCCACCACCGCGAACGGTGGTGGCGGAGTTGATGGGGGAGCCGCAGACTTTGATCCCGCGGCGTCTGGACAGGTAAGAAGTTCGAACTAAGGTAGTTCGACCCCCCCACACACACACACACAAGTGTAGACCAGGCCTTAGTCTGGATCTGCAAAATGTGACAAAGAGTCCTGTGGCACCTTGTAGACTAACAGACATATGGGAGCATGAGCTTTCGTGGGTGAATCCCCACATCGTCAGATGCATGTAGCGGAAATTACCAGAGGCGGGTGTAAATATGCAGGCAAGAATCAGTCTAGAGATAACAAGGCTAGTTAAATCAGGGAGGATGGGCCCCTCTTCTAGCAGTTGAGGTGTGAACACAAAGGGAGGAGAAACTGCTTTTGTAGTTGGCTAGCCAGGGACAGTCTTTGTTTAGTCCTGAGCTGATGGTGTCAAATTTGCAGATGAACTGAAGCTCAGCAGTTTCTCTTTGGAGTCTGGCCCTGAAGTATTTTTGCTGCAGGATGGCACTTTTAAATCTGCTATTGTGTGTCCAGGGAGGTTGAAGTGTTCTCCTACAGGTTTTTGTATATTGCTTATGCTCCAGTACGTATTTTAGTCTATAAGGTGCCACAGGACTCTGTCGCTTTTTACATCTCCTTCCAGTATCACAGAGGCTGAAATGACAATTTTTTCCTGCCCCTGCTCTTCATTTAAATGTAATATGAAAAGTTCCCATGATAACTGCTCTTCAGCACAACATGAGAACAATTGGCAATGATACAATCTGTAACACTGGTGACTCTAACAATAACTTTGCAATAGGAGGAATGGTATAAATGTGACGCTCCCTGGTTCCTGATAGGAAGGGCACACTAGAATTACTCATGGGAGAATGGAGTTGATAGAAAGGATAAATGAGTCCACCTCAAAGAGGTCAAACTGCAAAATGCAAAAATAGGCCACTCACTCATCTGGACAAGCTGAGGGATATCGGTGCTTCAAACAGCTTTTAAAAGTGGGAATCAGGAAAGTATTAAAGTATTGATAGCCCTAGAGGTTTTTATGGTGTTGATCCCCCTTGCAGATTCTCTGATGGCTCACATGGTCTCAGTGGCAAGACAAGGTTTTCCCACACTCACTGCTTCCATTGGGTCGCATACCTGTGTGGATTCTGAGATGGGTAAGAAGGTGTGAGCTGTGATTGAAGGTTTTCCCACACTCACTGCATTTATAAGGTCTCTCACCGGTGTGGATTTTGTGATGTTTAGAAAGGCCTGAGCTGCTAGAGAAGCTTTTCCCACACTCATGACATTCATAGGGCCTCTTCCCTGTGTGGATTATCTGATGTTTAGAAAGGTCTGAGCTGGTAATAAAGCTTTTCCCACACTCATGACATTCATAGGGCCTCTCCCCTGTGTGGATTCTCTGATGAACAGAAAAGGCTGAGCTGCTAGTGAAGCTTTTCCCACACTCACTGCAATAAAAGGGCCTCTCCCCTGTGTGGATTCTCTGATGTTTAGAAAGTCCTGAACTGCTAATGAAGCTTTTCCCACACTCACGGCATTCATAGGGCCTCTCCCCTGTGTGGATTCTCTGATGTTGAGAAAGGACTGATCTGTAAGTGAAGGTTTTCCCACACTCACTGCAATCAAAGAGCCTCTCCCCTGTGTGGATTCTCTGATGAACAGAAATGGCTGAGCTGCAAGTGAAGGTTTTCCCACACTCACTGCAATCAAAGAGCCTCTCCCCTGTGTGGATTCTCTGATGTTTAGAAAGGCCTGAACTCCGACTGAAGGTTTTCCCACACTCACGGCATTCATAGGGCCTCTCCCCTGTGTGGATTCTCTGATGTTGACAAAGGGCTGAGCTCCTACTGAAGCTTTTCCCACTCATGGCATTCATAGGGCCTCTCCTGTGTGGATTCTCTGATGAATAGAAAGGGCTGAGCTGCAAGTGAAGGTTTTTCCACACTCACTGCAATAA
Organism: Mauremys reevesii; assembly: GCF_016161935.1. NCBI lineage: Eukaryota > Metazoa > Chordata > Testudines > Geoemydidae > Mauremys > Mauremys reevesii. The sequence continues at coordinate 38,232,722 of NC_052634.1, read as the reverse complement.
AAGGGCCTCTCCCCTGTGTGGATTCTCTGATGTTTAGAAAGGCCTGAGCTGCTATTGAAGCTTTTCCCACACTCACGGCATTCATAGGGCCTCTCCCCTGTGTGGATTCTCTGATGTTGAGAAAGGGCTGAGCTGCTAGAGAAGCTTTTCCCACACTCATGACATTCATAGGGCCTCTTCCCTGTGTGGATTCTCTGATGTTTAGAAAGGTCTGAGCTGGTAATAAAGCTTTTCCCACACTCACTGCAATCAAAGGGCCTCTCCCCTGTGTGGATTCTCTGATGAACAGAAAAGGATGAGCTGCAAGGGAAGGTTTTTCCACACTCACTGCAATAAAAGGGCCTCTCCCCTGTGTGGATTCTCCGATGTTGAGAAAGGGCTGATCTGTAAGTGAAGGTTTTCCCACACTCACTGCATTCATAGGGCCTCTCCCCTGTGTGGATTCTCTGATGTTGAGAAAGGGCTGATCTGTAAGTGAAGGTTTTCCCACACTCATGACATTCATAGGGCCTCTCCCCTGTGTGGATTCTCTGATGAACAGAAAGGGCTGAGCTGCAAGTGAAGGTTTTTCCACACTCAGTGCATGTATTTTTCCTCTTTCCCATGAGGACTTCCTGCTGTGTTGTGGTTTCCTTGACGCTTTTCTGAGTTCCCCGACAGGAAATAAATTTACCCATTTTCTCCTCTGGCTGGTTTCCTTGCTCTCTTTCTGGTCTGTGCTGAATCTCACAGGATTTTCCCTGCTCATGACTCCAGGACACATTCCTTTTCGATCTTTGCGATAATTCTCTGTGTTTAGCCACTTTCTCAACATTTTCCTGCTGAGAATTCTCCTCTTTCTCACATACCATTGCGTCACCTGCTGTGATAGAGACAGAAACCTCAGACAGGGATGGAAAGGGGAAGGCCAAACCAAAACAAGTGCTGGAGAGACGTCAAATAAAAATCAGGAACTGAACTCCCCCAAACTCTTCCCTAAACAGGAGAGAGGAGGGGATCAGTTCGGCCCTCACATCCCATCCAAACTCACAGGGGGAAAGGAGGAAGCTACTGCCTGGTGTCTGCTAGTGTCTACAGGAAGCCATGAGCTATATTTACCCTGAGGATACGACCCCTGCTAGGGACAATAATGAACTGAGAAACCTTCCAAGGGCATTGTAGGGCATCCCAGATGTTTCCTTCAGGCACTTCCAGATTCTGAGTTGGTTTAATCTTTCCTCACCTGTGCAGGAAACTCTCAGGATCTCTCTTTCCTCTGAACCCTGGAGGTCTGGGGCCCATGGCTCTTCCCCTTGTTCCAGCTGGGAGATTATATGAGGTTTGGAAACTGGAAACGCTGCTCAGATAAAAGAAAACAAAGGAGTTCAGCTGATTTCATATGACTGTGTCATAAAAAACACTATTAATTTAACTTCAGTGCTTACTGTGACCCAGTGTGCCTGGGGCAGTCCACACTGAAAATGCCAAGATCAGGGCAGGCTGAAAAAGGGAGAGCAGATGCTCCCAAAACTGGTGGTTAACATGGAAGTTAAATTCACCGATCAGTCACCAACTGTGCTTCTGATCCCCCACACTGGTTATCGAGAAACTGAAAAAAGACATCACACGGCCCCCTTTACTGCATTCCAGTTCTCTGACTCCCAATCAGCACCTAGGTCCGTACAGTGAGAAGTTATTTAAAAACTCTGATCACATAAACGAAGTGTTCTTCTGACCCCAGAGTCAGCCACATTACCAGGTCTGTATAGGTTTGGATCTTACCCAGAATACTATTATGCCAGCCAATCCTTAGCATCTAAACTAAAGGTTTATAAGCAAGAAAGCATCTCAACTAAAGGTTTATTATAAAAGAAGGAAAGAAAAAGGAACTTGTTAAAATGGGAAAACAGTCAGATACATTCAGAAATCTATATATCCGGTTCTTAGCAGTATTGGTGAGTTTCTGGCTTGAAAGGCTCTCTGGTAATGATTTTTTGCCCCAGATCCCTAAGTGGCCCCCTCAAGGATTGAACTCACAATACTGGGTTTAGCAGGTCAATGCTCAAACCACTGAGCTATCCCTCCCCCCACATCATTCAGTCCTTTGTTCCAAGGTTCAGTTTGTAGAGAAGTTGCTCCAGAGGTAGGAAGAGGGACTGAAGACAAAATGGAGATGATGCAGCTGCCCTTTATATTCCTTTTGCCAAGTGGCTTCTACTTCCTGTGTCCCAAACACAAGCTTCACAGCACATGGCATGGAAAAGCCTTGGAGGTCTCAGTACACAGGCATATCCCTGCATGTCTTGCTGACTCAAGAGGTGTCTCCCCTTGATCCTTTCAATGGGTTCATTGTACAGCTGATGACCCCGGATGGGCCATCAAACAGGCTGGGCAGCGCTGATGCCAATATGTCTGGGGGTGTCACTCAGAAACACTACACAAGTCTGGAATACAGATATACCCTACATATCTATAACTCACAATATAAAGATAGAAACAAGATTATCAAACTTGGAAAATCATAACATTTTCATTGATACCTTACATGGCATATCTAGCACGATTCATTGCAATTTCATCATACTGGTATTTATAATAAAATAATAATAATATAAAGTGTCTCTCAATTCCATAGAGTGTCACTTAATAAACCAGTGAATTCCCAGGACCGGTTCCCCAAGTGTTTGAAGATGCCGAACACCTTGCTTGTGAGGGACTGAAATACCCACATATATGTTGGGAACACACAGACAGACACTGTGCAAGTCTGTGCCCCTATGTTCACTCTTCTAGAAAATTATGATCAATTTTGTTCATAGTATGTGTCAGGGCTGAATCTCCACTCTGTCACTCCGAGTGCAGAAAGTGGGGGCCCGCCAGGATTCTAAAAATTAATTTGTGCAACTCTAGGCTTATATTAAACCCCCAAAGTTACAGCTTTTCTCTGACCTTGGCTTGGTAAATGCTGCCACCACCCAAATACAAAAAAAACCCCCAAACCCTTGGACCCAGGAAGGAGCACTTGAGAATTCTTCCCTCTGGGGCACCCTCAAGCCCTTTCACCTCCCCTCCGGGAAAGAGCTGAGAAAGAAAACAAAGGACACCAAAAATCTAACCCTGTTCTTAAGAGAGAGAAATTTTATTAAAATTGAAAAGAAAAACAATAAATCTGGAACTTAAGCTTTTGCTAGATCTTAAAAGAAACAATTGTTGTAAGCACCCAAAATAGCTTTCCTGGGGGTTCAGCTTAAAGCTTAGAAGCAAACAAAAGCATCTGGGATAGCACAGAGGAGCTCCAAAAGCCAAAATAAAAAATATAAACCTGATTGTGTCTGTCTAAACATTCCCTGTCCAAATCATTTCTTCTAGGGATGGAAGATGAATTTTCAAACCTGCTTCAAGCCACACACAGCATTGCTACTCCGAGTCGCCTTCTCCGGAGAACAACAGACAAAGGGAAAGTTACTGTCCCATTTTAAAAAGTTCTAGCCTTTCCATTGGCTCTTTTGGTCAGGTGCCCACTCCTTTTCTTTTACCTATGGCCTTGTTAACCCTTTACAGGTAAAGCAAGCAGAGAAGTCACACCAACAAGGATTTTACAGCAATCTGGCTGGCTGGGTGTTTATAAAAGGGAGATCCCTCCCCTCCCCCTTGATTTATCACTGTATGGCTTGTTCGGTACCATTTGAAAAGACAATCTACTGAAAATCCTCCTTAAAATGTGTAGCAACACTGTATGTAAAGTTATGAGATTTTACGGCATGATGTTACTGAAAAAGTTGCAACCCTAACCCTAAGTTCCTCAGAGACAGCAAGGCAAACAGCTGGTCAAATAGCCATTCTCCAGGAGAGGGAAGGTGTGAAGAAGACATTTACATTCCATCACAGGGACCACTTGAAGGTCATATCTACGAGAGCCTGTCACCATGACTCAGCTGAGAACTGGATTTGTTTCTAGTACAAAGGACTGAATTATAAAGAGAGGTGAGGAAAATGCATGAGACTCTCTCTCTCTCCCCCCCTTTCCCTCTGCTCATGACAACTCCTGAAGAACTGAATGTGGGCAGCAGGGGTAGGTTAGAGGGATTCCCGGCTGAAAGGAAAACCAGCCTGTCTCAGCAGATGGTGAGAGAATCATTAGTTTTAAATCTGTTTTAGCTTGTTAAGTTAAACATTAGTTTGTGCTTTATCTTGCATTTCTTTTGTAAACAATTCTTACTTTTATGCCTCATTACCAGGGGCGGCTCTAGCCATTTCGCCGCCCCAAGCACGGTGGCACGCCGCGGGGGGCGCTCTGCCGGTCGCCTGTCCCACGGCTCTGGTGGACCTCCCGCAGACGTGCCTGCGGATGCTCCACCCCAGCCGCAGGACCAGCGGACCCTCCGCAGGCAGGTCTGCGGGAGGTCCACCGGAGCCGTCTGCTGCCCTCCCGGGACCAGCAGAGCGCCCCCCGCGGCATGCCACCCCAAGCACGTGTTTGGCGTGCTGGGGTCTGGAGCCGCCCCTGCTCATTACTTGTAGTCACTGAAAATCTTTTTTTTTTTTTTTCCCCCAGTAGTTAATCTTGGTTTATTGTTTTCTCTAACCAGTGTGGTTGGATTAAAGTGTGTTGGAAACTCCATTTGAAATAACAAGGCTGGTGCATGTCATTTTCCATTGATGAAATAACAGATTTCATATGAGCTCCCACTGTTCAGTAGTGTGCTGGACAGGACAAGATGCACATTTCTGGGAGATGTCTGGGAGCAGAGAATTTTCTGGGGTTCCCCTGTATGGTATGTAATTCGGGAGTTGTTGACTAGCAGCACTCAAAACTGTGTAGCTGGGAGCGTTACATTCTGGAGACTGCGTGTTACCTGCCCAGGAGTGGCTGCTCTCACAGTAGAGCAGTGTAAAAGGCACCCCAGCCTGGGGAACTGAGGGGACACAGCTGTTCAACAGTCCAGATTGTACTGTGCTTAATGTCACAGACACTCAATTTCAAAGTCTCTTAAAACACATAGAAAGTAAATCCATGTCCCAGAAATCGAAGTCTCCAGAGAGAGGGCAAGTCTCCCTGGCTCTGCTTCTTGCTGACAGACAGGTCCAGAGACAAAGAGAGAGTCCTGGGGAAGCTGGAAACATAAGCGTGGGGCTCAGTGGAGAAACGGGACAGGAAGGGCAGGGATATTACTGAATGCAGCATCTCAGCACTACTAAATGTCAGGATAACACATAGTGCAGCCCACTGGACAACATAATCCCAAATATACATATAAAATGATGGGGTCTAAATTAGTTATTTCCATTGATTTATATAAGGGCAATAAGATATTCCCTGTATTATTGTCTATCCCTTTTTAAATAATTTCTAACATCCTGTTTGCTTTTTTGACTTCTGCTGCACACTGCTGGATGTCTTCAGAGAACTATCCACAATGACAAAAAGATCTTTTTCCTGATCAGCTGTAGCTAAATTTGCCCCCATCATATTGTATGTATAGTTGGGGTCGTTTTTTCCAATGTGCATTACTTCACATTTATCCACATTAAATTTCATTTGCCATTTTGTTGCCCAATCACTTAGTTTTGTGAGATCTTTTTGAAGTTCTTCATAGTCTGCTTTGGTCTTAACTATCTTGAGCAGTTTAGTAACATCTGCAAACTTTGCCACCTCACTGTTTACCCCTTTCTCCAGATCATTTATGAATAAGTTGAAAAGGATTGGTCCTAGGACTGACCCTTGGGGAACACCACTAGTTACTCCTCTTCATTCTGAAAATTTACCATTTATTCCTACCCTTTGTTCCCTGTCTTTTAACTAGTTCTCAATCCATGAAAAGATCTTCCCTCTTATCCCATGATAACTTAATTTATGTAAGAGCCTTTGGTGAGAGACCTTGTCAAAGGCTTTCTGGAAATCTAAGTACACTATATCCACCGGATCCCCCTTGTCCACATGTTTGTTGACACTTTCAAAGAACTCTAATAGACTAGTAAGACATGATTTCCCTTTACAGAAACTATGTTGACTTTTGCCCAACAATTTTTGTTCTTCTATGTGCCTCACAATTTTATTCTTTACTATTGTTTCAACTAATTTGCCTGGCAGAGACATTAGACTTACCAGTCTGTAATTGCCAGGATTACCTCTAGAGCCCTTTTTAAATATTGGCGTTACATTAGCAATCTTCCAGTCATTGGGTACAGAAGCTGATTTAAAGGACAGGTTACAAACCATAGCTAATAGTTCCCCAATTTCACATTTGAGTTCCTTCAAAACCTCCTCTAGTGACACTTCAATCTGTGGCAATTCCTCAGATTTGTCACCCACAAAAGGTTTGGGAATCTCCCTAACATCCTCAGCCATGAAGACTGAAGCAAAGAATGCATTTAGTTTCTCTGCAATGACTTTATCATCTTTAAGGGCTCCTTTTGTAACTCAATTGTCCAGGGGCCCCACTGGTTGTTTAACAGCTTCCTGCTTTTGATGTACTTAAAAAACATTTTGTTATTACCTTCTGAGTTTTTGGCTTGCTGTTCCTCAAACTCCTTTTTGGCTTTTCTGTTCCATTTTTACACTTAATTTGGCAGTACTTATGCTCCCTTCTATATACACCTCACTAGGATTTGACTTCCACTTTTTAAAAGATGCCTTTTTATCTCTCACTGCTTCTTTTACATGGTTAAACCAAGCAACAGTGGCTCTTTTTAGTTCTTTTGCTGTTTTTTTTTTAATTTGGGGTATACATTTAAGTTGGGCCTCTAATATTGTGTCTTTGAAAAGCATCCATGCAGCTTGCAGGGATTTCACTCTAGTCACTGTACCTTTTAATTTCTGTTTAACTAGCCCCTCATTTTTGTATAGTTCTCCTTTCTGAAATTAAATGCCACAGTGTTGAGCTGTTCTTCCCACCACATGAATGTTAAATTTTGTTATATTATGATCACTATTTCCAAGCGGTCCTGTTATAGTTACCTCTTGGACAAGATCCTGCTCTCCACTCAGGACTAAATGGAGAGTTGCTTCTCCCATTGCGGGTTCTTGTACCAGCTGCTCCAAGAAACAGTCATTTAAAGTATTGAGAAATGTTGTCTCTGCATTTTGTCCTGAGGTGACGTATCCAGTAAATATGGGGATAATTGAAATCTCCCACTACTATAGAGTTCTTTATTTTGATAGCCTCTCTAATCTCCCTTCGCATTTCATCCTCACTATCATTGTCTTTCACAGGAGGTCGATAATAGATCCCTACTGTTATATTCTTATTAGAGCATGGAATTACTATCCATAGAGATTCTATGGAACATGAGGCTTCATTTAAGATTTTTACTTCATCTGAGTCTACATTTTCTTTAACATACAGTGCCGCTCCCCTCCCCACCCCCCGAGTATGACTTGCTCCGTCCTTCCGATATATTTTGTACCCTGGAATGATTGTGTCCCATTGACTGTCCTCACTCCACCAGGTCTCTGTGATGCCTATTATGTCAATATCCCCTTTTAACACGAGGCACTCTAATTCACCCATCTTATTATTTACACTTCTAGCATTTGTGTACACGCACTTTAAAAACTTGTCACTGTTTATTTGTCTGCCCTTTTCTGATGTGTTAGATTCTTTTGTGTGTGAATGCTTCTCGTCTGATCTGGCTCCTACTTTATCCTCTTCCAGCCTCTCTTCCTGACTAAAACTAGAAAAATCTCTATCACTACACTCTCCTCTAAGAGAAGTCTCTGTCCGATCCACGTGCTCCTCTGCAGCAGTCGGCTTTCCCCCATCTCTTAGTTTAAAAACTGCTCTGCAACCTTTTTAATGTTAAGTGCCAGCAGTCTGGATCCACTTTGGTTTAGGTGGAGCCCATCCTTCCTGTATAGGCTCCCCCATCCCCAAAGTTTCCCCAGTTCCTAATAAATCTAAACCCCATCTCTCTACACCATCATCTCATCCACGCATTGAGACTCCGAAGCTCTGCCTGCCTACCTGACCCTGCGCGTGAAACTGGGAGCATTTCTGAGAATGCCACCATAGAGGTCCTGGATTTCAGTCTCTTTCCTAGCAGATTAAATTTGGCCTCCAGGACGTCTCACCTACCCTTCCCTATGTCATTGGTATCTACATGTACCATGACCACTGGCTCCTCCCCAGCACTACATATAAATCTATCTAGATGCCTTGAGAAATCCGCAACCTACCCACCAGGCAGGCAAGTCACCATACGGTTCTCCCGGTCATCACAAACCCAGATATCCTTGTTTCTAATGATCGAATCTCCCATTACTAACAGCTGCCTTTTCTTAATGACTGGAGCTCCCTTCCGCGGTGAGGAAACCTTAGTGCAAGAGGTTCTTCCAGATAGTGTTGGGGTGAGGGTCCCAACTATGAGAAGCTTTCCCTCTGCTCCCGTTGACTGCTCTCATTCCCTGGGCCTTCCATCCTCCTCAACCGTGCGGGGGGGCTGTCTGACCGGAGTTGGGACAATTCTATAGTGTCCTGGAAAGCCTCATCAACATACTTCTCTGCCTCCCTTAGCTCCTCCAGTTCCAACACCCTGGCCTCCAAAGCCTCCACACGGTCTCTGAGGGCCAGGAGCTCCTTGCACCAAATGCCCACATACATACGTGACATAAGAACGGCCGTACCGGGTCAGATACAAAGGTCCATCTAGCCCAGTATCTGTCTACCGACAGTGGCCAATGCCAGATGCTTCAGAGGGTGTGAACCTAACAGGCAATGATCAAGTGATCTCTCTCCTGCCATCCATCTCCATCCTCTGACAGACAGAGGCTAGGGGCACCATTCCATACCCATCTTGTCTAATAGCCATTGATGGACTTAACCACCATGAATTTATCCAGTTCTCTTTTAAACGCTGTTATAGTCCTAGCCTTCACAACCTTCTCAGGTAAGGAGTTCCACAAGTTGACTGTGCGCTGCGTGAAGAAGAACTTCCTTTTATTTTCTTTAAACCTGCTGCCTATTAATTTCATCTGGTGACCTCTAGGAAGCTTCTGTTGATTATGCTGCACTTAAACCTGAGTTTTACTTGAGCAAACAGGAGATATCTGACACTGTGCGATACGGCTCCTGTGCTCTGTTCCCAAAGTGTTCTGCAGCAGGGGAGGGTCTCTGGTAGTGTGTGTGTCACTGGCATATTGGGGTGATGCTGAAACAGGGCAGAGTAGAGGTGGCATTGTGGGGCTGGCGTAAATCTTCTCTCTCCATTTCCCCTTCCAAGAACTGAGGGGACAGTAACCCTTACCCAGCGAGGTCACATTCTCATAGTTCTCCTGCATGACATCCCTGTAGAGGGCTCTCTGAGCGGGGTCCAGCAGAGCCCACTCTTCACTGGTGAAATACACAGCCACCTCCTTGAAGGTCACCGGCCCCTGAAAGAGCAAGAGTCCAACACTCAATACCTGCTGCCCCATTCACAACCCCACTATTTGTGAGGAGAGGAGCCAATCAAAGGGAAGCCCTGGGTGGATTGCAGTCAACAAAATCCCACCCCCACCCTGCTCAGAGCATCCAGGAAACATCAGAGTGAGGGGACAAAGAGAGCCCCTTATCTCTCCCAGCAGATCCATCACATACCTACTAGCCACAGACTGATAGAGGAGAGGGAGGCCCTAGCAGGGACCAGGGAGAGATCCCTGGTAGGAAGCCCAACACCCTCCTCATTGTGAGGAGCTGGATATGAAGGGAGGGGAATCTCCCCTAACCCTCACTGGTGGGTGCCCCCTTCATATCTCACAGCAGCCACTGGTTAGTCAGGTCAGGCTCCAGCACTATGAGTCTGGTCAGTTTTCCCAGCCCCATTCAAGTGGGTTATTTTCTGCTCCACAAACTAGAGCATTTACACCTCTGAACCTCATGGGTCTGTTCCTAGAGTCTTATTAAACAACTCCCAGCAGGTCTGTCACACCCTGTCCTCCTCCCTTTCTCCACCCTGTGCATTTCCTGCCCCGCTCCAAACCAGACTGTGCAAACCTTCCCATCTCCGTTGTATTTGCTGTCCATCTCCCTCCTGTAGGAACCCACCAACCCCCCCTCAAAAAAAATAATCCCTACCTGAGCTGGCTCCACTGCAGCCATTTCTCTTCCCTGTCCCATGGGAGGATGAGATGAGCTGGAGCGAAACATGGACGTCATTCTGCAGCCTGGCAGGACGAGAAGGGCAGTTGTGGAGGTTTCAGAACAGGCTTTAGTTAATTTCACATCACGATTCCCCCAGGCTCTTTCCCTCCAGACAGGCATCCGAGACTCTGCCATGCTGGGAACATGCTTGATCTCTTTATTACAGTGTATACCTGGCCCCTCCTGCCAGGCTAAGCCCACAGAGATATTTTTAACCTCCCTTCTGCCTCCCCTCAAACCATAACAAAGTCTCTGAACACAAGGCTAGAAAAGAGCAGAACCAAAGGAGTCACTGTGGGGGATTCCCTCAGACACTGATCCCCCAGGGCAGTCACACCCCAGCAGGGGGAATATGGAGTCAGGAACTGGCTTTTCCTCTGTCTGAGCCTTTTCTTGATCACTGGAAAGTGGTTCTGCCCAGGGATGCTGCAATACATGTGTCTGGGTGGACTAGAGAGCTGGAAATCTCTCCCCCCCACTCATTTCTCCCACTGCCCCTTTCAGTCTCTCCTTCCCCCTGTCCTCTCTCCCTGCCCCTCTGGCTGGGACAGTCCCATTCCTGGGGGCTTTGCTCTCCCACGGCTGGATTTGCTCCTGGCAATTGGTAATGGGAGGAGAGGCTGTTTGTGCAGAGTCACTTTCTTGCCAGTCCCCAGCACTTTCCCAGAGGTCTTTCAGTTACCTGGAGTCATAGAATCATAGAATTCAAGATCAGAAGGGACCATTATGATCATCTAGTCTGACCTTCTGCAAGATGCAGGCCACATAAGCTGATCCCTCCACTCCTTTAGCAAGCGACCCCTGCCCCATGCTTCGGAAGAAGGCGAAAAACCTCCAGGGCCACAGCCAATCTACCCTGGAGGAAAATTCCTTCCCGACCCCAAATATGGCGGTCAGCTGAACCCCGAGCAGGCGGGCAAGACTCTCCAGCCATACCCTCTGGAAAAAGGTTAAGAATATCATATCATTGACCCATTGAGTCTGTGGTAGAATTTGTATTAACAGGGCCCAGGGCTGCCCCAAGGGGCTAGGACCAGCTGCAGAAAGTCATCACCTGGGCCAGGCAGAGAAGCAGCTTTAATTAAGGGCACTTCCCAGCACAGAGCCCCGCTGGGGGAGCAGCTGCTGCTAAGCCTGGTCTCCCAGATCACAATGGAGGCTGCAGCGTCTGACCCAGGAAGCTGAACCCCAATATCCCAGGCAGAGAGGGACAGAGCGTTTGAGCAGCTTCCCTCCTTTAGCTCTCTGGGGAGAGCAGCTAATGAGAGCCCCTCCTCACAGGGAGAACTGCTGATCTCATTTGCCCCACTGTCCATCTGGAGTCACTCCTTGTCTTTCCATGCAGTGACTCTGGATTAACAATGGTCTCAATGAAACCAGATTTCAGAAAGAAGGAGTCCAGAACGCTGTGGAAGAGACCATCGTGTGGCATTTCTAGCCCCCTTCCCACCTGCCGCACCCCCCAGATCTAGGACAATTCCTATGGGATTGGAAGTTCTTGTAGTTTTCAAGAGCAGAAAAAAACAAAATCTGTGATTTCCCCTGACAGTGTTTGGTAAGTGGATAGAAAGTTATCAGGGTGAGTGGGCCTGGCTGGGGGCTGCCTGGCCGAGCTTGGAGCCAGGATTGTGGCACAAACTGATCCGGGAGCAGGATCAGGGTTAATAGCAGCCCCCAGACACCCCCCAGAGCCCAGACCCCACAGCCGGGGCCCCAGACACCCCCACAGCCCCAGCCAGGGTCCTGCCAGATCTTCCCTGGCCCCCAGTCCCCAGAGTCCCTGGCCAGGGACCCCAGATACCCCCAGAGCCCCCACCAGCCACAGTGAGAGCTGGACACTGGCGAAGGGGAGAGAAAATGGGGCACAATCGGGGGAGGGGAACAGGGAACTTCTCAGGGGTGGGGGGAGGGGGGGGTCACCCTGGGTGTTGCTCATTGCTCTCTAGGGAGAGAGGGGGGAGGACGGGAGAGGAGGGGGGGTCCCCGCCGGGGGGGGCAGCGGTAAATCCAAGGGGATCTCTGCCTCCCGCCCCCATTCTCTCCCCGTTCCTCGGGGGTCACCGGCTCTTCTCCTCCCCCGGCCATGTCCGGGCTGCACCGACACTTTCCATCCACCCCTTTCCCAGGTCTCCCCCCGGGACCGCCCCCAGCCCGGTCTCCCCCCCCACCAGCAGCCCCCGCCCAGCCCCACAGAGCCCCTCAGCCAACCCCTTCCCCCAGCCACCGCCTCTCAGACCCCCGCTCATCCCCTCCTCCTGCAGAGACCCCCCAGCCCGCCCCTCTCAGACACCCCACCACTCATCCCCTCTCCCGAGACCCCCAGCCAGCACCCCTCCCCCAGCCAGTGCCTCTCAAACCCCCCGTTCATTCCCCCTCCCTCTGGAAGGGAGGCTGGGGAGTCTCTGTCCCTGGAAGTTTTTACGAACAGGTAGGACAAACCTCTGGCAGAGACAATCTACATAGACTTGGTCCTGCCTTGGCAGAGAGAGCTGGACTTGATGACATCTTGAGCTCCTGCCCAGCCCTACATGTCTCTGATGCTATGAAATAGATACGTATAAAACACAACGTACAGAGTAAAACCCACCACAACATAATGTCAGGCAATTCAGAAAAACAACAACAAAAAACGACACTCCACAGCCTAAAATGACACAATACAAAGGAGAAGAAAGCAACACAATGCAAACTAACACATCCTAGGACAAAAGTACACAGTGCGAAAGAGCTCAACTCAAACCAACACAACAGACACCAAACAAGCTGAGGCAAAACAATGCACCATAAAACTCTGCAGCACAGCACAGGGCGATTCCAGTTCCAAACGGCACCATGCAAAACAGCTCAGCGTAGAACACAACAGCAGGAAAGAGAATGATTTCAGTGTAGGCCTGGAAGGGATCTTGAGAGGGCGTCTACTCCAGCCCGCTGTGCTGAGGCAGGACCAAGTATCCCTAGACATTCCCAGACTGGTGTATCTCTAACCTGGTCTTAGAAACCTCCATGAAGGAAATGCCACAGCCTCCCTTGGAAGCCAATGCAAGGCAGACACAGCCCCAAACAAGCTGTACACACACACGCTGGGGCTTGGGGTTAAGGGGAGAGGCAAGAATTCAAACAATCTGGGTTCAGTTCCCAGTTTTGCCCCAAATTCTCCGTGCAAACTTGAGCAAATTACTTCAGCTCTTTGAGCTTCAGTTTCCCCATCTGTAAAATGGAGACTCGCCTCCCACCATTGGCCCATTTAGCCTTTGAGCTTTTTGTGGCAAGGCCTCTCTGTCCCTGTGGGCATGTCCACACTGCAGTCAGACACCGGCGGCTGGCCCGTGCCCGCTGACTTGGGCTCACACGGCTCAGGCAATGGGGCTGTTTAACTGTGGTGTCCATGTTCCGGCTGGGGCTGCAGCCCAAGGTCTGGCACCCTCCCACCTCGCAGGGTCCTACTGCCTGGCCCCAGCCCGAGCCCAGACATCTACACTGCAATTAAACAGCCCCTTCGCCTGAGCCCTGTGACCCTGAGGCAGCTGCCATGGGCCAGCTGGGGGTTTTAATGGCAGAGTAGAGATACCCTGGGTGTCTGTTCAGCACCTGTCACAATGGGGACCCTGATCTCAGTCAGTGTCTGTGCAGAGCCCTGACCAACAGGGGGCTGGATCTCAGTTGGGGCTCTGCAAACCCTAGCATTACAGGATCCCGGGTTTTGTTTGGGGTACCTGGAGCATCTGGCAAAATGTAGGACTGGGATCTCTGTCATGGTCTGTGCAGTGCCCAGTACAGTGGTACAAAATGATCTGGGTTGGGATCACTGCAGGGCCAGGCCCAGCGGGGACACAGATCTCAGTCGAGGTCTCTGAAGTGCCCAGCACAATGGATGCAGCAGTTTGGGTCGTAGTCATGCACTGCCTGGCACAAGGAGGCCCGTGATCTCGGTCCAGGGCTCAGTTTTACCTGGCACAACAGTGGGGTCTGATCTCACCTGGGGTCTCTGCAGCGCCTGGCAGAACAAGGCCATGCTCAGTACGATAAGAGCCCTGATCTCAGTCATACACCTGGAGAGAAAAGCGGGAAGATTTTCGAGAATTTGATATCAGTATTTCAGAACTGAGGAGAAAATGGGGCACAAACTAAATATTTGCCAACATAAGAGAGAAGCACCAACATCTGGGGAGATTTTATGTCACCATTCAACCATTTAAGAGAAAAGAGAGGAAATTTGAGGCGATTATACAGCGATATTAAATCAACAACAGAATGGGATAGATTCTTCTTGCCTCACATTCCCATGGCCGGCAGGGAGCCCTGGGTGATGTGGCTTTCACAGGGGAAAGGAGGGGCTGGAGCCAGAAGGTCATTGGCTGTGGGGAGGGGCTGGCAGTGAGGTTTGGGAATGTGACTAGCAGGTGATGGAGAAGGGGGCTGCTGGGTTGGGCAGGGTGGGGAGGGGAAGTAGCTGGGAGGAAACCTGGGGCTGGGCCGTCTCCATGGGGGACCCTTGTTCCTCCCCCCCCTTCCTGGCTCTTCCCAGGCCCCGTTGCCAGCAGAGAGCCCCCCCCCCAGCCCAGAGGTGTCCCTGGCTCAGGGCCCCCCCAGCCTCTGCCCAGCTCAGGAATCACTCGGGGGAACCATTTCCCACCCGCCCCAGGACAAATCCCTGCAGGAAATGGGGAAACCCCAAACCTGAGCTCTGAACTGGCCACTGGCGAAGGGGAGAGAAAATGGGGCACAATCGGGGGGCAGGGAACTTCTCAGGGGTGGGGAGGGGGTCACCCTGGGGGCTGCTCGTGGCTCTAGGGAGAAAGGGGGCGGGGCGGGGGGTCCCCACGGGGGGGCAGCGGTAAATCCGAGGGGGTCTCAGCCCCCCCCTTTCTCTCCCCCCCCCGCCATGTCCGGGCTGCACCGACACTTCCCCCCGCCCCCGGGCTCGCGCCGGGACCTGGAGGCTGCAGCTCCGCAGCGGGGGCAGAGCCCGGGCCAGGCACGGGGGGGTTAATGAAGGTCTCTCCCGCCGCGATCTGCGCATGCCCAGAGCCCCAGCGGCACAAACCTTCTCCGGCCCGGGAGAGGCTCCAACGGCCCCGCGCGAGCCAGGCAGAACCGCAGCTCCCCGCGCGATTCGCGCTCCGGCTCCGCCTCCCTCGCCGACGTCACTTCCGCTCCAGGGAGAGTCCGGAACTACATCTCCCAGCCTGCGCCGGGGGCGCGTCCGCCCTCTCCAGCCCAGGTAAGGGAGGGGTCAGTAGCTGGAACTGCGCATGCTCCGTGCGAGCCCCGCTGGGGGCGGGAGAACAAAGCTGCTGCTGCCGCTTCTGTGTGAGCCGGTGAGTGAGAGACCCCGGGGTTGAGCCGCTGCTGCTTCCGGGTCTGTGCAGGGGCCCCGGCATTAACCCTCTGCTCGCCCCAGCCCCAGCTCCAGCCCCAGCCGGGGGGGCGGAGTGTATTAAATCGCTCCCCGTAGCACTGCGCTGTTCCCGGCACTGCGCATGCTCAGTAACAGCTGCTGAAGCCGCTGCCCTTCCCCCCGCCCGTATCAGCTGGAACGTTCCGCCGGGCTCCAGGGGCGATGGGAGCAGCGGGGGCTGAGCAGGGAATTGATGGGGGGGTCATTGGGGCGGGAAATTTGAACTGTTTTGTGCAGCCAGGAAATTCCCCTGGGGGGGGGGGGGTTAAATTCACTGAACCCTTCCCTGTTTGTGCCACGTCCTCCCACGTACAAAGTCTGCCAAGTTTTTCCCCTTTTCTCTCGTTATCACACGTGGCTATAAAATCCAGGGAGATTCCCCTCCCCCCCCCCGATGATCAGCTCTCTGATCTCCCCCCATATTGCCCTGGTCTCCCCACACTTCTCAAGTGTCCATTTAAAATCTCTCCGATGGGGCAGTTTTTCCCACCCATTTTACCTGCAGCGATTTGTCCTCATTTAGGTGGGAAATTGTTGCCCTGGGTCAGTCCCCAGCACGTGGCTGCCCCTGGCGGGGGTGGGGGGGTGAGATGCCCGTTCTCTGCCAGGGCGGGGACGGGAGGGGCACGTGTCCCCCATGGAGACTGCCCAGACCCCGGTTTCCCAGTCCCACTTCCTGGCCCCAAACTACCAACACCGTTTCCCCCAGCCCTCAGTTGCCAGTCACCTGCTCATCCCCCACTGCTGCCCCCTTTCTTTGTCCAGGGAGCCTTCCAGCTCTCCCTCCCTCCCCCACACCCTCTTAAATCAGCTCCTCAAAGGGCTCCCTGCTGCCCATGTGAATGGTGGCAGTGGGGGAACCATCACTTTGTGTTTATGTATTGGATAGTCTTATAAAATCCAGTCAAACAATCCCCCTTTCCCTTTTAGTTATTTAATAGCAACATAAAATCCCCCTCAGATCTTGGTATTTTGCTCTCATGTTATCAATTGCTTAGCTTGTGACTCGTTTTCTCTGCAAATCTCAAAGACTGATATAAAATACCCTAAACGTTTGCCCCACTTCTCTTTAGTTGTCTAATTCTAAGTGACTATGCCCTGAGATTTTTTTCCTTGTCTCTCTAATGATAAAATACAAAGAAAATAGGAGATTTATAGCTTTCCTCAGATTCATGGATATAACATGTTTGCAAATGGTGCCCATTTCCGCTCTATTCATTTATCAGATACTGATGTGAAACACACTCAGATTTTACCTCATCCCAACAATTGATATAAAATCCCTCCGATTTTCCACTTTCCTCTCTATAATTGGCAAAAATGGATCCAAAATCGCTCAGATTTCCACGCTTTCGCTTTCATTTCTGAACATTGATCTCAAAGCCAAGGATTTCCCTCTTTCTACGTCATTATCAAATATCCATTAAAAATCCTGTCGGGTTCGGGGCTGTTCCCCATGTCTCTAAATCCCAGCAACTTCTCCTTCCTTGGAGGGAACCTGTTGCTCTGAGTCGTTCTCCATCCTGGTTGTTGCAGGGGGTTAAATTGCCCAGTGATCATCTGTCCCCTCTCCTTGGAGAATCATTTGTTCCTCCTTTACTTCTGTTAAAATGTTTACCAATGAAAGAGACCAGCCACACATTTAATACCCATCAAAGCCAGAGGCCTCCCCCTGTTTGGGGGATCGGTGGTTCCCAGCTGGTAATGGGAGAGTTGGCTGGACCCTTTTCTTTTCTCCAGCTGGCACTGGATGAGGAGGTCACTGAGTGCAGCGTGGGTCCAGCAGTGTCCCAAACCCCATGACAAATGGTCTCTGGGAGGGGCTGCTTCCCACATTGCTAAGATGTAGCCACCTTGGGGTGGATCCATGGTGACCATTATTTGCTAGTGACAGGGCATGGGCATGTCTTACCTTTCTGCTGAAGGGCAGGCGGGGGTCCTAGGCAGGCAGTGAGTTCCCAGTTGGGGTCCCTGGCTGGTGGGGGGGAAACCTTTGGGATTCCTAGCCTGGCAGTGAAGATCTGGTGAGGGGTTCTCTGGCTGGTGGGGCTCTGAGGGGTATCTGGGGTCTCTGGCCAGGGATTCTAGGGGTTGAGTCCCAGGGAATATATGGTGGGACCCTGGCTGGGGGGTCTGGGTTCTGGGTACTGGGGGTGTTTGGGGGCCCCTGGATGGAGGCTCTGGGGGCTGCTACTAACCATGCTCCTTCTCTCTGATCAGCTTGTGCCAGAATCCTGGCTCCAAGCACATCCCAGCATTCCCCAGCCAGGCCCAGTCACCATGATAACTTTCTAGCCACTTATCAAACACTGGGAGGTGAAATGACAGATTTTGCTTTTCTCCCCTCTTGAAAACTGCAGGAACTTCCGGTTCCACTGGGAAAATTCCTGCCCCAATTCCTTGCCCTAGATCTGGGGGGTGAGGGAGGTGGGAAGGGGTTTAGCGCTGCCACACTATGGCACTAGCTTCCACAGCGTTCTGGACTCCTTCTTTCTGAAATCTGGATTCATTGAGAACATTGTTAATCTGGAGTCACTGTATGGAAAGACAAGGAGTGACTCCAGATGGACAGTTGGGCGACTGAGATCAGCAGTTCTCCCTGTGAGGAGGGGCTCTCATTAGCTGCTCTCCCCAGAGAGCTAAAGGAGGGAAGCTGCTCAAACGCTCTGTCCCTCTCTGCTCAGGATATTGGGGTTCAGCTTCCTGGGTCGGATGCTGCAGCCTCCATTGTGAACTGGGAGACCAGGCTTGGCAGCTGCTGCTCCCCCAGTGGGGCCTCTCTGCTGGGATGTGACCTTAATTAAAACTTCTTCTCTGCCTGGCTCAGGGGATGACTTTCTCCAGCTGGTACTAGTAGACCTGGGCTCTGTTAATACAAATTCTGAGCCACCGACTCCAG
The DNA here is from genome assembly GCF_016161935.1 of Mauremys reevesii. NCBI lineage: Eukaryota > Metazoa > Chordata > Testudines > Geoemydidae > Mauremys > Mauremys reevesii. The sequence continues at coordinate 38,214,328 of NC_052634.1, read as the reverse complement.
GTAACAGACCTCAGAGAAAGTGCTGGGGACTGGCAAGAAAGTGACTGCAAAAACAGCCCCCCACCTCCCCCCAGTTTCTGCTCCCATTTGTAGTTGGCTGGATTTTCTCCTGGCATGGGAGAGCAAAGAACCAGGAATGGACTTTCCCAGCCAGAGGGGCAGGGAGAGAGGACAGGGGAAGGAGAGACTGAAAGGGGCAGTGGGAGAAATGGGGGGGGGGGGGGAGGAGAGATTTCCAGCTCTCTAGTCCACCCAGACACATGTATTGCAGCATCCCTGGGCAGAACCACTTTCCAGTGAACAAGAAAAGGCTCAGACAGAGGAAAAGCCAGTTCCTGACTCCATATTCCCCCTGCTGGGGTGTGGCTGCCGTGGGGTCAGTGTCCGAGGGAATCCCCCACAGTGACTCCTTTGGTTCTGCTCTTTTCTAGCCTTGTGTTCAGAGACAAAGGGCAGGTCTACACTACCACCGGATCGGCAGGTAGCGCTCTCCCATCAACTCCAGTACTCCACTGCCTCAAGGGGCGAATGCGGAGTCGATGGGTTAGCAGCAGCAGTCGGATGCTGCAGTAAGTCGATCTAAGTAAGCCGACTTCTGCTACGCTATTCTCATAGCTGAAGTTGCGTATCTTAGATCAACCTCCACCTCCAGTGTAGACCAGGGTTTTGTTATTGGATGGGGGTACAGAGAAGGGAGGTTAAAAATCTGTCTCTGGGCTTAGCCTGACAGGAGGGGCCAGGTCTACACTATAATAAAGAGATTGAGCATTTTCTCAGCATGGCAGAATCTAGGATGTCTGTCTGCAGGGAAAGGGCCTGGGGGAATCGTGATGTGAAACTAACTAAAACCTGTTCTGAAACCTCCACAACTGCCCTTCTCACCCAGACAGGCTGCAGAATGACGTCCATGTTTCGCTCCAGCTCATTCCATCCTCCCATGGGACAGGGGAGAGAAATGGCTGCAGTGGAGCCAGCTAAGGTAGGGATTATCGGGGGGTTGCTGGTGGGTTCCTGCAGGAGGGAGAGGGACAGCAAGAACACCAGAGATGGGAAGGTTTGCCTGGTCTGGTTTGGAGGTTGGAGCGGGGCAGGAAATGCACAGGTTGGGAAAGGGAGAATGACAGATTGTGGCAAACCTGCTTGGAGTTGTTTAATAAATGGCCTAGACACTAGGAGCAGACCCATGAGATTAGGAGGTTGAAATGCCCTCAATTCTGGAACAGAAAATAACCCACCTACATGGGGCTAGGAAAACTGACCAGACTCCCGGTGCTGGAGCCTGACCTGACTAACCAGTGGCTGCTGAGAGAGATGAAGGGGGCACCCACCAGTGAGGCTTAGGGGAGATTCCCCTCCCTTCATATCCAGCTCCTCACAATGGGGAGGGTGTTGGGCTTCCTACCACAGAACTCTACCTGGTCCCTGCTAGGGGCTCCATCTCCTGTATCAGTCTGTGGCAGTAGGTGTGTGATGGATCTGCTGGGAGAGACAAGGGGCTCTTGTTTCATCCCCTCACCCTGGTGTTTCCAGGATTCTCTGAGCGGGCTGGGGTGGGACTCTGTTGACTATCATCCACTAGAGCTTCCATTTGATTGAAAGTGTGAGTGGGGCAGCAGGTACTGAGTGCTGGGCTCTTGCTCTTTCAGGGGCCGGTGACCTTCGAGGAGGTGGCTGTGTATTTCACCAGGGAAGAGTGGGCTCTGCTGGACCCCGCTCAGAGAGCCCTCTACAGAGACGTCATGCAGGAGAACTATGAGAATGTGACCTCGCTGGGTAAGGATTCCTGTCCCCTCGGTTCTTGGAAGGGGAAATGGAGAGAGATGGTTCATGCCACCCCCCAATGCCATCCCTACTCTGCTGTGTTTCTGCATCACTGCAATATGCTAGTGACACACACACTGCCACAGACCCTCCCCTGCTGCAGAACACTTTGGGAACAGTGCACAGGAGCAGTATCATCTAGTACTGCTGAGTTCCTGCATTCAGTATTATCCCTGCCCTTCCTGTTCCCTTTCTCCACTGAACCCCACCAGCCCATGGTTACTGTTCCCAGCTTCTCCAGGACTCTCTCATTGTCTCTGGACCTGTCTGTCAGCAAGAAGCAGTGGCAGGGAGACTTGCCCTCTCTCTGGAGTCTTGGATTTCTGGGACATGGATTTACTTTCTCTGTGTTTTGGGAGCTTCTTTGAAATTGAGTGTCTGTGACATTAACCACAGTGCAATCTGGACTGTTGAGCAGCTGTTCCCTCAGTTCCCCAGGCTGGGGTGACTTTTACACTGCTTTACTGTGAGAGCAGCCGCTCCTGGGCAGGTAACACACAGTCTCCAGCATGTAACTCGCTCCCAGCTTCACAGTATTGAGTGCTGCTAGTCAGTGACTCACAAATTACAGTACCCCACAGGAGAACCCCAGAAAATTCTCTGTTCCCAGATTTGCCCCAGAAATGTGCATCTTGCTGTGTCCAGCACACCACTGAACAACACAAGCTATTATGAAATCTGTCATTTAATCAGTGGAAAATGACACCTGCCAACCTTGTTATCCCAGATGGAGTTTCCAACACACTTGAATCCAAACACACGGGTTAGGTAAAACAATAAAACAAAATTGTTAACTGCCAGAAAAAAAATATTTTCAGTGACTATGGGTAATGAGGCATAAAAGTCAGAATTGTTTACAAAAGAAATGCAAAGATAAAACACAAACTAACGTCTAAGTTAACAAGCTAATGGATTCAAAGCAAATGTTCTCTCACCATGTGCTGGTACAGGCTGGTTTTCCTTTCAGCCAGGACTCCCCCTAACCTGCCCCTGCTGCCCACATTCAGTTCTTCAGGAGTTGTCATGGGCAGAGGGAAAGGGGAGAGAGAGACTTTCCTCACCTCTTTTTATAATTCAGTCTTTTCTATTAGAAACAACTTCAGTTCTCAGCTGAGTGATGGTGTCAGGCTGTCTGTTGTAGATCTGAGTTTCAAGTGTCCCTGTGATGGAATGTAAATGTCTTCTTCACACCTTCCCCCTGCCAGCAAATGGCTGTTTGACCAGCGGTTTGCCTTCCTGTCTCTGAGGAACTGGTCTGTGGGTGTTCCCCAGAATTGTAACTTTTGTAATATCATACAGTAAAATCTTACAACTTTACATACAGTGTTACACATTTTAACAGGAGGATACTCTTCAGTAGATTATGCAATTTCAAGTGATACTTCAGAAACCATACTGTGTACAGAATTGATCATAATTTTCCAGAAGAGTGAACATAGGATTACAGACTGACACAGGGCCTGTCTGTGTGTGTTCCCAGCAGATATGTGGGTATTTCAATCCCTCCTAAGCAGAGTGTTCTGCGTCTTCAAGGAGCTGGGCAGCTGGTTCTGGGAATTCACTGGTTTACTAAGTGTGACAGTGTCTGGAAGTGTGAGACACTTTATATTGTTATTACTTTATTATTAATACCACTATGATAAAATTGCAATGAATTGTGCTAGATATGCCATGTTAGGGGTCAGGGGAAATGTTATAATTTTCCAAGTATGGTCATTTTGTTTGTTTGTATCACCTTTGTAGTGTGAGATATAGATACGTAGGGTATATCTATATTCCAGACTGTGGACTGTGTTTCTGGATGACACCCCCAGATCTATTGGCATCAGCACTGCCTAGCCTGTTTGATGGCCCATCCAGGGTCATCAGCTGTACAATGAATCCATGGAAAGGATCAAGGGGATACACCTATTGAGTCAGCAAGACATGCAGGGATATGCCTGTGTACTGAGACCTCCAAGGCTTTTCCATGCCCTGTGCTGTGAAGCTTGTGTTTGGGACACAGGAAGTAGAAGCCACATGGCAAAAGGAATATAAAGGGCAGCTGCATCATCTGCATTTTGTCTTCAATCCCTCTTCCTGCCTCTGGAGCAACTTCTCTACAAACCGACCTAGGCCCCGACTCGCTGGGTGCTCTGCACCCACCGGGGAGCTCAGCTGTTGGCAACTGCCAATCCGCTATTTAGCATGCTCAGCAGCTCTTTGGCTGGCTGTGGCCAATCAGCTGTTTTTCCTGCAGCTGCTGTAGCTCCCAGCTCCACTGCAGGTGTGTGTGAATCCTTTTAATTTTCAGGGCTTGGCAGCTTCTGGGCTAGGGGTGGGGGGGATGGGGTGGGGAGCCTCGCGGCAGAGGGCTGGGGGGAGATGGCTGGGCAGCTTCTCGGCTTGCCCCAGGGGGCTGATGGGGGCAGTACGGGCTGGGGGGGAGTTTCTCAAGGACTGAGCCAGCCATTCTCAGCCCACCCTGGTGTCTCCCCCAGGAGCTGTGCTCCCCCTCCAGCCAGGAGAAACCAGCGGCGGGCCCCCTTAGTGCTGGGCCGGGGGACAAACCAAAAGACATTGCTCCTTTAAGAAAAGTTTGCCCTGGTGTCTGATGAGTGAACTTGGCCTGAGGCCAGCTGCTCGCCCCCTCCCCGTGCTCCAGCCAGCCGGGTGCACCCAGCCATGGCCAAAGGGGAGAGGGGCTTCACTGCAGCCCTAGCCCCAGTGCAGATGAGCAGCCCCCCTTCCCAGCCCGGACCCTGCCTGTGCCCAGACTCCTCCCATGGGGGCTCTGGGAGCTCCCACCCGTACGGCTCTGAACCAGGTCCCGGGGCTCTGCATCCATTGCCCCATGTGTGGGGGGACAAGAGGGGCCAACACACCACCAGTGCTTCTAGCCGCATCCTCCCCGTGGGCTCTTCTCCATGGCCGGCTCTCATGCCTGGGAAAGTAACGCTTGCCCCCCTCAAAGCCGTCTCCCCCTCCCCTGCCCAGAGCAAGCTTGGCTGAGGGGCTTTTCCTCCCCGAGAGGAAGTTTATCCCTTCCCGCGCCGATCAGCATCTGCATCAGGAAAGATTGATTTCCTCCCCCTGGATCCATCCACCCCCATCTCCTCTTCCCTGGGAGCTGCGTTCACCCCCCTGTATGAGCTTCAAGGCAGGAGACACGGCCCTGCTTCACCTTGGGATGCCTGAACTTGTCTTCCTTCAGGCTGCTGGGCTGCTGCAGCCCGGGGGAGGAAGCAACCCCTCCCCCTGCCTTTGGCCATGATCCCACCGGGGCTCCCCGCACACAACGTTGCAGAGTGGGTGAGGGAGTCAGCGAGTGAGCTTCAAAGTGGGGGTGGGCTGCAGCCCGGGGGACTGGGAGGAGCTGGAGTAACGCAGCAGCCATACAGCAGGATGAATAAATGGGCCATTTCTATGCTGGGCTGTTGAATTAAATTTCTCTCTCTGGCTCAGGGTGGGCAGTTCCTGGGCTGGCCACAGTGGGTGGAGCTTGGGGGAAGACAGAGCTGCTTTGAGTGCATGGGTGGGAGCGGGCACTAAACAGAGGCACCAGGAGGTGGGGGAGCAGAAATAGAGAGATGGGAAAAGGGACCCAGGTAGAGAACAAGAACTGAGAAACATCAGGAAGGGGAGATACCAGTTATAGACACACTTTCAATGAGTACACTGGAAGTGTATAAATATGCTGAAAATAGCCTCCCCTCAAAACTGGCAGAGCCCCCCTCCAGCACAAGAACCCTCGCCCTTACGGCAGGAAGGAGTGCAAAGGAGCGAGCAGTAGGTAGGAGGCATTTAGGGCAGGGGGCCAGTAAGGAGGCGGCATTCAGGAGAGTCTAGGGAGATGGGGCAAGAAGAAGTACAGTGGGGGCGGGGCTTTGGAGAAGGGGGCGGAGCCAGGATGGGGCACCCACTAGCAAAACCAAAAGTCAGCACCTGTGCAAACTGAAGCCTTGAACAAAGGACTGGATGACCCATCCAAGCTGTGGCTGTGTTCCAGACAGACTTTCAAGCCGGCAACTTACCAATACTGCTAAGAAGCTGATATATAGATTTCTGAATGTATCTGACTCCTTTCCCATTTAACAACTTTCTTTCTGTTTCTGGTTCCTTTCTCTTTCTTATCTAAACTTTTAGTTTAGATGCTAAAGTATTGTCTGGCATCATGGTATTTTCAGTGAGATCCAAACCCATACTGACTTGGTAACGTGGCTGACCCTTTGGGGTCAAAAGAACATTTTGTTTATGTGCCCAGAGTTTTTAAATAACCTCTCACTGTACCGGACCTAGGTGCTGACTGGGAGTCAGAGAAGTGCAATGCAATAAAGGGGGCTGTGTGATTTCTGTTTTCAGCTTCTCAATAACCCGTGTGGGTGATCAGAAGCACAGTTTGTGACTGGTCAGTGAGTTTAACTTCAGTGTTAACCACCAGTTTGGGGAGCATCTGCTCCCCTTTTTCAACCTGCCCTGACCCAGGCACACCAGGTCACACTAAGCACTGAAGATAAATTAATAGAATGTTTTTTTTATGACCAAGTCTTCAGAAATCCACTGAACTCCTTTGTTTTCTTTTATCTGAGCAGGGTTTCCAGTTTCCCAACCTGATGTGATCTCCCAGCTGGAACAAGGGGAAGAGCCATGGGTCCCAGACCTCCAGGGTTCAGAGGAAATAGAGATCCTGAGAGCTCCCTGCACAGGTGAGGAAACATTAAAGCAACTCAGAATCTGTAAGTGCCTGAAGGAATCATCTGGGATGCCCTACAATGCCCTTGGAAGGTCTCTCAGTTCATTATTGTCCCTAGCAGGGGTCGTATCCTCAGGGTAAATATAGCTCATGGCTTCCTGTAGATCCTAGCAGACACCAGACAGTAGCTTCCTCCCTTCCCCCGTGAATTTGGATGGGATGTGGAGGCTGAATTGATCCCCTCCTCTCTCCTATTTGGGGGAAGAGTTTGGGGGAGTTCAGTTCTCGATTTTATTTGACCTCTCTCAAGCACTTGTTTTGGTTTGGCCTTCCCCTTTCCATCCCTGTCTGAGGTTTCTGTCTCTTATCACAGCAGGTGACGCAATGGTATGTGAGAAAGAGGAGCAGAATTCTCAGCAGGAAACTGTTGAGCAAGTGGCTAAACACAGAGAATTATCGCAAAGATCAAAAAGAAATGTGTCGAAGAGTCATGAGCAGGGAAAATCATGCGAGACTCAGCACACACCAGAAAGAGAGCAGGGAAACCAGCCAGGAGAGAAAATGGGTAAATTTATTTCCTGTCGGGGAACTCGGAAGAGCATCAAGGAAACCACAACACAGCAGGAAATCCTCATGGGAAAGAGGAAAAATACATGCACTGAGTGTGGGAAAAACTTCACTCGAAGATCAACCCTTTCTGATCATCAGAGAATCCACACAGGGGAGCGGCCCTATAAATGCCATGAGTGTGGAAAATGCTTCACTGTAATATCAGCACTTTCTGATCATCAGAGAATTCACACAGGAGAGAGGCCCTATGAATGCAGTGAGTGTGGGAAGAACTTCACTCGCAGCTCAAACCTTATTGCCCATCAAAGAATCCACACAGGGGAGCGGCCCTATAAATGCTGTGAGTGTGGGAAAACCTTCTATTGCCACTCAAAGCTTATTGCCCATCAAAGAATCCACACGGAGGAGTGGCCCTATAAATGCAGTGAGTGTGGGAAATACTTCACTGAGAGCTCAGCCCTTTCTGCACATCAGAGAATCCACATGGGGAAGACGCCCTTTGAATGCCATGAGTGTGGGAAAATCTTCAGTCGCAGCTCGCACCTTATTAGACATCAGACAGTCCACACAGGGGAGAGGCCCTATGAATGCAGTGAGTGTGGGAAAACCTTCAGTCGCAGTTCACACCTTATTAGACATCAGACAGTCCACACAGGGGAGAGGCCCTATGAATGCAGTGAGTGTGGGAAAACTTTCAGTTTCAGCTCACATCTTATTAGGCATCAGATAGTCCACACAGCGGAGAGCCCCTATGAATGCAGTGAGTGTGGGAAAACCTTCAATCGCAGCTTGCACCTTATTAGGCATCAGAGATTCCACACAGGGGAGAGCCCCTTTGAATGCAGTGAGTGTGGGAAAACCTTCAGTTGCAGCTGGAACCTTATTAGGCATCAGAAAATCCACACAAGTGAGAGAATCTATGAAAGCAGTGAGTGTGGGAAAACCTTAGGGCCCAAAGAAATTTTGTCCAACTCCACTTCCTAGTTCAGTGTGTCTCATTACCGTTCCAGAGGATACCAGGGTTAGATTGAGAACAATCATCCTTCACCGTTTGGATGCAAAGAGAGAGAGCTTCATAGGACAGTCCTTCCCTGTGGATCCCAAACTGGCTGCCTGATTGGGTAACAAGGACTTTCAGGCTGTAGAAATGATGGTAACCAATGAGGCAACAAATGTGTCAAGCTCCAATTTCAGACTTCTGGATACTCACATGCTGAGTCCTGATTCTAAGGTTTTGTGTCTGACGCTCTGGCTACACAATAAAGCTGATGTTGGTGCAGCTGTAGCACTGCTATTACAGAGGCTCTCCACCAATGGGAGAAATCTCTTCCCTAGGACTTTATTAGTCCAGCCCCCACAAGTGGTGGTGGCTATGTCGGCAGGCAAAGCTCTCCTGCTGATGTAGTGTTATTTCACAGGGGAGGAGGGTTTTGTAACTACATTTCTCACCAGTGTGTATTTTTCACACCCCTGAGAAATATAGTTACACCAATAAATGTCTTTAGTGTAGACTAGACCTTAGTTTTCTCTTGTTTTATGTATTTACATCACTTCTCTTTGAAAGATTAAAAAATGTGACAAGAGAGTTATTTTCCCCCATGATGCAAACATTCCCATATAGGAAACCCCTTCCACCAACACGCATGGCAAAAGAGCCAGAGATATATGAACTCACATGTAGTGTAAAGAATCCTGTGGCACCTTATAGACTAACAGACGTTTTGCAGCATGAGCTTTCATGGGTGAATACCCACTTCTTCGGATGCCGAAGAAGTGGGTATTCATCCACGAAAGCTCATGCTGCAAAACGTCTGTTAGTCTATAAGGTGCCACAGGATTCTTTGCTACTTCTACAGAACCAGACTAACACGGCTACCCCTCTGATACATGTAGTGTAAGGAGTTCTGGTAGAAAACCTCCCTCCAAAGGCTGGGATGGGAGAATGTGTGTGAGAAAGAGTGTATGAGAATATTGGCCCAGTATAGATTTAATTTTTTTGTATTTCAGATAGAACGTATTTTGCTTAGCTTCAAAGTTAATTTCTATTAAAAGGAAAACTACTCGAGGAGACAAGTTGTATAACTTTTTACCCACTTAGCCTGTAAGGGTCACTGAGTTCCCCACGTCTCTAATTTGCAAAGGAAAGGCCTGACATCTGTCATAGGATGTGTCTAACAGGTAGGAAAGCTGCAATCGTCAACCATCAATATCAAGGAAAAGGCTGGACTCCACTGCCTTTCATGTCTAAAAGCTGGCTAGAGGCTGATCTACAATGAAAAGCTATGTTGACATAGCCACATCTCTCAGGGGTGTGAAAAATCTACTCCACAGAGAAGTAGTTAATGTGAGCCCCAGTGTAGACAGGCTTGGGTTGGGTTGTCAGAAGAATACTTCCAGTGTTTGAAGTGTAGACATAGCCTTAGGGCTGGTCTACAGTATGTGGTTATTTTGGAATTAGCCAAGTTATTTCAAAATAAAACTGATTCCGTCTACATGCCCAAATCGTTTTTTTTGTTTTTTTTTTAATTTAAAGGGCTCTTTAATCCGGTTTCTGTACTCCACCTCAACAAGTGGAGTAGTGCTAAAATCGAGACTGCAGTTCCGAATTAGAGGTACTGTGGACACAATTTGACATTATTGGCATCCGGGAGCTATCCCAGAATGCTTCCTTGTGACCACTCTGGACAACACTCTCAACTCCGATGTACTTGCCAGGTAGGCAGTAAAAGCCCCGGGAACTTTTGAATTTCATTTCTTGTTTGGCCACTGTGGTGAGCTCATCAGCAGAGGTGACCATCAGGACAATCCACCATCACAGGCGACCATGCAGAGTCCATCATCATGAGAGCCCACGCAGTCCTGGATTCACAGATGAGCTCCAGCATGGTCTGAACGGGAGGTACTGGATCTCATCGCATGTTGGGGAGACTAATCTCTTATGGGAGAACTACGTTCCAAAAAAAGAAACACAAATACACCTCTATCCTGATATAACGCTGACCTCGGGAGCCAAAAAATCTTACTGTATTATTGGTGAAACCGCGTTATATTGAACTTGCTTTGATCCACCGGAGTGCGCAGCCCCCCCGCACCACCCACCCACCCCCGTTATATCCGAATTCATGTTATATTGGGTTGCATTATATTGGGTAGAGGTATATGTACGCTAAATTCTCCAGGGTCATGATGGAAAGAGGCTATTCCAGGGACGCAGAGCAGTGTCATGTAAAAATCAAGGAGCTCAAGCAAGTGTATCAAAAAGCCAGGGAGGTGAATGGGCTCTCTGGGTCACAGCCCCATACATGCTGCTTCTACCCTGAACTGCATGCAATTATGGGGGGTGATGCCACCACTACCCCACTACTGTCCATGGACACGTGCAAGTTGGGAGTCGCACGGAGCAGGGAGAATGACTTTTTGAAGGATGAAGAGGAGAAGGAGGAGGACAGTGCACAAGCGACAAGTGGGGAATCCGTTTTCCCCCATCAAGGTTCCCTCCCCACTCTGAACTTTAGGGTACAGACGTGGGGACCTGAATGAAAGACCCCCTAAGTTTATTTACCAGCTTAGGTTAACAGTAAGGTGCCACCACCAAGTGTATTCCAAATCTTAGGGGAGAGCCACTTGGAACTCTGCCTTTCCCCAAATATCTCCCAAGTCCCTAACCTGTCCTTTCCTGGACAGCCTTGAGACTAATCCCCCCCCCCCCAATTCCCTACACCCCTTTTCCTGGGTAGGCTTGAGCGTATACCCTCACCAATTAGTCCTGGCAAACCTGGTGGCTGAACTTGGTGACTTTGTCCTCACCCATAACTATTTCACAGTTGGGGACAATGTATACCTTCATGTCAGCGGCACTGCTATGGGTACCCGCATGGCCCCACAGTATGCCAACATTTTTATGGGTGACTTAGAACAACGCGTCCTCAGCTCTTGTCCCGTAATGCCCCATCTCTACTTGCTCTGCACTGATGACATCTTCATCATCTGGACCCATGGAAGAGAAGCCCTTGAGGAATTCCACCAGGATTTCAACAATTTCCATCCCACCATCAACCTCAGCCTGGACCAATCCACACAAGAGCAGTATCAACAGGAAAGGGAAGCTGAGAGAATCTATGCGCTGCAGCTTGCTGTGAATGGAGAGCTGGCTGCTAGAAGGGGGTGGCAGTGTGAATGGGGAACAAGTGTGCCCAAGGAGTAGAAAGCTTCGGCCCAGACAGCACTCTCAGAAGACTTCCCCAGACTGGTTTAGGGATGCCGGTGTGACCTCTCTTGGCAACCCCCAAAGAAGGAACTGGGTGGACTAAATGGACAGTGCCCCTCTCTATCTGAAGCCTAGCAAGAGAGGTACGTGAATCCCACTAGAAGTTAAAATGGTAAGTAAGGGAGGGGAGGCTCTACTAGAGGGCCTGAGCAGCTTCAGATACAGTACAGGAGGATTTCCACTTCTGAGCCATGAAAATAGAAATTGACTTTTTCCTTTCCAGATTTATCTAATATTCAGAAAGAGAATCTAGCACCTGCCTTCCAGATTTGAACACCCTCACAATTCAGGAGTGCTCAAGCTCAATTTGGGCAGCTGTTACTTCATTTCTCCCAAATCAAATATGCTGATCCACTGTCATTTGCTGTAGAAAAAGTAGAATACAATTGAGCAACAAATGCTGGGGTGTTTCCAGTGCTAACTATGGCTGGAATTGCTATTTTCAACAGCCATTGCCATTTTTTAAAAAATGTTGTTTGTTTAAAAGGAAGACAGTAATATTGCACTAGCAAATTCCCCATAGAAACAAAGAATGGAACAAAAGAATAATAAAGGCACCTCAACTTTTCCTCATTTAGGTAGAACAGTCTTATAAGATGGATCCAGCTATCTTCCAATCACACAAGCTGAAAATTGTTCCACTTTACTGCAGTTCTGTAACTGCGGGAACCAGTCCTGTCTGTGTCTGTGCACATCCAAAATCCCTGCTGAATGCAGAAGTGCCCTGCTTTTGTGACCATCCCACCTGATATGTTCAACCCTTGTGAGCGAAGCAGATTCACATTTAGTAATTGGGTGAGAAGCGTCTCAGAAAGTGTTAGGTGCTGTAGGAGGTGTTGCTTATTCACTAGGTGAAGTGAGACCTTCCTGTTACACTAGTAAACCAGTGCCGCACAGCAGGCACTTTGCTCCTGGAGTCTAGAATGGGCCCTTTGCTTCTATACACAGCCCATTAAAGACAATGAAAAGCCTCCCACTCACTTCAAGAGGCTTTGGACAGAACTGGTTATACACAGGGTAACTCCACTGTCTGCACAGGGTCCTGGTCCCACGGTGGAGGGGCTTGTGAGCTTGTTGCAGAGCTGCTGCTCAGGGACAGGAACCTCCTGGCACCCCAGCCTCCAAAATCACTCAGGCTGCACTTTCTGCACGACTAGGTGCTGGCTGAGGGGGGCGTGGGAATTGGTCACCTCTGCTGCAGGTGATGGGCATCTCAGGTACTTAAAGCCATGGACTAGAGGAGGGAAGTGCCTAACTCCAGAGTCTGCAGCTGCCTAGGGCCAGGGCTGAGGATTTAGAGTCCCTAGTGCTGCCATTGCAAGGTTCAAGCATGCTCAGCCCTGGCATTGCCACCCCTCTTGCGGCTAGTAGCTGCAGCTGGCTAAGGCTGGCCTCTGGCAATTGGCCCCATGGCTGTAGCCAGAGAAGCTACAAGTGGCTCTGTGACTACTGGGGCCATTAAGCTAGAGCAGCTAAAGACACTGGAGTTCACCTCAAGGAACAGAGGTCACCAGTAGGACAGGAATGTCAGGGGGAGCAGGGAAAGAGGGAGCAGGTCAGGCTTGCATAGGGAGCTTCTAGCTGGGTGGGAGCATGTCCAAAATAGAAAGGAAACAAGCCTGGGGAGAGGTGGTGGTGACCAGGTAGCAGACTAGCATGTAGACGGGAACAGAGGGAGAGAGGCTGGTGTCTTTGGATTCCCAAGGGCTGTCCTGACTTTGGGGAGATGGTGTTTGCAGGTGGCTGGCTCACATGGCAGGATGGGGGCTGAGGGAGGGATCTGTCAGAACTGAGCAGGTATCTGCTGGCTGTGGAACTCTGAGCTGAGACTAGGACCACATGCCATGACTGGTGACATAGGGGGGTACTGGAGACATGGCTAGAGAGGGTCTAAATGAGGAAGGAGATACATCTGGGGAGTTTCCTTGGTCACTGTGAAAGTTCTGCTCACTGTGGACACTGGTAAACCCACATGGGTGTACAGCTCAATGAGAAAACCCGGGGGCTGAGGGAGCTGTGTATGGCAATGCATATAGCCATGTAGGGGTGTGATCAAAATGAAAAATGTCTCTGAGGTTCAGTACCAGATATACTATGGCACCAATGGATCTGCCCCACCAGGCCCACACTTGGAGCCCACAGTGACTACATAGGGGCCCACAAATACGTTTGGGGCCGGGGCCCACAAAAGGCTAACCCGGCCCTGACTGCCCGAGCACTATTTCAGCCCCACATTTTTGGGTGAACCTCCCACAGTGGAAGCTGCAGAACACTCCTCCATGACACGTACACACACACACCTCCTGGTGTTGGGAGGGGAACAGGAGAAAGGACAAAAGAAGCAAGAGATGAAGAGAAAGGAGGGAGGGAGGGATGGAGGAAGAGGTGAAACAAAAAGGACAAACCCTAATGTCTCCAGTGATTCTAAGGGACAAAATCTCAGGTGTGGAATAAAATTCTGCCTCCTTAAGCTCATGTGGTGATAGTAGACACTCTACTAGCTGCTCGGCTCCACTCACCCAGTGGCTGCACAAACTGCTCCACTCTGCTCTGCCCACTGCTCTGCTCCATGGTATTGCTTCAGGCTCCCCCACTCATTAGCACAGTACTCAGTGCTCTCAGCTCAACAAGTCCAGCTCTTCAGTGATTTCAGCTCTTCAGTGATTTCAGCTCATAGCAGGGGAGCCCCAGTGCCAGTGAATTCAGCTCAGTAACCTTTATCTAGATTCTTAAGGGAATCAAAAATTAACTCTGACATTCCACAGTGGAGAGAGACATAGGTGGAACTGGTGCTTCTGGCTCACACAAGGAGCTTATACCACCAAGTACAGATATCTGTCCCCAGCCTCTCTCTTTTTAATGGGTTTTGGAACCCATGTCCCTTGTCTAGCAAGTGCTTTTTAGTTGATAGTGAAACCCTTTATCATAAGACAATTTTGTAGTTCCTCAAAACATAGTGGTGGTAGTAGACACTCTACCTGACTCTCTTGTATAATTTAATTACCAAACTTCTATCAAATGTGACTGCACAGAGCTGCACATACAGTTACGTACAGTTACATTCAGTGAAAGTGAGCAACAGTCCCCAGAACTCACTGCCGGGAGCCTTAAAATATCTGCCAGTGGCACAGGTACTTTTTAAATACCGAGATGTGCAGTGGCACATCTTTCATGGGAACCGGCCGGCGTGTGCATGGCCGACGTATGCAGAGCAAAGGTTGCCCACAGGCGCTGTGTCAGGCTCTGGCACCGCGTGAAACACAATGGACCACTTTCTGGTGGCTGTTTTTTTTTCCCCGACAGGTGTGGGGACTTCTGGAGAGAGGGATGGATGGAGGAAAAGGTGAAACAGAAAGGACAAACTCTAATGTCCCCACTGATTCTATGGGACAAAATCCCAAGTGTGAAATAAAATTCTGCCTCCTTAAGCTCGTGTTTTCCATGCCTAGAATTCAACTGTAACCAGATGGATCAGACCGAACAGGTTTTAAACCTCAAGGAGGCTCTTACCTTCTAAACAGGGACAGCTATTTTCTAGTAAAATCACTAAAAGGGAAGGAGAAAACTTGAAAGAGTTTCCTCCTGGCGCTCACGTCCATGAACCCGAATACTCTCTCAGTCCTCAAAGAGAGACCTGGAGAAGGAGACTTGCTTAAACAAAGCCACAGGGTCTCTGAGGTTTCCCTGGCCCCTCGCCCCTGTCCTGCCTGCCTGATGTCAGCATCTTTCTGTGAGGTCACCACCTCCCCACCACCTTTGACCAATAGTCTGAGGTCCTGCAAAAGGCCTTTGTGATGTCACTGCCACACCCCTCCCTTGCTGTGCTAATGTCCTGCCCCTGGCCAGGCACTTGGGAGGTTTGAGCTACTCCCTGTGGATCACCCCACTCAAGGATTATTCCTTCTAGGAAGCAAGCCGGCTAGACAGGAAAACATCAGATGCTGCTCCCAATGCTACGCTCAGTTTTTCAGAAATTAGTCAACTTTATGGCCAGAAGAGACCATTAGAGCATCTAATCTGACCCCCTGCATATCACAGGACTCCTGTATGACACAATAGCTACTTCTGGAGCAAACACATTCCAGAAAAGCATCTAGTCTTCATTAAAAGCAGCAAAGAATCCTGTGGCACCTTATAGACTAACAGACGTTTTGCAGCATGAGCTTTCGTGGGTGAATGCCCACTTCGTCGGATGCGAGAGTGGAAATTTCCAGGGGCAGGTAAATATAAGCAAGCAAGAAGCAAGCTAGAGATAACGAGGTTAGATCAATCAGGGAGGATGAGGCCCTGTTCTAGCAGTTGAGGTGTGAAAACCAAGGGAGGAGAAACTGGTTCTGTAGTTGGCAAACCATTCACAGTCTTTGTTTAATCCTAAACTGATGGTGTCAAATTTGCAAATGAACTGAAGCTCAGCAGTTTCTCTTTGAAGTCTGGTCCTAAAGCTTTTTTGCTGCAGGATGGCCACCTTAAGATCTGCTATTGTGTGGCCAGGGAGGTTGAAGTGTTCTCCTACAGGTTTTTGTATATTGCCATTCCTAATATCTGATTTGTGTCCATTTATCCTTTTCCTTAGAGACTGTCCAGTTTGGCCGATGTACATAGCAGAGGGGCATTGCTGGCATATGATGGCATATATTACATTGGTGGACGTGCAGGTGAATGAACCGGTGATGGTGTGGCTGATCTGGTTAGGTCCTGTGATGGTGTTGCTGGTCTAGATATGTGGGCAGAGTTGGTGTCATAAACAGATAGTTAAGGGTTAAAGTCTGTTTTACCTGTAAAGGGTTAACATGCAGTACCTGGTGACCACCTGACCAAAGGACCAATCAGAGACGAGATAATTTCAAGTCTCTGTGGAGGGAAGCCTTTGTCTGTGTTCTTTGTTAGTTCTCTTTTTGGATCTAAGAGAGGACAGTCATGTCTCCAAGTTCTCCTGGAGTAGTTTCTACTAATTAATAGTGAGTATTAATTAGGAAGGCGAATTAGTCTTATGATTTGATTTCTATATTTGCAATTGTGTGTTTGCTAAGGGAAATGCTTTATTCCTGTTTGCTGATATTGCTTTTACTGAGAAAAGGGGAGGGGGATTCTCTCCAGAGATTGATAAGGTTATACCCTATGAGTGTCCAGCTTGGGCTCATAGAGATTCTGTATTTTCTTTTTATTCTTTAATAAATTCTTTCTTTTCTTTGGACTTGGTTAATTCCTTCTCTTGTGGAAATTCAGGGGAAGGGGAGGGAGGAAGAGACAGTTCCTCCTGGGTTTGATTCAAGCAGTTTGAATCAGGTATCTCTTTCCAGGACTAGGGAAGGGGAGGGGGGAAGTGAGTCCCTCTTTGTGTTGAGTCAAGGATTTGACTCGGTGTATATCTCTCCAAAGTGGCTAGAAGAGAGAGAGGGGGGAAGTGGGCTGCTTCCCTGTGTGTAGAGATTCAAGGGGTTTGAATCTGGGTTCCCCAGGGGAAGCTTGGGGGACAGGCAGTGTGTCAGACACTTTAACCTGACTGGTGGCAGCGCAAAGGAGACCTACCCTAAGGGTTAGGGTGGGGGAAGAATACATGCGGGTCCCCATCTTTGAACCCAAAAGCTCAAAGTGGGGGTGAGACCCCATGACATGGTGGCAGAATACATGCTGGTCCTCACTTTGAAACCCCCCAGTTTCAAGTGAGGGTGCAGACCAGGATAGTTGGCATCGAGGTTTGTTGCATGGATTGGTTCCTGAGCTAGAGTTACTGTTGGGGCCTGGGGCTGAAGCCAAAAGTCTGAGCCCCACCACCCAGGGCTGAATCCCTCAAGCTCTGGTTTTGCCCTCCCCTACCTGGGGCAGGGCTCAGGCTTTGTCTTCCCTGCCTCTGTCCAGTGTGGAGGGGCCTGGTCCCTCTTTCCAGGATCATGTAGTAAGTTTTTTTTTGGCAGAAGGGGGTTGCAGTGAAAGGAAGTTTGAGAAACCCTGGCATAGAGCCTCTGAATATGTCTAGACTTGGCTCCCTGTGGCATGGTGGGTAATCAGACACTGAACATGCAGGCATGGAGACACCACACACCAGCCTTGCCTAACAGGCAAGAATCAAACCTCTACAGAAAGACACCCCTTGCTTTCTAACCCATCTCTCTAAGCACTCAGCCACCACCACTTAACCCCTCTCTTCTTTTACCACTAGCTCCTGCACTCCCTACCCTTGCACCTCCTTCACCCCTAACTCCTGCCCCCTCCTGTGCCCCCTTTGCCCTTAACTCCCTGGGCCACCAGCCATTGCCCCTCTCCTGCAGCCCCTTCACATGGCTCCAGTGCTGGGGGCCCCACACTTGTTCTCCCTTTCCCTGGGCTTTGGCATCACTATAACCCCTGCTTAGCGAGTAGGGTTCAGTGGTCCCCAAAATGTGGGGCATGACTCCTAGGGGGACACAGAGGAACATTCATGGGGACACCTCAGGGCCTGAGCCAGCCCCCATGGAGGGAGCAGCACTCAGCCCCACTCTGTCCCAGCTCTTCTCCAACCCCACCCTCACCCTCAGCCTGGGGCTCTGGCTCCCAGCTCGGCCTCGACCCCCTTACCCCTGTCTGCACCCCTCTCCCCAGCAAGCAACAACCCCACTCCCAGCCTCGGTTCTTGACCGTGGCTTCTGATGGGCCACAGCCATGGATGAGGGCACAGTGTGAAATATTTGGGGACCACTAGTTTAGGATGACGTTCTCAATCACTTCTATGAAGTCCAATAAAAGCAATTCCTCACCCACCTACCCCTCCATCAGGACAGACTAGGTATGTTCTGCTGCCCTTCACTCATGCAGGAAGGATAATAACATTTCATTCCACTCAATCCTAAAGTGATTTGTAACTCGCCACCAGCCAAAACTGGTCATTTTGGGAAAGCAGCCCCATCATGCTGCATACCTAGGCAGAGTAGGTGTGTCTGTGCATACACGGTCTGTTCCTGAAGTCTTTCCCCCAGCTCCTCACTAGATGTGAGGGGGGAGCTCATTCAGCCCCTGCTTCCGCTTAGTATTTAAAAACTCCTTAGTGTCCCTATCTCTGCTGGCCTTAGATTTCTCCACCTGTCCCTTTCTTGACAGTTCAAGTGAGGTGGCCAAGTGGTTAAGGTGGTGGACTGTTAATCTATTGTGCTCTGCATGCATGTGTTCAAATCCCCTCTTCATCAGATGCATTTAGTTTTCACCCCTCCTTTATAGACAACCATCTCCCCCTTTGGTACAATAACAGAGCCAACAGTGTTGCTTCATGCAAACAAAAACCTCAGAAACTCAGGACCCCCCTTTGCTTTAAATAAAATGTCTAAATCCCAGATTTCTTTAAAAAAATTCTCTAGTGCTGTATTTCTTAGTTTTTATCTCAAAAGGGAACATCATCATCTCCCCCAAAGACCCTGGGACCTGCCCAAATTATTAAAATACCCTCAACCCGAGCAAGTGAACCAGAGCTAGTGTCTAGGACAAGCTGTTCTGAAGGAGGCAACTCCAACATTTTCTCTCTGCTTCCCTTGGCAAGTTCTGACTGAGAAAACAAAATTCCCCAAACTGAAAATTTTCTGCTGAAAAAACAATACTAGTCTGTTTGGGGACTTTGGTTTGAAAGTATTATTGTTATTATTCTCTTCTGTTTCTGAGTCAGTTCAGTTCAGTCTTTGTCCTCCAGGTGTGTTTCCAGCTGCTGAGTTGTGGGGGAGAGAGGCCAAGTCATGATGTCTCTTCCCATCTTTCATAGATTCTTCCAACTTGCTAGGAAGCTCCTTTGCTACCATGTGAGTCAAGCAGTGTCCATTGTCTCTGCGCTATCTCGGAGAAGCCTGCATTGTACACGGTTCCTGGGCTAGTCCTTGGGAGTGTGGATCCCTTCAATGGGCCAGCAGCAAGTCTGGCTCCTCCATTGTCACATCTGAAAGGCTGGTGGGGGGCATTTCCCAACCTCATAATGTATCTCAGTAACACACACAGAGCAAAACTTCATAACTTCCCAACCAATGCTACACACACAATCCAACCCGATATTAATGTTCAACAGATCAAGACTTTTTAAATGATACCTCACGAGGCAGACTTTGTACAAACCATGTCATCATTATATGAGAGTGGTGAATATGGGGCTTGCAGGGTGCTGCTCTGAGCACAGCGTGCCACACCTGGGCTGACACTGCAATGGAGACGTACCCTTAGAGTCCATCTCTCCTGGGATAAATATGGCAGCAGGGCTGGCCTGGGTCATCTGACTTGGGCTCCTGGAGTTAAAGCTGAGGGGCTAAAAACTGGTGCAGATATTTGTGTTCACTCTGAAGCCTGGGTTCAGAAACCCTCACCCCTCATGGGGCCTCAGAGGTTGGGCTCAAGCCCATATGTCTGCACTGTAATTTTATAGAGGTTGGGAGGGAGTTTAGCAAGTGGAACTGGTAAAACCACACTGAGGGGACTGGATCACTGACCTATCAGCTCTTAACACCCAAACTTTCAGTAATTCTATTATCAGTGCCTGTGAGTGTAATTTAAACCATAGGTCCATCTAGCTCTGAATCTTGTCTTCTGACATTAGCCAATACCAGGTGCCCCAAAAGCCACTCCTTAAGGCACTACTGGGAGTTGAACCCAGGATCTCTTGTTTACAAAAGAGATATTTTAACCAGCTAAGCCATGATACCTGCTATTACTTAAAGCACTGTCTTTGCCCACACCTGACTCTCTGCCAGTCCCCACTGGGTCCTGACAAGTATTGCTTGTGTTTGGCTTCTGTAAAGCAGAGGAGCAGGTGAAGTTTTGCTCCCAAGGTGTGGGTGTGATTCTTTGGACACGTCTACACTATGAAATTAGGTTGGTGTAATTACATTACTTAGGCTGACAATGCAGTTCTATCAACCTAACCCCAGTGTAGATAGTGGCTCAGCTGTCAGAACTTTCTGGAGCTATGAAAGGGGAGGGGCCCAGCCTCTGTAGCAGGAATGCAGGGCAGGCGAGTTCATTGTGGGATACTGGTGGAGGCCAGTTATGGTGATATAATGACCAGCAGCATTTACACTGACAATTTGTCACTTTAAGTTTGCTGCACAAAGCTCTAGGCCTCTCGTCAAGGTGGTTTTATTTTGTCACCAAAACAGGGCAGTTTTGTCACCAGACGTGGCATTGCAGTGTGTGCACCAGCCACAAGCTGCTGATCGAGGGAGCGTTGTGTGTTTTTCACACACCTGAGCAATATAATGATGCTGAAATAACTTTGTAGTGCAGACCAGGCCAAAGATTCACTCACACACACACACACACAGCTTGCAAGGAAAACGTCACCTGCTCCTCTGCTTTGCAGAATCCAAACACAAGCAAAGCTTGTCAGGCCCTGGTGGGGATGGCAGGAAGTCAGGTGTGAGCAGATAATGTATTTTCACCACAGGCAGGCACCATGGCTTAGCTAGCTAAGAGCTTGTTCTGTAAATAAGAGATCCTGGGTTCAACTCCCAGTGGTACCTTGTTGATGAACTCTTGGGTGTACTTGGTATTGGCTACTCTCAGAGGACCATACACAGAGCTAGATGGGCCTCTGGTCCAGCCCAGTGCAGCTGTTTAAATTACACTCACAGGCACTGATAACAGCGTTACTGAAAGTTTGAGTGTTAAGAGCTGATAGGTCAGTGGTCCAGTCCCCTCAATGCATTTTTACCATTCCAGGGGAGCAACCACGGCAGTTCTGGGGAGAGCTCTGGCTGCCAGGGCATCCAGCTAGGAGAGGGCGTGCTGGGGGCTCTGGAGGCCAGTCCAGTGGGGCTGTCAGAGGTGGCTTTACCAGTGGGGAGGTGCTAGGTCACATGTTGGTGGGATGGGGAAGTAGGGACTACAGGATGTGAGGCTGGCTAGAATGAAACTGTCCAAAAAACCCTCCCCCTTTGCTCCAGCTAAAGGCCCTACTTTGGCCTCTCCCCCTTTCATAAAAATCTCCATATCTACCCCAGCTCTCAGAAACCCCCTTTCTCCCATGGGTATTTTCACAGTTTCTTCCTTTTTTCATGGTCTCGTACAAGTATTTTTGCCATGGAAATGATCAAGTACATTTAACATGAGAAAAACAATCAAACGACACATCTGTATCTCCTTCCTCAAGCATGGTGTGTCTCAATTTATCTATAGAAAAGTCTACGCAGGCAGAGTCACTCCTATGCTGTTTAGGGGTGGGATAGCTCAGTGGTTTGTGCATTTGCTTACTAAATGCAGGGTTGTGAGTTCAATTATTGAGAGGCCCCTTAGGAATCTGGGGCAAAATCAGTACTTGGTCCTGCTAGTGAAGGCAGGGGGCTGGACTCAATGGTCCCTTCCAGTTCTAGGGGATAAGGTACCTCAATTATCTTTTTTTTCTTACTTCACATCAGACCCAGGACTTGCACCCAGCAGTTCTTGGGGCCGTGGGACAGAACTGAGCTTCACTGGCAGCAGTGAGCAAGGATGGTTGGGACTGAGCTGTCTGGGGAATATTTTAATCCTTATCTAATTTTCAGAGGATTAAATCAATGCGGCTTCCACTTCTCCATCTCTCCCAAGGAAATGATGTTTCTGTGCAAAGTACCCAAACCTTTTAACAATAAGAAGTGAAATGAAATGGCCACATGATGGCAACAGAACCTAAGAAATTTGTTATTCTCTAAGGTGTCACACGTACTCCTGTTCTTTTTGAGGATACAGACTAACATGGCTGCTCCTCTGAAACCAAAGTGATGAGAAGCCATGTTCTTGTTCAATGAGCATTGAAGCTGAAAAGGGAGATTTTTTTTTTGTTTGATTTCTAGGCCCCCACCTCTAATCTACTAGACACCCCTTTCCTCCCACAGCCAGGAGTAGAACCCCACAGGCATGACTACTAGCCCCCCAACCCTGCTCCCTAGGAGAACCTCTGAGACCCCTCTGCTGGCCCCTCACCTCCCTGCTTGTACTGCACTTGAAACCCAATGGGGTTTCCTTGGGCAGTTTTGACTCACTCCCAGGAAGGGTGTAATTTTAGGAGCAGGTTCCAAATAGTGCAATTAACCAGCCAGAAGGGGCAGCAGATGTCAGTGTAGGAGCCATTGAAATAACTCTGCACTTACTTAGAGGCAGACATAATGAGCTCTACGGTTGGTAAACGTACAGAGACTCTGCTGCTGCTCATGAACTAGCAGCACATGACCTGTAAACAGCTGCCATTTGAATGCGTCTGAAAGTTACAAGGAACAACAATCTGTGTTAAAGGAAGGTTGACATTTATTAGCGCCCCAATTGATGCCATGTGCACAAAGAGAGGTTTGAATGTGTAACAGGGAGTTTGCTAAATCTTGGTTATTTTATTTTTCTAAGAGATTCCTGTCCATCCCCAGGAGAGTTTTCAGTCCCAATGGCAACTTAGTTACCAAATGTAATACAGACTAGTCCATTCCTCCCAAGTGGATGTGGTTCTTGTTCTTCTGCACATTGTAGCCCATGGAGGCCAAGGACCTGCAAATGTGTCTTCACGTGCCTTTGTTTCATTGATGAAAACAAACCTAGACACTTAGAGGACTGAAAGTGATTTCAGCTGGGGACATGTTTGCTAGGTTTTTAGGAAAACATTGAGTGTGTCCATTCATTTCAGGGATCCCTATTTAGTGGAGCTCCTGAAATAGAAATATTTTTACTGAAAGAATGACTTTGTGAGGGGGCACTTGGATTTGAACCAAGGACCACTTGATCTGCAGTCAAACACTCTACCACTGAGCTATACCCCCATGACATTTACACAGCCAAGTCCATAATCTTAAGGATTTTGAAGGACGGGCTCTGCCTCAGAGAGCTCCTTTTCTATTCCCAGACCACAGGGGTTTTAAAAATGGGGTTTGATTAAACTTTATATATACATGTAGACACAACAGCTTGCACACCCACCAACATAGCTTCCCCCAGTGACATAGCTACCACCTCTCGGGGAGATAGGTTAACTGCACGGAGGACAGCTCTCTCCTCCACTTAGAGCAGATTCATTATTTATGAATAGGTGGAAAATAACCCCCTGAATGGACAGCAACCAATGTATCAGATATTGCTGTGCCTGCATTCAATATGGGTAACTGGTCATATTGGGCTGGATTAGTAGGAGCGTTGCCAGCAGATCAAGGGAAGTGATTATTCCCCTCTATTCAGCACTGGTGAGGCCACATCTGGAGCATTGCGTCCAGTTTTCACGCCCCACACTACAGAAACAAATTGTAGAGAGTCTAGGGGAGGGCAACAAATCCTGCCAACTACAGAGGAAGTTGTGGTTCTTTAGTTTCAGTGGAGCTGGGTCTTGTCTCACTCTTAAGCTATGTCTACATGAAAGAATAATGTGGCTTTAGTTAAAGTGTTTTAATTGAACAGCTGTTGCATGTCCACCCTGTGTCACCAGAGCACATCCATGCTAGCATCTCTTGGATTGCCACAGAGAGCAGTGCATTGTGGGTAGCTGGCTGCAGGGTGCTTTGGGAAAGGTTTGCAATGCCTCACGGGCTGCATCGCATGATGCAGGTTTCTATCCTATCAGGTTTCTATCAGGTTTCTTCTAGTAGGATGCCCATTGGTCCATGGGCATCCTACTAGATTGCCAGCTGCTTTTCAACTGCAATGTGCGTGGTGGGGAGAGACAGTGTGTGTGTTGTGGAAGAGTAAGTGTGTTGGCACACTGTCTCTAAGTTCAGACAGCTGCTGGAAGCAACCAGTCCTGAGGCAGGGAACAGCCCCGACATCAGCCCCCTTCTCTCACTGGCTCAGCTCAGCACAGCACTCTCTGTCACACACAAACACACACACACACACACTGCTGCCTGCTTAGCTCTGTGTCAGGGGTGCTGGAACAGGGGGTTTAGAGGGCCATGGCCCCACCACTCTTTACTGGCTGTTAGGACAAATGATGGAGGGGGGGAGGGTGCAGTCTTGGGGAAGAGGCGTCTGTGGGTGTGGCCTCGGGGGGAGAGGTGGTGTGGTTGGGGGTCCTTGGGGAAAGGGTGTCATGGGGGTGCCACAGTTTGGACAATGGTGCCCCCCCCACTGTAAGGAAGCTTTTGCCGCCCCGGCTCTGTGTTGGCAGAGCGGGAGAGAGCAGCATCCATGGCAGTGATTTGCTCCCTGGGGCTCCGGCAAGGGGGCTCGGGAGGTGATTTAAAGGGCCCGGGGCTCCGGTCGCTGCAGGGAGCCGTGGGCCCTTTAAATCACCAGCCTGGGGAAGCCGGGCCAGGCTGGCACAGCGTACTGGCTCTTGCCGGTACCCCATACCGGAACATACCGGCTTACTTTCACCTCCGGAAGGTCCTCACGTGGATCAATAACTGGTTAAAAGACAAGAAACAAAGTGTAGGAATAAATGGTCAGTTTTCAGGATGGAAACAGGTAACTAGTGGTGTCTGTACTGGGACCAGGACTAGTCAACATATTCATAAACAACCTGCTAAACAGTGAGCTGACAAAATTTGCAGATGATCCAAAACTACCGGCTTGCTTCCTAGAACGAACACTCCTTGAGTGGGGTGATCCACAGGGAGTAGCTCAAACCTCCAAAGTGCCTGGCCAGGGGCAGGACATTAGCACAGCAAGGGAGGGGTGTGGCAGTGACATCACAAAGGCCTTTTGCAGGACCTCAGACCATTGGTCAAAGGTGGTGGGGAGGTGGTGACCTCACAGAGAGATGCTGACATCAGGCAGGCAGGACAGGGGCGAGGGGCCAGGGAAACCTCAGAGACCCCTGTGGCTTTGCTTCAGCAAGTCTCCTTCTCCAGGTCTCTCTTTGAGGACTGAGAGAGTATTCGGGTTCACGTACATGGGCACCAGGAGGAACCTCTTTCGAGTTTTCTCCTTCCCTTTTCCTGATTTTACTAGAAAACAGCCATCCCTTTTTAGAAGGTAAGAGCCTCCTTGAGGTTTGAAACCTGTTCAGTCTGATCCATCTGGTGACTGTTGAATTCTAGGCATGGAAAACACGAGCTTAAGGAGGCAGAATTTTATTTCGCACCTGGGATTTTGTCCCTTAGAATCACTGTGGTCATTAGGGTTTGTCCTTTTGGTTTCACCTTTTCCTCCATCCCTCCCTCCCTCCTTTCTCTTTGTCTCTTGCTCCTTTCACCTGTTCCCCTCCCAACACCAGGAACGAGGTGTGTGTGTGTGTGTGTGTGTGTGTGTGTGTGTGTTGCGGGGGAGTGCTCTGCAGCTCCCACTGTGGGAGGTCCACCCAAATATGTGGGGCTGAAATAGTGCTCGGGCAGTGATCCCCACCGGTGACCTGGGCCATCCTTTGGGCTCCCTGGTGAGAACCCTCAGCCTCCCGTCCTCAGTCTCTACCCTGATTGGCTGAGCAGGGGGTTATTGACAGGGAGGAGACTCAGGTCCTTGTTGTTTGAAGACCAAGTAAATAAGTCAGAACCAGTCATATGTTTGATTAATTTTTCTGCTTCGCTGCATTAATGGTCTCTGAGCAGTTCATGATTCTCTCTAACATTGCAGTTCTCCTCAAATACTTGCTGAATAATTAGTGTCACTGTTGTTGGTGTGGAGCTCATCTGAGAGCACTTTATTCAGGTCATTCAATGTCTGAAATTCAAGATCTGATGGTTAGTTTGAAAATCAGGGCTCTTGGGTCCTATTCCCAACTCTGCCACTGGCTGGCTGTGTGACCTAAGACAAGTCAATTCTCCTTTCTCAGCCTTATTTTTCTCCCTCTTTCAAGTAGGGATAATAATGATCCTCTCCTACCTACCTCAACACACTCACTCTTCCCCAACACACTCACTGTCTCTCCCCACACACAAACAGTCTCCACACTGCAGTTGAAAAGCAGCTGGCAATCTAGTAGGATGCCCATGGAACATTACACCATCGGACCAGCTCATGCTGCTGTCTCTGTGCATCGGTGACCCTCACGGGGCCGGCTTGAGTAAGGGACTGTTGGCCCCTTACTAAAGCTTAGTGGGGGTTTTGGTTGTCTATTTCCTAGTCCCAGTAGAAGGGGAAAGGGCCAATGGGAAATCAGGCCCCTGAGACTGACAGTCCCCTGGGCAATGGGGAGAGGCCAAAGCTCCAAGTTAGCCGCACTGACAGGCCAGGCAGTGTAATGAGGGAGTCACCAGGCCAGGGGGTCCCATCCTCCGTGGGAGCTGGAACTGCCTGGGCCAGAGTGGGGCGGAGCTAAGGAGAGAGCAGGAGCCCGAGAAGAGCCGGGGAGCAGAGCTGGGCAGGTGTAGTGCCAGAAACTGCTCCCTGTAGGACTTTGCTACCTGCAGCAGTTACTGAGCCCTGAGGTTGTTCTTATTTGCTGACTTGTCCTAATTGGCTAAAACTTGACAGTGGTGGGGGATGGAAGCATAAAGGCTTCGTCCTCCAAACGACCCTGCCTGGTGTCCATCTGTATCTATTACCTCTTAACACCGGACTGTAAAAAATAGAGTGAGGTCATTTAAACATCATTTATTTTGCAGCTTCATTTACTGTGCTAACAATGTAGCATCCTGACACTGATACTTCTGCCCACGTGCCCTGTGGGTTGGATTCATTTTAGTGGGACGAGGGACATGTGGAGGATAATTTAAACTCTTAATTTCCTTACGGTTTCCCTGCAATATACTTTTCTGCTGGTGCGATTTCTGACCATTGCACGTCTATTATATTTATTACAATAGCACAAGTAAGTCACACAAGTGACATAGTCTAGGGGCTTGGCTACCGTTGCAAGTTAGAGCGCATTAAAGCAGCCCCGGGCGCCCTAACTCCTGAGGTGTCCACACTCGCAAGGCACATGGAGCACCTGGGCTCTGCAGCTGGAGCGCTCCTGGTAATCCACCTCCATGAGAAGCATAAAGCTTGCTGAGCCCTGCTGAAACGCCCGGGCATCAGTGTGCACGACATGTTGCATCACTGCACTGTGTTTGGCATGAGGAAATGTCCCATAATCCCCTGAAGTCAAGTGCCCACTCTGGTCATTGTTTTGAAATCGGCTGCAGGCATGCGGATATCCCCTTTCAAAGCTCCGTTTCTGACAGCCGGCTGCTTATCTGCTCCGGGACAAAGCAACCATTAGTGTGGAATGCTGCTGTTGTGAGTGTGTGTGTGTGGGGGGGGGTCTGCTGCTGTCCAAACACACAAGACAGCATGCTGACACACTCTCAGCCCCCCAAACACACTGTCGCTCCCCCCACGTACACACAACACACTCCCTGTCACACTCGACCCCCGTCCCCCATTTGAAAAGCATGTTGCATCCACTTGCACACTGGGATAGCTACCACACTGCACTGCTCTCTGTGGCATTGCCAGAGCTGCTAATGTGGCCACTCCAGTGCGCTTGCAGCTGTCAGTGTGAACACACGGCAGCGGTTTCCCTGCTGTGGTTTAACTCCCAGCGCTCTACATCTGCAAGTGTAGCCAAGCCCTAAATTTGCCAGACCACCCGAACTCAGTAACTGCCCTCCACCACCATGTGCAGTGAGTAGGGGCACAGTGAAGCACACACCACACTTTCTGGCTCAGCCTTGTGCATGCTGGGGTGGCCACCTCCCTGTTGATGAGACCTGGTCCCACCATCTCCATGGAGCTCCAGTCTGCCCTGCTGCCATCCCTTTCTGTGTTGTCTTCTCTAGCAGTTGACTGGAAGGTGAGCACTGGCCGCATGCCATGTAGCTGTGTTGTCTCGAAGGGCGAAAGCAGGAGGAATGGTGCCTTCATAGCCCACCCAATATTCCATAACATAGTTAAGGAAAATATTTCTCAATGAACTCTCAGTAAAACATCAAAAGCAGCCAGTGTCCACATCAGTCTACGAGCATTGGTATTTTCTTGACATTTGTCAGACCAACCTAACTAACACCTAACACACATTTGAAGTTCTTCTTTTCACACTGTTGCTCATTCTCAGGTTCTGCTTTGTCTCCAGACAGATCCATTCTCTTTCAGGACGGCCTTGCTCTTTCTGTCTGTTTCACTCTCTGAGATGTCGGAGTAAACACTCCCCTTCCTTCTATTCTCAGACAAACACTAGTATTAAGTGTTTGCTACTGATGGGTCTAGAAAACATTTGTCAAGTGGAAGATGCCATTTCTGGGGATTGCTCCCAAGATCCAGTACTTTGGGTTCAAACGTCTCCCAGCTTCCTGGGTGAAAATAACACCAAGGCTTCTTTGCAATATACAAGAAGAAAAGAGTTTTCCATCCCAGATGGGACTTGAACCCACAATCTCTGGCTGAAGAAGCCAATGCTTTACCCATTAGGCCACTGGGGCTCTAAAGAGCTGTAGAAAAAGAGATGGAAATTTCCTCTCATGATTGCACATTCCTCACATTCATTCAGAAGCCAAATACACCATTTAATCGCCTTACAAAAATGTCTGCGTCCCCTGGCAGCGAGGCAACTGGGCAGGTCCCTGACAGAGCTGAGCACCACCTTTCTGCCAGCCATCGTTAGAGAAGAACCCCACCCTAGAGTCACCGCTCCCTCCTTCAGCACCTCCACGGCTGTGGCTCTGAGTGGCAGTAGGATGATTAGGGGGCGAATCCGGGGCTGGAAGGGGGGTAAGGTCGGCCTGTAAGGAGTATCCAGGTGGGGCAGACCCAGGGGGAGGCTGTGGGCTGCTGGTCGGTTTTTGGGATCCGAGCTCTAGATCAAAGCTGCACAGTGACCTGACCCCACGGTTATAAGGCCGACATAGTGACCCCCTTACTGGCCTCGGTGACCCCCAAACCCTTGTTACTAAGGGCATTGAGGAGTCTCTGTCCCTTAATAACTTCTGGGAGCTCCCCAGCAGGCTGCGGGCGTCAGCCGCCTCCTGCCTCACAGGTTAGACTCTTGGCACCGTGCCAGCCGCCCCCTCGCTTGCAGGCCCAGTGTAAGAAGCAGGAGGCCTGGTGCTGGCAGAAGAGGGTTTTGATTAATCGAGCTCTGTGTTATGGGCACAGGATGCTTCCACTCAGTAGCATAGCTGGGGGGGGGAGCAGGGGAAGCAGCTAAGGGCGTCGGGTTCCTCCGGTGGGGGTGTGGAGCAGCCGTTCGTTTTCCTGTTCGCACTCCTCTGCAGTGTGAAAATCGGGGAGGGGAGGCGGAAGCCCCACTTCCCTCCCGAAATGACGCCCAGTGGGGGAAGCCAGGACAACAGGGTGGGACGGCAGGTGGTGGCCAGACTCTCACCACCAGGGTCTAGTCTAGCTCAGGGTCCAGCTCAACTTCCTCCCCGCGCCACTGGCCCCCAGTCCCCTTCCACCACCAGGTCAACCCGGGCACTAGGGCAGGAACGGGGTGAGGCAGCAAGTCAAGCTGAGCAAGGCAGGCAAAAGCGAGTCTTGTCTTCATGGGCCGCCCCCAATGACATCCTTTTTGTGTGCGACTGCTGCAAAAATATCTCGGGCAGAGAAGCAACAGGCCAAGATACTGCTACACCTTTGCTAAAGTAGCTCAGTGGGGAGAGCGTTAGAGTGAAGTTCTAAAGGTCCCTGGTTCGGTCCCTAGTTCAATCCCAGGCTTTGACAGGCCCTTTCATCCTTCTTTGCGCAGTGGTGCCTTGTTTTCTGGGAGCACAGTGGTCCCTGCACCCCAGGTGAGTCCCTGAGCTTGGGCTCTGCAATAGGAAAAGATACTGTGGGCTTCCGCCCCTAATTGGCAGGCCTGACATTTAACAATGAGGGACAGGAGCTGTCTCTCCTAAGTGAGTTATTGGTAGACCCAATATGGCAGGAAGCGAGTGCTAGAGGGGGTGCTGGGCAGTGACAGGCAGGTATAGAGGATGAAAACTCTTCTGTGCAGCTGAGGGAGGGCAGTGCCAGGGAAGGGGCATGTGTGAAAGTGGCCATGTGGAAGGGAGTTGGGGGCCCAGGAGGAGGCGCTTGATGTTCAGTGCCTTGGAGCAGCTGGACTTGGACATGGTTGGTGTTCAGGAAATGCACATAAATGACTCTAGGGTAGCTTGATGGGCAGAGGGTGATTGGGGGAAGGGCCCATCTCTCTGGTCCTCCAGGCCAGGGAAGAACAATGGGGTTGGAGTCTTGTTCTTCACATTCATGGTGCGAGTACAGAAGGTGGTGAAGCTCCGACCAGGGAGGGCATTACTGGTGGGCTTTGAGCTCCATAGCACTGGTTACGGCTATATTAGTGTGTATGGTCCCCAGTTAAGGTATGAAAGGAAAGATCAATGGAAGGAACTGGCTCCCTTCCTCTGGACCGCATGGTGTTTGGTGTCAGGGTGGGATTTCAATTGTTGCAGCCGACCTGAGGACCACTGGTACTGTTTTCCCAACTATCAGAGGAAACTCTTCTATGATGAGCACTACCTGGTGCAGGTCTGTAGTGATGTTGGCTTAGAGAACATGTGTCTCCGTAGTGGAACCAGTGGAGGGCGGGTGGTAGCCTCCTATTCCTCTGACCCGAGCTCACACCAGCCGCAGAGGGGATACACCTTTCTGCAGGGACAGGCCAGGAGTCGCACTGACCGGATTTCCGTGAAGGAGAGCACGTCGACAGCCCAGTGCAGGGTGGAGCCAATGGACTGTTCGGATCACTCAGCTCTCACCGTGTGCTCAATGTGGGCAATTCCCTGACCCATGGCAGAGGATATTGGAAGCTGAACATCCAGAGCTTGCAAGATAAAGGAGCAGGACGGCGAGGCCTGGCGGTGTTGGCAGAACGGGAAAGCATCAGAGGGTCCTATGGCAACCAGGGAGATTGGTGGGAGTCGGTGAGGGAGGAGTTGGCGGCTTTGTTCCAGCGGTCGGGCAAACACCGCAACATTAATGGTGTCAAGTCCTGCAGCGTCGCCTGTGGGATTTCCACAAGAGCATCCAGGCAGGGGAGCCAGTCAGCGTGTGACTGTACGACCGGATCAAGTGACAGCTGGCCGAGTTCCAGGAGATGAGGCTCCAGCTGGCCGATATGAGCGGGAGCATCGAGTGAAGGGAGGGGGTGGCCTCCCCTGACATTTTTGCAGCCTGCAGGGAACAAAGAAAAAGTAGGGGGATGCGGGGACTCAGGGCAGGACCCACAGACGCGGTAGATCAGGATTATAGTTGATGGAGGAGGAAAGAGAGTCCTGCGAGAGGAAGCCACTGGTGGGAAGAACATGAGGCTTTTAACTGGGGGGTCCAGTGTTTGAGCCCTAGTTTTAGCAGCTGGCTTTTAAGCTGCTGTGCAGGCCAGTCACCAAACACATCCTGGATGTGTCCAGAGCCACACAGATGCTGTAGCAATTTCCTGGGAAGGCCCCTCTCTCCTGCTGAGTCCTTAGGAAGCAGGATAGAAGCTCACATCTGCAGGAGCGGGCCCAGAAAGCGCAGTCTCTGTTTGGCAGGAAGCGCTGTGGGTCCAGGTGCTGAGAAAGCCAAGGGGAGAAGAGAGCGGGAGCAGCTGCAGAGAAGCTGTGAGTGCAGAGTGCAAACCTGCCAGCTGAGGGTCACAGGTGTCTAGAGACTGTGACACTATCTGGTTCCCTGGCGTAAAGTTCAGCTGTCAGGACACTGACTAGTGCGAGCTGAGCTCAGATCTCAGGGGGACTCTGGAACCTGCTGCTTCATACCTAAGCATAGGTGGAGTTTCAAGGCTTTGTCTTTCTCTTTCAAATGACACAGGAGCCGGTGTTTTGCCTGCTGGCTGTTGTGACTTGCGCACCAGAGGGGATGCCGGATCCAGCAGGCTGCCCTTGTCTGGAGCCCTATAGGGAGGGATGGGAGCTGGGTTTACTCTGAGTCCTGCAGCTGGGCTGCAGCCAGTCACAGGAGGCCGCCCTCTTGGTTGACCTACTGGCCCAAAGTCACTTTGGCGGCGTTGGTCTTTCCCCAGGGATGCTGAGGCACAGGCCTGAGGGAGGGAGACTCAATCCCCCTCCCTCTTGGTCAGGGCGGAAGAGGCGGCTGTAAGAGCGGCCAGGTTCCTGAGCTGGGTCTTCCAGCGTTTGGGGAGGGTGGAGCTGACTGGGGCATGGTGCTGGCAAAATGCCTCAGGGCGCTGGCGGGAGGAGCAGGCCAGGGCCAGGGCTGGGAAGAGAGAGAGAGAGACCAGCAGGTTTCCTCTATTGTTTCCTACTCTTTTTCTTCCATAGTTTCTCCTCTGCATGAACTTGCTCACTTTCTCCATGAGCCTGGCTAGCTCAGTTGGCAGAGCATCAGACTTTTAATCTGAGGGTCCAGGGTTCAAGTCCCTGGTCAGGCGCTCAACTATTCCCCAAGGTCTTAAAAAGCTCTGTCTTTGGAGTCCTTCTTGATGTTACTTCTTCTCTTCAGGATTTTGCCTTTCCTAAGAAGGGGTTCTGTGTGTGGGTTTGAAGGGGCAACTTCCTGACAGCCCCTCTGTCCTTGCAGGCTGGAGGAATAAAGGCCTCTGGGCAGGGGCAGCCCTAGACTAGCTGCAGCACCTGGTGCCCTAGGCAAACCCCGCAATTGTCACCCCCAAACCCCAAGGGCAGAGCTAGGCTGAGTTTTTTGGGTAAACTGGGAAACATTTTGCCCCTTTTTTCCTTTTAATGTTTTTAAGCCTTTTTTTTTAAACAGAGGCTTAATTATTCGGTTTGTCCATCCGTCCGCCTGTCCAACCAATGTTTCTTTCTCCATCTTTCTGGTTCTGGCTGCCCCTTACTACAGCCATAACTTTGGTCTTGAACTTTATAGAGTAGTGAGGTACTTTAAGGGTTAAATGCTAAATCCCAAACCCAAACAACACTAGTTACCTGTGTCTGGCAAAAGGTGTCCGGCAGTTTTGCCACTTTGAATGATTCAAATGGATTTTCAGTGGCATTATAAAAAAACCCAGCAAAGCAGAACCAAACCAATTCATCTTAAACCTTCAAAACAAGAGTTTTACAAACCATGAGTGTCAGTTTAGGTCCTTAAAACCTTACATCATCACACACAAAGTTCTCTGTTGCCTAACATCCCTTGCACTGTGATTACTCCTTTTTACACAACTGAACCCTGACTGCACGTCCATCTTGTACAACCAGAGCCAGCCAGGGGCAGGCAAGTTAAGTGCCAATAGAAACTCCAGTCATTCCTGTAGTGATTTTGATTACATTACCCAGGAGTCAAATCATTTTGATGAGATTATCTCTCCGCCTGCTGCCTGCAGCCGTCCCCTATAGACCATTTCTGTGGGCAAAGGGCCCATTTCCCCTCAGAATGGCTTTAAAGGTTTCTCGGGACAAAACATAGTGGTGGTAGTAGACACTGAACCTGACCCTCTTGTATAATTTAATTACCAAACTTCTATCAAATGTGACTGCACAGAGCTGCACATACAGTTACATTCAGTGAAAGTGAGCAACTGTCCCCAGAACTCACTGCCGGGAGCCTTAAAGTATCTGCCAGTAGCACAGGTACTTTTCATGGCTCTGGCACTGCGTGAGACAATGGACCACTTTCTGGTGGCTGGTTTGTTTCCCTACAGGTGTGGGAACTTCTGGCTACATGATGGCGGCTGCCAGACTTGGTTGGACAGGATTCTTTTCAGCTCACCTGAGGCTTGTTCCTGGCCGAACGAGGGCAACCACAGGGCGCCAGCAGAACCAGCTGTAGCTGCAGCAAGGGCGCCCTCAGCAGGGGCCGCCGTATAGCGGGCGGGTGTCATGGGACACACTGCGCCTGCTCAATGTCAGAAAATCCCCTTCAGACTAAACCAGTTTGTTTCTTGAAATCAAAACAAGTGGGATGAAAGTTCTTTGCACAAATATTTTGTTGCAAAACAAAAGCATCTCCTGTTTGTCACAGTGTGTTAAATTGTCTCATCACACACAAAGAGGAGACACTTAGACCACAAACATTAGATAAGATGCTTCAGTCTGAGCTAAGTAGTTGCTGCTGTTAACAATTTCAAAATAAAAAAATACAAATCAAATAGACTATTTCAGCTATTGTATTATGTCATAATCTGATCGGAGTAAACGTGATAGGACACCTCATATTATTCACTACTCCTAGTGACACTCTCCAATGGATCCCCGTCCTCCACCCACTGTGAGGTAGGTAGGAGTGGATCATTATTATCCCTACTTGAAAGAGGGAGAAGCTAAGGCTGAGAAAGGAGAATTGACTTGTCTTAGGTCACACAGCCAGCCAGTGGCAGAGTTGGGAGTAGGACCCAAGAGCCCTGATTTTCAAACTAACCATCAGATCTTGAATTTCAAACATTGAATGACTTAAGTGTTCTCAAATGAGCTCCAGACCAACAAGAGTGCACAGTAATTATTCAGCAAGTATTTGAGGAGAACTGCAATGTTAGAGAGAATCATGAACTGTTCAGAGACCATTAATGCAGAGAAGCAGCAAAATTCATCAAACATAGAACTGCGTCTGACTTATTTACTTGGTCTTAAAAGAGAACAACAAGTACCTGAGTCTCCTCCCTGTCAATAACCCCCTGCTCAGCCAATCAGGGTAGAGACAGAGGATGGGAGGCTGAGGGTTCTCACCAGAGAGCCCAAAGGATGGCCCAGGTCACCGGTGGGAATCACTGCCCGAGCACTATTTCAGCCCCACATTTTTGGGTGGACCTCCCAGAGTGGGAGCTGCAGAGCACTCCCCTGCAACACACACACACACACACATACACACACACACCTCTCTCCTGGTGTTGGGAGGGGAACAGGTGAAAGGACAAAAGATGCAAGAGACAAAGAGAAAGGAGGGAGGGATGGAGGGAGGAAAAGGTGAAACAAAAAGGACAAACCCTAATGTCCCCACTGATTCTATGGGACAAAATTCCAAATGTGAAATAAAATTCTGCCTCCTTAAGCTTGTGTTTTCCATGCCTAGAATTCAACTATCACCTGATGGATCAGACCGAACAGGTTTCAAACCTCGAGGATGCTCTTACCTTCTAAACAGGGATGGCTCTTTTCTAGTAAAATCACTAAAAGGGAAGGAAAAAACTCGAAAGAGGTTCCTCCTGGCGCTCACGTCCGTGAACCCGAATACTCTCTCAGTCCTCAAAGAGAGACCTGGAGCAGGAGACTTGCTGAAGCAAAGCCACAGGGATCTCTGAGGTTTCCCTGGTCCCTCACCCCTGTCCTGCCTGCCTGATGTCAGCATCTGTCTGTGAGGTCACCACCTTCCCACCACCTTTGACCAATAGTCTGAGGTCCTGCAAAAAGCCTTTGTGATGTCACTGCCACACCCCTCCCTTGCTGTGCTAATGTCCTGCCCCTGGCCAGGCACTTTGGAGGTTTGAGCTACTCCCTGTGGATCACCCCACTCAAGGAGCGTTCGTTCTAGGCAGCAAGCCGGCTAGACGGGAAAACATCAGACGCTGCTCCCAATGCTACACTCAGTTTTTCAGAAATTAGTTGACTTTATGGCCAGAAGAGACCTTTAACATAAGCCATCCCCTCTCTGCACCGCACTCACAGCTGTTGTTCTTAGTCAGTGCAAGCCCAGACGTGCCTCTGTAGAGTTCACCTGCCATCCTGGGTGGAAAACGGGGGAAAATAAGAAGGCACCGTACTCACTATGTTATCTAGGGACTCACTCATCCCTCCACAGCCACCCTGTCCTAAAGTTGGTCTAACACCTAAATTTTAGCATTGGGACCCCGGCCCCAGCCCACTTGGCTTTGGAACCCCTGTCCCCTGCCTAGCAAGTGCTATTGAATTGAGGGTGAGTCCCTCAGTCGGGGTTTGCCAAGCACAGTTGTGCTGCCCTCGATTCACACATCAAGGATAACGACCCTTTGTTTCTCCTGCCCCAATAACAAGGAGACTGGGAATCCAGCACCAGCCACAAGTGATCATTTCGGCAACCCAACCTATTTCCAACATACTGTAAAATCCACATGCAGACTCATACACGAAACCTTGCAAGAAAATCTTCCTGAGGGGGTCTGAAGCACCTGCTGCTGGAGGGAAGGAGGGAGCCATGGGTTGGGATTGAGGAGCAGCATGAGGAGGGGGCCTGTGGGTTGGGACTGAGGGCACTGGGAATAGGAGGGACTGAAGGTTGGGACTGAGGGTCACTGGGAAAAGAGGGGACATGGGTTTAGGCTGAAGAGCATCTTCATTTGGGGATCCAGCAGGACAGGGGAAGGCAGCAGGTGATTCTAATTCCTTAGGGATATTCTGTGTCTTTGTCTGTGTGTGTGTGTGCAGGAAGGAACATGCTCTATGCCCAGAGGCCTTTATTCCTCCAGGCTGCAAGGACAGAGGGGCTGTCAGGAAGTTGCCCCTTCAAACCCACACACAAAAAGGCCCTTCTGAGGAAAGGGCAAATCCTGAAGAGAAAAAGTAACATCAAAGAGAACATGAGAAAGACAGTTTAAGATCTTGGTGAGTAGTTTATTACCTGACCAGGAACTTAAACCCTGGACCCTCAAATTAAAAGGCTGATGCTTTGCCAACTGAGCTAGCCAAGCTCACAAAGCAAAAGAGCAAGTTGGTGCAGAGGAGAAACTAGTCAAGAAAACAAGAGCGGGAAACAATAGGGGAAACCTGCTGCTCTCTGGCCAACACTATGAGTTTATATCAAATTTAGCAGCATTAAATCACATTAACCCTGCACCCGTCCACACAACAAAGCTCTTTATATCGATATAAAGGGCTCTTAATACCGGTATCTGTACTCCTCCCTGATGAGGGAAGTAGCGCTGAAATCAGTATTGCTATTTCGGATTAGAGTTAGTGTGGCCGCAATTCAATGGTATTGGCCTCCAGGCGCCATCCCACAGTGCACCATTGTGACCGCTCTGGACAGCAATCTGAACTTGGATGCACTGGCCAGGTTGACAGGAAAAGCCCCACGAACTTTTGAATTTCATTTCCTGTTTGCCCAGCGTGTGGAGCGCTGATCAGCACAGGTGACCATGCAGTCCCAGAATCAAAAAAGAGCTCCAGCATGGACCGTACGGGAGATACTGAAGCTGATCTCTGTATGGGGAGATGAATCTGTTCTATCAGAACTCCGTTCCAAAAGACAAAATGCCAAAGCATTTGAAAAAATCTCCAAGGCCATGATAGAAAGAGGCCACAACAGGGACTCAACACAGTGCTGAAACTTAAGGAGCTGAGACAAGCGTACTAGAAAGCCAAAGAATGAAATGGATGCTCACGGAGGGAGGGGTGACTGACATCTGTAGCTATCCCACAGTTCCCGCACTCTCTGAAAACCATTTGAATTCTTGGCTGAGTTCCCAAAGCCTGAAGGGTCAAAAATATCGTCACAGGTGGTTCAGGGTATATGTCCCCCTGCCCCAAAAGCAAATGGAAAAAAATTGTTTCTCGCCTTTTTTCAATGTCACTGTATGTCTACTAGATGCTGCTGGCAGACGTGGTGCTGCTGCACTACAGAGCAGCATCCCCTTCCCTTCCGGATGGCAGATAGTACAGTAGGATTGGTATCTGTCATTGTCATCCCGTGAGTGCTCCTGGTTGGCCTTGGTGAGGTCGCCCGAGGGCTCCTGGGCAAAAATGGGAATGACTCCCAGGTCATTCTCTTCTTTAAGCTTTGTCTTCTGGAGATTCAGTCTTGCTTGGAATATCATAGTAGCTGGAGACTGCCCTCCCTTCCCCCATTTGACCTCTACTTGCAGAGGCAATAAAGTCTGTGTTGTTTCAAATTCATGCATTCTTTATTACTTCATCACACAAATGGGGGATAACGGTAGCCTGGGAGAGAAGGGAAGCAATGGGTGGGGTTGTTGCAGGGGCACCCCCTAGAATGGCATGCAGCTCATCATTTCTGCTGGATGTCTGGGGCTCTGACCAGGAGCTGCCAGTTGCCTCTCTGGGTCTTTAGTAGGCTTGCCTGATAGTCTAGACAGGACTGACACTCCATTAGACAAAACTTAAAGAAGGGAATGACCTGGACAGTCATGGGCATGAATAAGCGGGCTGGATAATGGGGATGAGACGACCCTCACATGGTGGAGTTCGGTTCGGTGGGTTTAGGGCTCAGGGAATAGAGTCCAGCAGGGGGGGTTTACACGTCTCCTCACCCCTGCGGGTGCACGAAGCCACGCCTGCTCACTCTTGGTATTGGCGGTGGCCAGTGATGTGCTCCGTGTAAATGTCTCTAGACCAGCGAATAGTGTCCGAGACCATTAGGCGTCTCATGAGCCGCACGTAGCGACCGCCCACCCCACAGGTCCAAAGCACACGTTCATTGCAAGGATCCCAGGCGCCCAGGGCCCCAACAATCAGGGCGTCGGTGCAGACCTCATAGCCGTTTGACCGCAGGGTGTCCGCCAAGGGGGCGCATTTTTCGAGCTTGTGGGCTCAGGCCTCGCGGAAGGCCGGGGTCCTGTTTTCAAATGGAATCGTCACGTCGACGAGGATGATCTTTTTCCGATCCTCGTCTGTGACGACAATGTCCGGGCGCAGCGGGCTGTCGGTGTCGGGGATGGTGCGGTTGATGGCGATTTCTTCCAGGTGCGGAGCGATGGCCTTTACTAGATGGTCCTGGACGGCGTTGTGGCCAGGGGCGGCTCTACAAATTTGGCCGCCCCAAGCAGTCATGCCCGGGAGGCGCCCCCGAGCCGCGGGAGCAGCGGACCTCCCGCGGGCATGACTGTGGAGGGTCCGCTGGTCGCGCAGCTCGGCTGGACCTCCCGCAGCTGCGGGCTGTTCGCTGGTTCGGCAGCTCCGCTTGAGCTGCCGCAGTCATGCCTGTGGGAGGTCCAGCCGAGCCGCGGGACCAGCGAACCGTCCGCAGTCACGCCTGCGGGAGGTCGACTGGAGCCGCCGGCCAAGCGTTCCCTCTGCAGTCACGCCTGCGGCAGGTCCGCTGCTCCTGGGGCTCCGGTGGACCTCCTGCAGGCATGACTGCCGCCCCCTGGGAAAGGGCTGCCCCAGGCGGGTGCTTGCCCCGCTGGGCTCTGGAGCCGGCCCTGGTTGTGGCGCAGCTGCCAGGCTCTGGCGTGAGGCTTGCAGCTGCACAGGACGTGGGGCAGGGTCTCCAAGGCGTACCCGCACCTCCGGCAGCGCTTGTCTCGGTTCCCGTGGCGGATGGCTCCATTGAGCGGGACGCAGTTTAGTTGGGCGCGGTCGTCTGGAGGACAGTCTGGAGCAGGAAGTTGTGCTCGTAGCACCCCTCCAATGGCATGAAGCCCTTCTGGGCCAGGCTGATGGCTCCCCCGGTCGTTGCCCACTCCGTGATTCTGGCTGCCAGGCAGCTGACGTACAGCTTGTACATTGTAGAACACAGAGAGATGGGTCTCCAGTTGCTGGGGTCATCTCGCTTGCCCTTCTTGTGGATCAGGACCGTCATGGCCTTCTTCCAGGAGGTGGGAGACCGGCCAAAGTACCAGCACAAGTTAAAGATGCTGGAGAGGACGAGGCAGCCGGGTTCCCGCTTCTTGAGAAGGCTGTAGGGGATGCCATCTTTTCCGGGCGCGGTGTTTTTGGTTCTGGAGAGCCTGGCCATCACCTCTTTGGGTGTGAAGTCGGCCTCTAGACCGTCTGCATTGGCGACGCAGGGCAATGGGCGGAAGCACTCCAGGCACTGCGTGCCATTCCTGGGCTTGCCGCTGAATACTTCGAGAAAGTAGTGGTAGAGACGCTCGGGTGGGATCATGCAGTAGGACGAGGGACCATACAGGACCTTTCTTACAGCCTTGAGAGGGTTTGTTTTATACAGCTTCTGGATCTTTGAAGCTGCTGCCAGGTTGAAGCAGCAGCTGGCATTTCTTCTTCCACTTTCTCCAGTAGTGCCACAATTCGGGGTGGGCCGTCTGAAGGCAGGCTGGGTGGTTTCCTGATTAGGCATTCGCTTGGAAACAGTCTCTGCAGAGAGCTCACGGTTGTAATACAGTATAACTTGTCACTGTCATTATCAACTTGCAAAGCAGCAGATTTAAAGTTTATTAGAGAATATTTGAAAATAGATTATACAAAGTGTTTGAAGCGTCAGTTATTGTGTCATTGGGGGTAACATACAGGTTGTAGGGGGATGTTAGCATTTTGGTATTGGACAGCATATACATATACACAGTCTGTCATGTCCCCAATGTGGGGTATATGGTGGGTGAGTTCAAGGTACAGCCAGCAAGCAGTAAGAGCACATCACTCATACAAACAGGTTGTGGATAGTCATGGGCATGAATAAATGAGCAGACTGGGTAATACAGTATAACTGACAACTATCTTTGCTAACTTGCAAAAGACAAGGGGATGCTGTTGTGTAGCACTGCAGTACCGTGTCTGTCAGCACCATCCAGTAGACATACAGTGATGGGGAAAAAAGGCTGAACAGTCTCCATGATTGCCGTGCTATGGCGTCTGCCCGGGCAATCCAGGGAAAAGGGCGAAATGATTGTCTGCCGTTGCTTTCACGGAGGGAGGAGTGAGTGACGACATTTCCCCAGAATCACCCACGACACTGTTTTTGCCCCATCATGCACTGGTATCTCAACCCAGAATTCCAATGGGCGGGGGAGACTGCAGGAATTATGGGATAGCTACCCACAGTGCAATGCTCCGGAAATCGATACTAGCCTCAGTACATGGACGCACACCGCCAAATTAAT
Source organism: Mauremys reevesii (assembly GCF_016161935.1). Taxonomy (NCBI): domain Eukaryota; kingdom Metazoa; phylum Chordata; order Testudines; family Geoemydidae; genus Mauremys; species Mauremys reevesii. The sequence continues at coordinate 38,173,567 of NC_052634.1, read as the reverse complement.
GTGCTTAGTGTGGCCGCATTCACTTGACTTTATATAATATTTTTACAATATCCGGTTTCTGCTTATTTGGAATAAACCCATAGTGTAGACATACCCTGACACAGCTTTAGAACCTCTACCCAATATATGGCCAAGAGACAGCAACTCTCAGAGCCTGTGTGGATTGTCTGATGGGCTTGGGGCCAAGAGCAAATCATGCACTGCTGCCAGAGCAGGAGAAGTAAAAATAGGGGCTTCCTGAAAAATCGGAAGGGAAAAAGAGAGAAGCAGAGAGGCAAGTGGAAAAGGAAGAGAACATACAGACACAGGATCCTACCTAAATTCTTAAATAGATTACAAGAAAAAACAGAGAGAGAGCAGCATAAAGAAATTAAAAAAAAACTTTCAGTAAGAACTGAATTAGAAACCTTTAAAACACCAGTTTTCACACTACCTTTACTTTTCTTCCAAATTCTACCAAAAGAAATTAAGACTACAGACCTGAACAAAAGCTTTAAACAAACTCAGATAACAGAAAAGAAAACCAAAACATTTATTTTTAAACTTGTTTTATAAGGACTAACCACTCAGTCTGTGTTCTCTTCCTCTCAGCTTCCCAAAAGGAAAGCAAGAACAGTAATCAATAGCAGACAGCAGATGCATTAAAGCACCACTGTCCACTCGCTTCATGCTCAGAAGAGAACAGTTTAACTCCTCATCATGGTTAGCAAGGTCAGACACTTTCAACCACACTTCTCTAGTTACAAACTATAGAAATGATCCCTGAAAGTATAGTCTTAATAAAGCTGTGCTCGGCTACACACCCAGGCTAATGTGCGCAAGCTTTCTTCCCACGGTGAATGTTTTCATACAACAGGTTTCACCCCCAGAGAATTAAAGACCAAAAATCTAAAACCAGGTTCCCATTTCATTAAGCACAATTGAGACAGCTTTAGAACACTGTCCATTAGAAGATGTTTATGTCGCTATTTACAGACACACACCTCCTGATTAGCATGTGGAGCTCCTAGCAACTAATCAAACCCTCTTGCTTTGGGATACCTCTCACAGGCTCCTCCGTACCACATGACCGCCTGTCAGGCACAGACAATGCGGACAGGTCAGCCCTTTCTAGCATGCTCCGCAGCTGTTTCTCTCTGGCATGCTCTCAAATTCATCTGCACTAGAAGTTTTTGCAGGGTTCTATGTTACCGGTGATACCTGCACTAAATCAGTGGCTCTCAACCTTTAGAGACACCTGTACCCCTTTCAGGAGTCTGATTTCTCTTGCATTTCCCCAAGTTTTACCTCACTTAAAAACTACTGGCTTAGATAATCAGATGCAATATTTATAAAAATAAATCACTTGAATATAAGTATTGTACTTACATTTCAGTGTATAGTATAGAGAACAGTATAAACAAATCAATGTATGAATTTTAATTTGTTACGAATTTGCTAGTGCTTTCTATGTAGCCTGTTGTAAAACTAGGCAAATATCTAGATGAGTTGATGTATCCCCTGGAAAACCATTGGATACACCTGTTTGAGAACCACAGCACTAAATCACCCTTACTTTTAGAACTGGTGCTGCTTGAACCAAGGCATTCTGGACCATTTCAGTGCTAGTAGACAGTAGCAACACAGCTGCACTAGGTCTGTTGTTTCTCCCTGCACAATTCCCACTTGGAAAGAAGATATCTTCTGGTCTGACCCTATTTACTATTGTGAGCTGCATAGGCAACTTTCTCTGTGTTACGTGAGCAGAATCCACACACTATATTCTACCTGTATGGCCCTGAGGATGCCACATCGGCCGCAGCTGTTGATTGGGCCACAGGTTGAGAATCACTAGTCTATAATTTTGCAAAGTCCATTGCCACAGGCTTTTCCCCCCTGTCTGCTGTGAGACAAGAGCACATGAAATTCATAGCAATATAAATATGAGTGAAACCCCCCAAATATATTTACATAAAAACTAGACAGTCTCATTTTAAAACAAAGAAAAACACAGGCCACACAGGGAGTGGGGCAAGAGTCTCCAATGATTTATACCCGCTCCTACCCGCCATTCAGCATAAGAATTAACCTAAATGGATCATGACTATTTACATAGAGCATCTTTCTCCTACAAAGCAGAATAAGACAAAAGGTTGAGGCTGTTCCCCTTCACATTTGAGGGGGAGGGGAGAGGAGTAGAAGGATTTAGAGGCTCAATCCACTTCAGATTATGAAAGAAACCAGACTATTAGGTTAGGTTCCAGGGAATTTTTTTTCACCAGACAAAAGAGTATAAGGTTTAAACAAACAATTTAATATTGATACACAGGGATGATGATTGTGAAGCTTGGTTGAGGTAGAGGAGTCAGAGGGTGGGATATTTCCCTTACTGCTAAATGATGAACTAGCAATTGGCTGAGCCCTCAAGGGTTAACTCTCTCACTCTGCAAGGCAGCAGGAATGGAGGGAGATATGCACATTTCCCTTAAGTACACTGCCTTGTTAATTAGATCAGCTTGCTGAGACCCCAGCTGCTGCAAGCTCTCTCCCTCCTGAGCCCTGCTCTATGGAAGATAGGGTAAGTGGGGTGCAGGAGCAGGGGGTAGGGGGCACCCTGACATTAGCCCCCCCTTCCTTCCCTCCCCCCAGCACAGCAAGCAGGAGTCTCGGGGAGCAGCTCCAAGGCAGAGGGCAGGAGCAGCACATGGCAGTGGGGGGGGGGGAGGGACACAGCTGAACTGTAGGCAGCTGCTGCACAGGGAACTTAGGGGAGTGGGGAGCTGATAGGGGGCTGCCGGTCCATCCTGGGTCCAAGCCCCCACCCAGGGGCAGCAGGTTATATGGGCTCGAGGTGCTCGAGCACCAGGAATATTCAAGACTGGGGGCTGTGCTCCACCAATATTTGGAGCTGGGTTTCTCCCCCGCCCCCCCACCTTGGAGCTTCTCTGCCTGGAAAAAAAAAAACAGCCAGTGCCTCTCTCCCTTGCTTGTGCTGCAGGCTGCCTGCAGCTGCTTCTGCCTTAGGCCAGGGGTTGGCAACCGGTGGCTCGCGGCTCGCCAGGGTAAGCACCCTGGCAGGCCGGCCCGGTTTGTTTATCTGCCGCATCGGAAAGTTCAGCTGATCGCGGCTCCCACTGGCCGCGGTTCGCGGTCCCAGGCCAATTCGGGTGGCAGGAAGCCGCGGCCAGAACAACCCACGGCACGCGCCGCTTCCGGCCTCCCGCATTGGCCTGGGACCACGAACCGCGGCCAGTGGGAGCCGCGATCGGCCGAACTTGCCGACGCGGCAGATAAACAAACCGGGCCGGCCCGCCAGGGTGCTTACCCTGGCGAGCCGCGAGCCACCGGTTGCCGACCCCTGGCCTAAGGCTATAGAGATCAGCGGCCAGCAGCCTGTTGGAGCACCAAGGGAGGGGGAGAGGGAGAGAGGAGTGGGGAGGAGGCACACACGTGCTTGGGAGCCCTCTCTCTCCCCCCCCCCCAGCACCCACCTGGAGGAGACGCCAAGGGGGACTCTGGCCAGGAGATGGACATCTGGAGTGGACCTCACTCACCTGAGCAGCTGCTGGGGCTTCTGTGAGGTTTGACCCTGTGATCCGCCCCCTCCCCCCACAGCCCCACTCCTGCCCAGTGCTGGGCAAGGGGCAGCCCCATCCCCAGTGAGACAAGGGTGAGGGGCAGCAGGCTGCAGCAGGGGAGGAAGGAAGCCACATGTGCTGGCAGTTCCCCCTGCCCCCCCAGCACCCACCCACCCACCACAAGGGAGATGTGGGAGGGGGGCTCCCTAGACTTGAGCAGCTGGGGCTTGGGTGAATTTTGTGACACCCTGTTTCCCCCCCCCCCCCAGCCACCACCCTGCAGTCCCCACTCCTGCCCCACGCTGGGCAAGGGGCAGCCCCATCCCCCATCCCCAGTGAGGCTATGGTGAGGGTCAGCAACAGGGGAGGCCACACTTGATGGCAACCCCCCGCCCGGTACCCACCGCAGGGGAGGCGAGTGGGCTTTCTGGACCTGAGAGAGGCCCTAGGAGCATGTGCAGTGACCATGGTGCAGAGTGAGTGTGCTGCCGGGGGGGGGGGGTCCTCTCTGGCCCTAGCCCTGGGGTAGCCTGTCTGCACCCCAAGTTCCTTATCTCCAGCCCTGCCCCACCCCAGAGCCTGCACCTCCAGCACCCCAACCCTGAGCACCCTCCTGCACTGTCAACCGCTCATCCCCAGCCCCACCCCAGAGCCCTCACTTGAGGGGAAAAACACTCAATTTAAATTTGGTGGTCAGTTTGGAGTATCATTGTGTTTAGCACAATACTTGATTATTTTACACCCTTTAAAGTGTATAACTAGTCGTATACAGGTGTTACGAAGTGAGAATGTTCTTAATGTTTTCTCTGAATACTGCGTGGGTGCCTCAGTTTCCCCTATGCATTTCTCAAGGATCTAGTTGGTGGTAGGGTGACCAGATGACAAACATGAAATATCGGGACGCGGGGGGACGGAGCAAAAAAAAAAAAAAGCCAGAGCGCCCCCCGCCACCAGGCGGCAGTTGCACAGCCCCGTCTCCACCCAACTCTCAGCTCTGACCCCCAATACACTCCCAGCTCCCCCATCCCCTCGCTCCTGGGCCCCGAGCTGTGCAGCCGAGCCACGCTCCGGACCCCTCTTGCAGCTCCCGGCCCAGCCGCTCCCAGGCTTCATTGCACCAGCCCCACAGCAGAGGCTGCTCCACTCTGCCCCGCCTGGGACACTCGCCCCGGGCAGCCCCGCTCCGGCTGCAGGGAACTTGGGGACACCCCCCCCCACGGGCAGGGGGCGAACCAGGCAGCTGGGCCCGGCCCCTCCTGGCAGGAGCGTGTCTGCCCCACACGTGTCTCTGCCCGCTGCCTGCTCCGCGCTGCCCTGCAGGGCTGGAGCAGCCTCCGTGCTGCGCTCCCAGCCCCGGCCACGGCCCGTGTGCAAACCTGGGAGGGAGGAGGAATGCCGCCTGCTTGGGGAAGAGGCGAGTCCAGGGCGGGGAGTTGGGGAGGGGTCCAATGGGGCAGTGAGGGGCGGGTCCAGGGCAGGGATTTGGGGAGGGGTCCAATGGGGGAAGAAGGGGGATGGTCGGGGGAAGTGAGGGGTGAAAGCCCCTCCAGGCTCCGTCTATGCACCGGAGCGGAGGGCAAAATTGCTTGTTTGTCCAGTGTCCCGACCGAACATCGGTCGGGACGCGGGACAAACAAGCAAATATCGGGACAGTCCCGATAAAATCGGGACGTCTGGTCACCCTAGTTGGTGGGATAAGGGGGTGTGATTGTTGTAGAGCCCTAGAGGGCCAGTGTGATGCCGTCTGCACAGAGAATGGCCGCAACCCTGTCTCCGGGCAACTGATGGCCTGGGCCACGCTCCTGCAAGGTGCCAACTGAAGGTGTTGGAGAACAGAGAGATCAGGTGGCCTCCTAATGCCTGGAAAAGAGACAAAGGCCGGAGGAGGGAGTGTCAGTGCCTGTGCGGACTTCCGGGAAGCGCATGGTGTGGAAGGGGATGCTGGGATGCTTTGGAACAACTCCATACAAAGCCAGTCAGGACTCTGGGAGAGCCTCCTCTCTCGGAGCAGACTGTCTCCAGGGCAAGAAGCTTACACCTACCTGGGCCGGACATCGGAGCATTCAGCCCTTCCACACCGTGCGCTTTCCGCAGCGAGTCTGCCCAGGTGGGTCCTGGGCAACCAGAGGTCCCTGCACCCCAACTCCGCAGTCAGATGTGACTCTCAGCCAGACAGTAAAACAGAAGGTTTATTAGATGACGGGAACACAGTTTAAACAAAGCTTGTTGGTACAGAAAACAGAACCCCTCTGTCAGGTCCATCTTGGGGGATGGGGAGCCCAGACCCAAGTTCTGGGTCTCTCCCCATTTCCCCAGCCAGCTCCAAACTGACACTCCCTCCTCTGGCCTCTGTGTCTCTTCCGGACAGGGAGGCCACCTGATCTCTTTGTCCCCAACACCTTCAGTTGGCATCTTGCAGGGGAAACTGAGGCACCCACACAGTATTCAGAGAAAATATTAAGAATATTCCCACTTCATCACAACAGGTGCAACAAAATATAATACTGTATATTGAAGTAGGCAAGTGCTGCTTCTGACTTTCCACTTTTAATTGACCCTTGTAATCTTGTGGCATTGACGCGTTGTAGCTTCATTTTATATCAGCTTACAGGGCGGGAGCAGGAGGGCACCACCATTTTGGGCCCCACCAAAAATTATACAAACCTGCCGCCTATGCTTCGAGTTACCTAGTTATCAAGTGTCGTGAATGGTGTTTGGTGCGTGTCTGGGAGCTCCTCGTGCTGAAGTAGAAAGCAGAAGGGGGAAGAGCGGCTGCCTAGCATCCGAGACTCTCAGCATCGCTTCTCGGCTCCTTGGAGTTAAGATCAAGCGTAGTGTCAGTTCTTATCAGTTTAATATCTGATAGGTCCTTTATTTGAGGACTGTATGTTAAATTGATTTTTGGAACAAGGGGCTGGAATAGGAGCTTGCTCTGTCCACCCCATGCATTGACCTGGTATTGCAGTGTCTCCAGGACCAGTGCCTCTTCCTCTGGGGAGAATCGTCTGGTTAGAAAGGCAGACAGTGTTTCCCTCCAAAGATGCTGATTTGATAACATATTTTTAAAGTAGTGGAAAAATCAGGTCTCTTTAGCACTTTAGTTTTTTCATGGCAACATATTGTAAAAATTTTTGGGTGTGTTTTCTGAGTCTATAGATGTGAGATGGGGCACCACCCCTGCCAGCCGGGAGCAGTTTCTGACTTTACATCAGCAGCGCACACGTCCCTGTCCCCCACCCTGGGGATTTCCTGCCCTCTCCCACACAGACCAACCTTCCCATATCGGTCTCATGTGTGAAGAACTACGCTTCCCAGTGTGCACAGGGAGGGGGGCGTTGTCTGAGCAACCTGCCGTCACATCCGCTCTGGGACGAGCCAGGAACTACAACTCCCAGCCTGCCCCGGGGCGCCTCCGTCCTCTCCAGCCCAGGTGAGGGCGGGTCCCTGGGTCAACCTGACACCTCCCCCCCCAGCGCAACCCCTCACCCCCGCCCCGGCCCCCAGGGAGCCCCGCCCCGCCCCCCCCGTGCAGGGTGTGACGCTGCCCCGCGCAGGAACGTGCTGCGCCGCCGCCTTTCACCCCGCCTCCCGGGCTGGTGGGGCGGGTCCGGGTCTGGCTCTGCCCGGGACTGGATCCCGTGTCCGCCCGCGGATGTTCCCGGCGCCTTGTAACCCCCCGCCCGCTGGGTGTGAGCGGGTCCGGGTGGTCCGACGGGCCCCGCACCGCCGCGTGTCACCCCCGACTCCCGCTGCCCCCGGCCCCGCCCCTCCCGGGAGCCCGGCTCCAAACACCCGCTGCAGGGACAGCGACACCCCAGACAGACCCGCCCCGGCCTGAATGAGTCCTGCTCCTTCCCCAGCCCCCAAAGCCCCGCCCCTCGCTCCGCCCCAAAGCCGTGTCCCCTTTCCCCGAGGTCCTGCCTCACTCTGCCCCTAACCCCGAGGTCCCCTCACATCGCCTGTTCCCCTAATCCCCGCCCCTTCCTCCAAGGCACCACCCTCCCATTGCCCCTTTTCCCAGCACCCCACCCTCACTCTGCCCCTTCCCGAGTCCCCACTCCCACATTGCCCCCAATACACCCCTCCCTGCACCCTTTCCCCAAGGACCCACCCCACATGGCCCTTCCCCGAGTTCCCGCCCTTGAGCTTGTCACCCCGCGACTCCCAGCCTGCCCCTGGCCTGAATGAGCCCTGCTCCTTCCCGAGCCCCCGCCCCCAAAGCCCGCCCCCTTCCCCAAAGCCCTGCCCCTGCCCCCGCTGTCCCTGCCCCCAAAGCCCTGCCTCCGCCCCATACCCCTAAAGTCCTGCTCCGCCCCTTCCCCAAAGCCTTACCCCCACCCCGCATACACCCAAAGCCCTGCCCCGCCCCTGCCCAGTCACTGCCCACCCCCGTGTGGGGGCACCAGCACTGTGCCAGGTCTTGATGCGAAATTGTCCAAGCTGGCCCAGGGGAGACGTGTGTGTCCCTGCTGCCCCCTGCTGGTGGGGCTGAGCCCTACTCTGTGTGTGTGTGCGTCTGTGACACTGTTTGTATCAGTGTGTTGCTGGGATAACCAGTAGGAAATGGCTTTGCAGGATTTTGTATCCTGCAGCAAGTCTCTCTCTCTCTCTCTCTCTCTCTCTCTCTCTCTCTCTCTCACACACACACACACACACACACACACACACACAGACTCACAAAGGGACTCACACAATCCCAAGAACACTCACACACAACACACCCAGAGGGACATGCTAGCCCAACCCCAAAGAGAGAAACAATCACACCCCCAGCCACACTCACAATCACTCCCCCCCACCACAATATTCACAATCATGCTCAGAGACACAACCACACACAGTTCACTCCCACTGCTCCAAATACAAGGACCTCCTGCCCCACACAGCATGTGCCAAGGCCTGTGGAACTCACTGCCACTGGACAGCTACCAATGAGAAAGATCCCCTCGTGCTCGATCGTCTGCTTGGCCCCCTGCCCCCTCTTGGGGTGCGCTGTGCGGCGTGGCTGGGGATTGTGCAATGGCCCAGCACCAGGCAATGCAGAACGGACACCACACGCCCTGCCCTGCCTCACCTGAGCTGCTCTCCAGGTGCATCGGAGCCGAGCACCCCACACCTTGGCACTCCTGCCCCACAGGGGGTGAGCTGCAGTCCCTGCCACACTGCGCAGAGGGGAGAAAGGTCAGGCCAGCCAGCCGTTGTAAGATGGGGAAATCACCATCGGGGTCGACGGTATGGGGGCTGTGACAAACGGAGAAACGGTTGTCGTGCCGGCAGAAGGCAGCAGAGCATGCACACACACACAATTGCAAACATACATGAACACATGCATGAATCCAGCCACACACACACAAACACCCGCACAAATCCAGCCAACACCAACACAAGCCTGGGAGCCAGGGGAGCAGAGCAGGCTGGGGCCGGGTCACTCCACTTCCCCCAGGAATTAGCCGGCCCCCCATGTCCCACGATGGCCTGGGGCCAGCCCCCTTCTGCTTCCCCCCATGGAGGCCTGGGGCCCCAGCCTGCTCTGCTCCCCTGGCTCCCAAACTTGGGAGGGGGAACCGCCCCACAGCACTCGCCGGTGGCGTGGCTGGGAGCCAAGGGAGTGGACCAGGCTGGGGCTGGGTCACTCCACTTACCATGCAGTGAGTGCAGGGGCGGCGGGGGGGGAGGTGGGGCTGGGGCAGAGGAGGGCGGGGCCATGGGGAAGAGCCGGGCAGCCCCCCCCACACTGCAGCAGCTCCCCACCCCAGCTCACCTCCGCCCCGCCTTCTCCCCTGAGCACACCAGCGCCGCTCCACTTCTCCCGCCTCCCAGGCTTGCGGTGCCAATCAGCTGTTTAGTGCGGCAAGCCTGGGAGGGGAGGAGAATTAGAGTGGGGGCGGCGTGCTCAGGGGAGAAGACGGGGCAGAAGTGAGCTGGGACAGGGAGCGGTTCCCCTGCACGCCCCCTTCCCCCCGTTACTTGCTGTGGGCAGCCCTCCCCTGCACCTCCCCCAGCCCCCTGCCCCAGCTCACCTCCACTCCACTGCCCACCCTGAGTGTGCTTTTTGGTGCCCCCAACCACTTGGCACCCTGGGCGGCCGACTAGTTCGCCTAGTGGTTGCACCGGCCCTGGCCACTGCCTGTCAGCAGGATTCCCCCTCCTCCTCCTCAGTGAGAATAAATCTCCGCACCTAGACAGCCGGTCCATCCGCTGCACCCCAATCCCCCATGCCTGAGCCTCCCTGCCGAAGCCCTGCACCTGGCTCCAGAGAATTAAGGCTCACATCTCACTGGGAACTCGACTTCTTGTGCCCAGAGAGTCTCGGCCCCCCTCAGTAGCTGACCTGAGAAACACAGTGTCTGCAAAAGCAGCAAAGAGTCGTGTGGCACCTTATAGACTAACAGACGTATTGGAGCATGAGCTTTCGTGGGTGAATCCCCACTTTTTTGGATGCATCAGTGTCGGCCTTTTCCAAAGAAGTGCCTGGAGGGCCTTTTTCTGTGTGACCACGTGGCCTAATGGATAAGGCGCCTGACTTCGGATCAGGCGATTGAGGGTTCGAGTCCCTTCGTGCTTGTGCAGTTTTACCTTTGTGCTGAAAGTCCTGCTCCCTTCAGGGCTGGAATCTCTTCTTGGCCGCTCAGGCCAATGCTCTGGCTTCAGCTAGAGCCCCAGGAAGGAGTTGGGGGTTGGGTGTCACAAAGGCTGGGGCATGAGCCCCAGGTGCTTCCAGTCTCACCTTTGCCCTTCCTGACTTGCCAAAGAAAATGGGCGGCTGCCCGGGCTAGCGTGTGGAGCAGTTTCCCTCTTCCAAGTGTGCGCCTGTCCCTGTGCTGGAGGGTACTTGCTAAATAGCACCTTGGGAGCCTGGGTGTTTCTCTGCTTCTCGCCAGCTGGGGAAAAGCCTCTTGGGGTAAAATCTCCTGCCCCACTGCCAAAGTGAGCACCTGGAGTGGGAATGGTAAGAGGCGCCACCAAGGGGGCTGGCCCTGCTTTCCTACCGTCTTTGATAATGGCCACAGAGCATCAGCAGCCGCCCTGCATGCTGGTCTGTGGGTGGCCTTCAGTGGGGGTTTGGCAGGGCCGGCTCCAGACCCCAGCACGCCAAGCACGTGCTTGGGGCGGCATGCCGCGGGGGGCACTCTGCCTGTCGCTGGGAGGGTGGCAGGTGGCACCGGTGGACCTCCAACAGGCGTCCCTGCGGAGGGTCCGCTTGTCCCGCGGCTCCAGTGGACCTCCTGCAGACGTGCCTGCGGATGCTCCTCCGGAGGCATGGGACCAACGGAACCTCCGCAGGCACGTCTGCAGGAGGTCCACCGGAGCCACGGGACCGGCGACCACCAGAGCGCACCCCGCGGCGTGCTGCCGTGCTTGGGGCGGCGAAATTGCTAGAGCCGCCCCTGGTATTTGGCACGGCAGGGAGCAGCCTGGCCGGGTGTCTTTGTGGCTGTCTGCTGGCCATGCATAGGCATGGTTCTCCCCTCCTCTAGCCCTGCCCTGAGTTGCTCTGTGGCTTTTAAGCCTTCCCTTGGAGCTGTCAGCACCAGCCGCCTCTGCGCTAGGTGCCCAGAGGAGGAGAGGTGCTGGGCTCTGTGACGAAGTGGAGGATTTTCTTGGGGTTTTCTGTGTTTTCCAGTGGGTTGCATGCACAGGGAGTGGGACTCAGTGTCCCCGGGTGTTACTGGTTTAACGAGGGGAGGGGAGAGGGAGAGGGAGTTTGTTGTTACAGAGGACCAGAGAGGGACTTGGGACCCCGGCTGATGGCCTGGAGGATGGAGACCCCAGCGACTGGTGACCTGGTGATCCGGAGACCCAGCTCAGGAGTCACAGCCGGTTCTGGCCAGTGGGAATAAAATGGGCTGCAGAGAGAGGACCCCGGAGAGGAGAGGAGGCCCAGGCAACCCTGTTTACCTGGAGAAAAGACAATGCACATAGGTGGAGCTTGGGGCCGGGCAGGGGCGGCTCTACCTATTTGGCCACCCCAAGCAGTCATGTGCAGAGCAAAGGCGGCCCGGGGCACTGTGTCAGGCTCTGGCACCGCTTGAGACAATGGACCATCTTCAGCCACCAGCCGACCCAGGATCTAAGGCAGTTATGGGGTGAGGAAGCAAGTCAAGCTGAGCAAGGCAGGCAAAATTCATCTTGCCTTCGTGGGCGCCGCAAATGATGCCCTTTTTGTGTGCCAGGGCTGACAAAAACCTCCCAGACAGAGAAGCAGCAGGCCCAAAAGCCCTCTACACCAACGTTCCATACAAAGATGGACTACAAGCCACCAGGAACAGTATCCCCGATAATGTCACGGCAAACCTGGTGCCTGAACTTTGTGACTTTGTCCTCATTCATAAAGATTTGGGGACAATGTATACCTTCAAGTCAGCAGCACTGCTATGGGTACCCGCATGGCCCCACAGTATGCCAACATTTTTATGGCTGACTTAGAACAACACTTCCTCAGCTCTCATCCCCTAACGCCCCTACTCTACTTGCGCTACACTGATGACATCTTCATCATCTGGACCCATAGAAAAGAAAACCCTTGAGGAATTCCACCATGATTTCAACAATTTCCATCCCACCATCAACCTCAGCCTGGACCGTCCACACAAGAAATCCACTTCCTGGACACTACAGTGCTAATAAGCGATGGTCACATAAACACCACCCTATACCGTAAACCTACTGACCATTATATTTACCTACATGCCTCCAGCTTTCACCAGAGCACACCACACAATCCATTGTCTACAGCCAAGCTCTAAGATACAACTGCATTTGCTCCAACCCCTCAGACAGAGACAAACACCTACAAGATCTCTAATAAGTGTTCTTACAAGTACACTACCCACCTGCTGAAGTGAGGAAACAGATTGACTGAGCCAGAAGAGTACCCAGAAGTCACCTACTACAGGACAGGCCCAACAAAGAAAGTAACAGAACCCCACTAGCCGTCACCTTCAGCCCCCCAACAAAACCCTCTCCAGTGCATCATCAAGGATCTACAACCTATCCTGAAGGACGATCCCTCACTCTTACAGATCTTGGGAGACAGGCCAGTCCTTGCTTACAGACAGCCCCCCAACCTGAAGCAAATACTTACCAGCAACCAAACAACAGAAACACTAACCCAGGAACCTATCCTTGCAACAAAGCCCGTTGCCAACTCTATCCACATATCTATTCAGGGGACACCATCATAGGACCTAATCACATCAGCCACACTATCAGAGGCTCATTCACCTGCACATCTACCAATGTGATATATGCTATTATGTGCCAGCAATGCCCCTCCACCATGTATATTGGCCAAACCAGACAGTCTCTACGTAAAATAATAAATGGACATAAATCACATGTCAAGAATTATAACATTCAAAAACCAGTTGGAGAACACTTCAGTTTCTCTTGTCACTCATTTACAGACCTAAAAGTCGCAATATTACAACAAATAATCTTCAAACCCGACTCCCACGAGAGACTGCTGAAGTGGAATTAATTTGCAAAGTGGACACCATTAAATTAGGCTTGAATAAAGACTGGGAGTGGATGGGTCATTACACAAAGTCAAACTATTTCCCCATGTTTATTTGTCCCCCTACTGTTACTCACACCTTCCTGTCAACTGTTGCAAATGGGCCATCCCAATAATCACTACAAAAGGTTATTTTCTCCTGCTGATAATAGCTCACCTTAACTGCTCACTCTTGTTATAGTGTGTATGGCAACACCCATTTTCTCATGTTCTCTGTGTATATATCTTCCTGCTGCATTTTCCACTGCATGCATCTGATGAAGTGGGTTTTAGCCCACAAAAGCTTATGCTCAAATAAATTTGTAAGTCTCTAAGGTGCCACAAGTACTCCTCTTTCTTTTTGCAGATAAATGAATGGAGGTTAAATCCATGAATGGCTATTAGCCAGGATGGGTAAGGAATGGTGTCCCTAGTTTCTGTTTGTCAGAGGGTGGAGATGGATGGCAGAAGAGAGATCATTTGGTCATTACCTGTTAGGTTCAGTCCCTCTGGGGCACCTGGCATTGGCCACTGTTGGCAGATAGGATGCGGGGTTGGATGGCCCTTTGGTCTGACCCAGTATGGCCATTCTTATGTTCTTATGAAGGGAGGGGGAGATGCCCATGACAGAGTTTCTGTAGTGTAGTGGTTATCACGTTTGCCTAACATGCAAAAGGTCCCTGGTTCGAAACCAGGCAGAAACATGCGGGCTTGTTTTTCCCAGCTCCTACTGGCCTGTCCCTGCTGTTGTGGGAGCAGCAGTGATTTCTATGCTCAAAAGGTCTGTTATAATTCCCCTGCTCCCACTTTTGTCTCCTGTCCCTCTCTGAATGCCTTTGAAGTGGCTTTCCCCCTCCTGCTCCCTCCTGGAATGCTGGTGGGATGAATGGGCTGGTTGAAGAGCAGAAGAGCTCCCAGGTAGACAAGGTGTCTGGGACGCTAATTAGGCAGCGCTCACACACCCAGAGCATGGACACTGCCCAAGGTGGAGTGTGACCAACCAGATGCAGCCAAGTCATCTCTAGTCGCAGGCCATGAGGTGCAGGCCCTTAAAAGGGGAAGGGGCCCTGTGCTCAGGAGACCACTCACAAGCTTGTATCTCCAGTGAATACCCTTCGCCTGGACCGTCTGGCCAGTGGTTCTCTGCGTTGTATTTCATTGTGCCTCAGGAAGACTTACCTTCATCACACCATCCATAGCTGCGCTGTGGGACACTTACCTTGCCGAATCCTGACATCCCCAGTGCTGTGCCTGTCCAGGGAGCGTGAGTATGCAAGTGTGAGTGTGACACCCCCCACTTCTTCTTTTGAGCTTAGCTGTCAGTATAATAAATGTGCTGCTTTCTGCCAAACTCTGGTGGGTCATTAGTCCTCCCTTCGCTGACTAGCTGGCCCAATTTTGGGTAATACCTACGATAAACTCAACCCCTGCAGGGCAGAGGGTGGTGAAATGAGCTGAGAAAAAGCCTTAGCATCAGCAGGGGAAAGCTAGTGGATCTGGGCTGGTCACCTTTTGAAGCCTTGTGGCTTGGTCTCCTCTGCCCTGGGAGGTTGGCCTATGGCGGCCGGCTCTTGCTGCTGGCTTCCTTTGTGTGACTTGCCAAAGGAGGAAGTGAGGTGGGAATGGGGCAAAAGAGGAAAGTCGAGCTGAGGAAGGCAGGGCAGAAGCTCAGCGCCTCAGTGCGGCTAAGTGGGGTTAGTAGAGCGTCACCAGTTGTTCTGCAAAGCCTGGGGAGGTGCGGTTGGCTGCTGGGAGGTAGAATCCTGTGCCTGCCTCTTGGCTTCCCAGGGATGGCTACTTGCAGCCCAGGAGAAGAAAGACGGTTCTGGGTGAAAGGAAGACAAACAAAGCTCTGGGAGGAAATTTGGGTGCGGGGTGCTGGCTCTGCGCTGGGGGAGGGGGTTGGGGTGCAGGAGGGGTGGCACTTACCCCAGGCAGTGCAGCTCCCAAAGTGCCTGGTACACACAACCCTCTGGCAGCAGCTCCTAGGTGGGCCGTGCCAGGGGGTCTCCGTGTGCCGCTGCCTGCAGGCGCTGCCCCCAGAGCTCCCAGTGGCCAATGGGGGCTGTGGAGTTGGTACTCGGGGCAGGGGCAGTGAATCGAGACACTCCCCCCGCCCCAGGGGATGCTGGGACATGCCGGCCATTTCTGGGAGCGGCACAGAGGGACGGAGGCAGAGTGGGCAGGGAGCCACCTCAGTGCTGCTGGCACATCTCTGCACACCCACTGGGGGAGGGGAGCAGAGGGCCTCCATGTGCTGCCTGGGGTAGGGGCAGTGCACAGAGCTGCCTCCCCTCCTGGGTCTATTACAGGAGTGGGTGGGTGGGGTCTTTTGGCCTGCAAGGTGCAGCAGGTCGGACTAGATGATCACACTGGTCCCTTCTGACCTTAAAGGCTCTGAGTCTAAAAGAGAGAGGGAAGTAAAGAATTTTTTTAAAATAAATAAAACAAACATTGTAATACCAGGATGACTCCAACAGCTCATTGTATAGTCCCGCCCCTTTCTTCCTCCACTGGGTGTTTAATGACCTGCAGCACATTGATTCTCTCATTCCCTTGGTAAACTGATACAATGTGACTGAAATTAAACCAATTCCCAGCAGAGAAAACATCACATCCTTGCATTGACTGGGAATCAAACCCAGATTAACTGCTTGAAAGGTAGCTATGCACACCACTATACCACCAATGCATTTAGCAAAAGTGTCACTTATGCTTGCCCAATGAGGCTAGACCCGCATTGAGGCGCTTTTCTGCCTGTTAAAATGTACTGGATTCTCATCACTAAAAAAAACCAACCTCCATCTTCACCTGCGTTTGAACCATCAGCCTTTCAATTAGCCACCAAAGTTGTTAATCACAGGGTATGTCTACACTATGGGATTATTCCAATTTTACATAAACTGTTTTTTGGAAAGATTGTATAAAGTCGAGTGCACACGGCCACACTAAGCACATTAATTCGGAGGTGTGCATCCATGTACTGAGGCTAGTGTCGATTTCCAGAGCGTTGCACTGTGGGTAGCTATCCCATAGCTATCCCATAGTTCCCACAGCCTCCCCCGCCCATTGGAATTCTGGGTTGAGATCCCAGTGCCTGATGGGGCAAAAACAGTGTAGTGGGTGATTCTGGGTAAATGTCATTCAATCCTCCCTCCATGAAAGAAACGGCAGACAATCATTTTGTGCCATTTTCCCTGGATTGCCCGGGCAGACGCCAAAGCACGGCAACCATGGAGCTTGTTCAGCCTTTTTTCACTGTCACCGTATGTCTACTGGATGGTGCTGACAGACGCAGTACTGCAGCGCTACACAGCAGCATCCCTTGCCTTTTGCAAGTTAGCAGAGATGGTTACCAGCCATACCGTCCCATCTGCTGCTTTGCAAGTTGACGATGACAGTTGCCAGTTATACTGTACCATTTGCTGCTATCATGGGTTCTCCTGGCTTGCCTTGGTGAGGTTGGCTGGGGGCACATGGACAAAAATGGGAATGACTCCCCAGGTCATTTCCTTCTTTAAGTTTTGTCTAAAGGGAGAGTCAGTCCTGTCTAGACTATCAGGCAAGCCTACAAAAGAACCAGAGAAGCAAACGGCCGCTCCAGGTCAGAGCCCCCGACATCTGGCAGAAATGATGAGCTGCATGCCATTCTAGGGGGTGCCCCTGCAACAACCCCATCCATTGCTTCCCTCCTCCCCCACCCCTCCTGAGCTACCGTGGCCGTTATCCCCCCATTTGTGTGATGAAGTAATAAAGAATGCAGGAATTTGAAACAACACTGACTTTATTGCCTCTGCAAGTAGAGCTCAAAGGGGGGAGGGGAGGGCAGCCTCCAGCTGCTATGATATTCCAGGCAGGACTGAATCTCCATTAGACAAAGCTTAAAGAAGAGAATGATCTGGGAGTCATTCCCATTTTTGCCCAGGCGCCCTCGGGTGACATCACCGAGGCCAGCCAGGAGCACTCACAGGACGGTGAGGACAGATACCAGTCCTACTGTACCGTCTGCCGTCCGCAAGGGAAGAGAAGGGGATGCTGCTGTGTAGCGCTGCAGCACCGCGTCTGACAGCAGAATCCAGTAGACATACGGTGACATTGAAAAAAGGCGAGAAATGATTTTTTTCCCTTTGCTTTCACGGGGGGGGGACATAAACCCTGAACCACCCGCAACAATGTTTTTGACCCTTCAGGCTTTGGGAACTCAGCCAAGAATTCAAATGGTTGTCGGAGAGTGCGGGAACTGTGGGATAGCTACAGACGTCAGTCGCCCCTCCCTCCGTGAGCGTCCATTTCATTCTTTGGCTTTCTGGTACGCTTGTCTCAGCTTCTTAAGTTTCAGCACTGTATTGAGTCCCTGTTGTGGCCTCTGTCTATCATGGCCTTGGAGATTTTTTCAAATGCTTTGGCATTTTGTCTTTTGGAACCGATTTCTGATAGAACAGATTCAGCTCCCCATACAGAGATCAGTTTCAGTATCTCCCATATGGTCCATGCTGGAGCTCTTTTTTGATTCTGGGACTTCATGGTCACCTGTGCTGATCAGCGCTCCACGCTGGGCAAACAGGAAATTAAATTCAAAAGTTCGCAGGGCTTTTCCTGTCAACCTGGCCAGTGCATCCGAGTTCAGATTGCTGTCCAGAGCGGTCACAATGGTGCACTGTGGGATAGCGCCTGTAGGCCAATACCATCGAATTGCGGCCACACTACCCCAATCCGACATGGCAATACCGATTTCAGCGCTACTCCCTTCATCGGGGAGGAGTACAGATACCGGTATTAAGAGCCCTTTATATCGATATAAAGGGCTTCGTTGTGTGGATGGGTGCAGGGTTAATGCGATTTAACGCTGCTAAATTCGATATAAACTCGTAGTGTTGACAATGAGGCTAATCATCTAGTGGAACAAGCTCCGCAAGGGACGTGGTTAATTCCCCATCACTGCCCTGTGTAAATCAAGACCACAGCTCTTGCTGCAAGACACCTGGTGTGTGGGTGTCCCTGTTCCCCCTTCAGAACCTCTGGTACATGGTGCTTCCCTCCTCCCAGTTCAAGATCCCCATCATGTGGGTGCTCCCATCCACGATCTCTGGTGAGTGTCTCTGTCCCCCACCCCATGAACTAGCTCCAGTGTGTGGTTTCCCCTGCCTGCCCCCATCTGGGATCTGTGGGTGTCTCTGTTCCCCTTTTCAAGATCCGTGTTGCTTGGGTGCGTACCTCCACCCAAGTCAGAATCCCCAGCGTGTGGGTGCTCCCATCCCCCCCTCCAGGCTCTGCGGGGGGTGTCTGTATAAAAAGAGACCGTGTCTCACTGTCTTGCCCAGGCTACACTGCAGGGGCTATTCACAGGCAAGATCCCACTACTGATCAGCAGGGGAGTTTTGACCTGCTCCATTTCTGACCTGGGCCAGCTCACCCCTCCTTAGGCAACCTGGGGACCCCAAGCTTCCCTGGGATCACCATATTGATGCTGAACTTAGTGTGGACACCCGATCAGCACAGCCCCCTGCAGTCCAGAACTCCTGAGCTCAAGTGATCCACCAGTCTTAGCCTCCCGAGGCACTGGGATCACAGGCACCAGCCACGGGACCCAGCTGGTTACAAAGTCTCCCGCTTCCAGTGTCAGGCTCAGCCTGGGAGCTCTGCGCTCTGAGCGGGTGGAAGTGGAGCCTGGAACTGAGCTGATGCACTGAGGGTTATTTGCTCTGTGCGGTTCACATGGAGGTGAAAACACAGGGCACAGATCTTTGAGCACAACCCTCGTCCTGAGGAATGGGGGGGGGGGCTGCATAAAGAGAGACCGGCTCTCCCTGGCGGGGCTGCAGCGGCTCTTCACAGGGGCAGTCCCACTGCCAATTGGTACCAGAGTTTCTAAAGCCTTCTTTCCTGGGCTGACCTGTCTCCCCTCTCCCTAGGGGGACTGGCGACCCCAAACTTCCCAGAAACCAGCATAGCAAGGCCAACCTGAGCACAGACACCTGCTCAGCACCCCGGGTGCAGCCCTGAACCCCGGCAATCAGCTACACTCAGCTGCCCACCCAACAAGCGTTACACGCAGGAGCCTTCGTGCCCCGCGTGTTCAGGTCCCTCCCAGCGCCAGCTTTAAACTCCGCTGCTCAGTTCTAAGCTTTGGCCACACGGGGGCAGCCTGGAGCTCAGCCAACGCCTCCCAGTGCTGGTTGCGTTTCCCGCTCCTCGTGGCAGGTTCACACCCCGCAGGCAGATCTCTGAATCGGAGCCGAACCGTTCCCCAAATCCAGCGCTTTAGCAGCAGCTTTGCTAGGAAAGCGCTGACGTCCCCAAGTAATGTAAGAGCCAGAGCGCTGTGTCCAGGAGCTTCTATTGGGCCCCTCACCGTGGTGTCTGTCAGGCGCAAGGAGAAACCAGGGAAATGTTTTCATGGCGTTTAAGGGCAGAAGGGGCCATTAGCTCAGCTAGTCTGACCCCTGAATAACACAGAATTACACCATGACACGTATTGATCCCACAGACCTTAGATAGATCAAAGCGTTTCAGCTCAGGAAGGAGGCTAAACTGGGTACCAGAGGCAGCGAACAAGGGGCCCCCAAGGCAATGGCAGGGAACTGACGAGGTAAAATATGCCCAGATAATCCCAGCAGGCGACCCACCCCCATGCTACAGAGGTGGGAGTCCCTGTTCCTCCTGCCCTTAAGAATCTCTGGTGATAAGTGGGTACCCCCAGTTCCCCAGATAAGAATCCTCCATGGGATTTCCCTGGCTTCACCTCCAGATAAGAACATTGTGTGGAGGGAGTGGGAGGCAGGTTGTCTGGCAGATATGTAAAGGGGGACTGTGTCTCCCTGTCTGGCCCAGGCTCCTTGTAGGAAGTGATCTCAGTGTGTCTGGCTGTCTCCATTCCTCCCACCCATAAGAATCCCTGGTGTGTTGGTGCACTCTAGATCATTAAGGATCTCTGGTGGGTGGGTGTCTCGTTCCCCTAGTCAGGATCTCTGGGCCGTGCCTGTATAAAAGTAGACTGACTCACCCAGGCTGGGCTGCCATCATGGAACAGACCAGGTCCTTCTGTGGAGGGTTTGCGTTCCTCCAAGGACGTGATCTCAGTGTGTGTGGGTGTCCCTGTCCCTTCAACCCTTAACAATCCCTGGTGCATGGGGCCCCATTACAATCCCCTCTGTCTTACCCCCCATGAGGGATCCGGTGGATGTGGGTGTTCTCCACGCTACTGGGGGTGTCTGGTGCCCCTGTCCCTCCTGGTTAATAGTGGAGTGTGTGGGTGTCTCCCTGCCTGTTAAGGATCTGTGTTGTGCGGATGCCCCCGTTCTTCTCATTAAGAGTGGTGCAATGGAGCATATGGGTTTGTCCCCCACCCCATGAACTAGCTCCCGTGTGTGGTTCCCCTGCCCCATCCAGGCTCTGTGGTGTGTGGGTGTCTCTGTTCCCCTTTTCAAGATCCGTGTTGCAGGGGGGCGTCCCTCCCCCTGAGTCAGAACCCCAGCGTGTGGGTGCTCCCATCCCCCCCCTCCAGGCTCTGCGGGGGATGTCCGTATAAAAAGAGACCGTGTCCCACTGTCTTGCCCAGGCTATGCTGCAGGGGCTATTCACAGGTGCAATCCCACTACTGATCAGCACGGGAGTTTTGACCTGCTCCATTTCTGACCTGGGCCGGCTCACCCCTCCTTAAGCAACCTGGGGACCCTAAGCTTCCCTGGTATCACCATATTGATGCTGAACTTAGTGTGGACACCCGATCGGCACAACCCACTGCAGCCCAGAACTCCTAAGCTCAAGTGATCCGCCAGCCTCAGCCTCCGGGATCACAGGCACCAGCCACGGAGCCCAGCTGCTTTTATTGCTTGGCAACTGGAGCTTTAAACTCTCCTTGTGAGCTCTGTGCCTTGGCCTGACAGGGACAGCCTGGAACTGGGAAATCATCCTGCTTCCCCCGCCCCCGTCTCATGTCTGGGTGCAGGCTCCTCTCTACTCTCATGTAAGATCCCAGATGTTTTGGTGCCCCCCATCCCCCGTCCAGGAGCCCAGGTGTCCAGGTAACTCTGCCCCCCCTACAAGATCCTGGGTGTGTGGGTGCCACTCTCCCCCCCAGTAGATCTCTGGTGGGTGGGTCCCCAGGGTGTGAGTGCTCCCATCCCCCAATACAGGCTGGGGGAGGGGGTATAGCTGGCTCTCCCTGTCCTGCCCAGGCGGTGCTACAGCAGCTGTTCACAGGGGCAGCAACCCCACTGTCACCCTGCAGCTTTACCCTGCTCCAGGGGTGACCTACTTCACCCTCCTGTGGGAGCCCGGGGACCCCGAACTGCCCAGAATCACCTGATTGATGCCGAGCTTAGCACAGACACCGGCTCAGCATGGCAGGTGCAGCCCTGAGCCCTGACAATCTGCTGCCCGCAGCCTCCTACTGCACAGCGAGGATCCCACGTGAGAGGCTTCGTGCCCCGCGTGTCCTGCCAGGTCCCTCTCAGCTCCAGCTTTCAACTCTGCTTGTGAGCTCCCCTCTCTGGCCAGACGGGGGCAGCACTAATGGCCTCGTCTAAATTTGACCCTTCAGACTGCAGATTATAACCGAGCGGGAGATTATAACCTAGGAAGCCAAATCCTTCCCCAAACTGACAGTTGAAGCAGAAGATCCCATTGGAAAGATCAGGATTTTTGCCTTTAAAAACAAGGAAAATGTGCATTGTTCTCTTCTGTCTACAGCGAGAGATTGAAGAAGCTCAATTGATTTCATTGCCTGGAGGTTAAGAGGCGATTTAATCACTGTTTTAAATACATTTTACAAATTCCCAGAGGGGGGAATATGTGATTTAAAGTGTTCTTTAATTCACCAGACAAACACTGAACAAGACCCCCTGGGCTTGTAGTCGATGTCAGAAAATGCCAACTGGAAATGACCATTTTATAACCGTGAGGCTAATTATCTAGTGGAACAAGCTCCGCAAGGGAGGTGGTAAATTCCCCATCACTTGCAGTTTGTAAATCAAGACTGCAGCTCTTGCTGCAAGACACCTGGTGTGTGGGTGTCCCTGTTCCGCGTTTCGGGATCCCTGGTACATGGTGCCTCCCTCCCACCAGTTCAGGGTCCCCACAATGGGTGCTCCCATCCCCCCCATACAGTCTCTGCAGGGGATGGAGGGTGTCTAAAAAGAGACCGTGTCTCACTGTCTTGCCCAGGCTAAGCTGCAGGGGCTACTCACAGGCGCGATCCCACTACTGATCAGCAGGGGAGATTTGACCTGCTCCGTTTCCGACCTGGGCCGGTTCACCCCTCCTTAGGCAACCTGGGGACCCCAAACTTCCCCGGGATCCCCATATTGATGCCAAACTTAGTGCGGACACCCGATCGGCACAACCCCCCGTGGCTGGGAGCTCTGGGATCCACCCACAGTAGCTGGGAGCTGTGGGGTCCATCCATGGTGGCATGGGCCTGTGGGAGCCCCTTCCGCCACTGGTGGCTGATAGCTGTGGGGCCCCCACTGGCCAACAGCTCCAGTCTTGCTGCCCCAGGGCTGAGGTGGAAAATGTCGCTGAGATCTCTGAAAGTCACAAATTCTGTGACCCCCTTTATATAATCTGAGCCTTAATCGTTGTTGACTGTCTCTCTCAATCTAGTGGTCTGCTCTAGCGCAGATGGGACAGGGAAGACAGAAGCTCACCCCCCAGCACAGGTTTGGGCAGCAATGGCTCTTGGGCTATTTGCTGAGCATGCAGAGGACTTGTCCAGGCTGGTGGAGCAGCTCAGCCAGATGAGGAGCTGGAAGAAGGAGACCTGAGCAGCCTGGAGATCACACTTTTTCTCCACAGCCACTGCCTATCAGCAGGATTCCTCCTTCTCCTCAGTGAGACCAAATCTAAGCACCTAGACAGCCGGTCCGTCCACTGCACCCCAATCCCCCATGCCTGAGCCTCCCTGCCAAAGTCCTGCACCTGGCTCCAGAGAATTATCTCACATCTCGCTGGGAATTCAACTTCTTGTGCCCAGAGAGTCTCCGTCCCACTCAGTAGAGGACCTGAGAAACCCAGTGTCTGCCTTTTCCAAATAAGTGCTTGGAAACACTGCTACATAGCACCTTGGGAGCCTGGGTGTTTCTCTGCTTCTCGCCAGCTGGGGAAAAGCCTCTTGGGGTAAAATCTCCTGCCCCACTGCCAAAGTGAGCACCTTGAGTGGGAACGGTCAGAGGCCCCACCAGGGGGCTGGCCCTGCTTTCCTACCATCTTCTGATGTTGGCCACAAAGCATCAGCAGCTGGCTGTGGGTGGTTTTCAGTGGGGGTTCGGCATGCCAGGGAGAAGCCTGGCTGGGTGTCTCTGTGGCTGTCTGCTGGCCACACATAGGCATGGTTCTCCCCTCCTCTTGCCCTGCCCTTGGTTGCTCTGTGGCTTTTAAGCCTTCCCTTGGAGCTGTCAGCACCAGCCGCCTCTGTCCTAGGCGCCCAGAGGAGGAGAGGTGCTGGGCTCCAGCCTGGGACTCTGCCTCCCTCCTGCCTAGCCCTGACTATGAAACCTGGCCCTGACACTCCTTTCTTCAAGCGCCATGTGGGCAAGAGGAAAAGTGTGATAGAAAGCACAAGGGCCAAACTTGTGGGCATCAGAAATCCCAAACACCCAGTCAAACCGTAGCCACTTCTAGACCCCATTCCAACCAAAGACCTGGCTCCAGTGGGTATGAGTCACTCAGCACAAGGTAAACAACTCATTCTTATACAGCTGGAGATAGGAAAGCACTTGGATCTCCAGGGATTTACCACAAGGTCCCACTGAGATTTGAACTCAGATTTCAGCATGCCAACCTTACACCATAGGACCAGCTCGTGCTAGTTTCTCTGAACATTGGTGACCCTCTCATAGAATACCAGGGTTGGAAGGGACCTCAGGCGGTATCTAGTCCAACCCTCTGCTCAAAGCAGGGCCAATCCACAGACAGATTTTTATCCCTGATCCCTAAATGACCCTCTCAAAGACTGATCTCACAAACCTGGATTTAGCCGGCCAATACTCAAACCACTGAGCTCTCCCTCCTTCACAGGCCCAGCTTGTGTAAGGGGACTGTTGGCCCTTTACTAAAACTGAGTGGGGTTTTTTGGTTGGCTAGTTCCCAGTCCCAATAGAAGGGGGAAGGGTCAATGGGAAATCAGGCCCCTGAGACTGACAGGCCCCTGGGGCAATGGTCACCGACTGGTAGGGAACAAGTGAGAATTTGTTAATGAGTAAAATTCCTGGTGAAAATTGGCAAAGCTGTGGAGAGTTTGAAAAGTTCCAGTGAATTTACACATGAAGATACAAACAGAGAGACAAATAGAGAGAAAGAGAACATCACAGACTGCACAGGCCCACACAGACATAAACAAAGACCAAACCCACACAGCACACAGAGCCATATACACAGTGGTGAGCTCCAGCCGGTTTGCACCGGTTCGCAAGAACTGGTTGTTAAATTTAAAATTAGAATTGTTCCAGGACAACCGGTTCTAAAAAGCTTTTAAATTTAACAAAGGCTCGGGCAGCTGTCCACCCGGCCCCCGGCCCAAGCTCACCTCCCCCTCTCCCCTGAATGCTCCGCCCTCCTTCTCCTCACCTTCTCCTGCTTCCCGCGAATCAAATGTTCACGGAAAGCCTGAAAAAAGCAGCAGCAGCAGCAGGCAGGTAAGCCGGGTGCGGGCGGGACGGCTCCCCTGGCCCAGCCGAGTGCCCCAGCCAAGCACCCTGGCTCGGGCTGGTTCGGCTGCGCAGCTCGGACCCAGCCCAGCTCTGGACCCGAGGCTCCGGCCCTGGTGCCGGCAGAGCAGCTCCAGCCCCGGTGCCGGACCGGCCCAGGGAGTCGGGGCCCGCAGCTCCAGCCCCGGTGCCGGCCCAGCCCGGGGAGTCGGGGCCCGCAGCTCCAGCCCCGGTGCCGGCCCGGCCCGGGGAGTCGGGCCCGGTGGCTCCAGCCCCGGTGCCAGCCCAGGCCGGGAGTCGGGCCCCGCTCGGCCCCGGTGCCGGCCCGGCCCGGGAGTCGGGCCCACGGCCCGGCCCCAGGCAGTGTGGTAAGGGGGCAGGAGCAGGGAGGGGTTATTCGCTGGGTTGTAGGGGGGTGGATAGGGGTCAGGGCGGTCAGAGGGCAGGGAACAGGGGGATTGAATGGGGGCAAGGATCCCGGGGGAAAGTCAGGAAGGAGCAGGGGTTGGATGAGGTGGTGGGGGCACTCAGGGACAGAGAGAAGGGGTGGTTGGATGGGGCAGGGGTCCCGGGGGGCCATCAAGAATGAGAGGAGGGGTTGGATTGGGATGCAAAGGGCAGTCAGGGGACAGGGAAGGGGGGGATGGGTCCTGGGTCCTGGGGGGGGTATCAAAAACATGGGGGGTTGGATGGGGCATGACCCCCTGGGGGGGGTCACGACCCCCTCGTGAGGTGAGAAGGAGGGAACCAGTTGTTACTATTTTGGCAGCTCATGACTGCATAAGGGAAAAGCCACACAAAACATAGAACAAATCCACACCAAAAAATACAGCAAAAGCCCACAACAGGAAAGCACAAAAACCACATACCAAAAGAATACTTAGCAAAAAATAATCTGCATGCAAAAGTCATACACACACACACACACAGAACTATATGGCATCCACAAAAATCACACAGGATCCACATGCACATCAACATGACAGAAGAAAACCACACCGACATACAGAAAGCCAGGCAGGGTTTGAGTCTCACAGCGAAGAGGGTGAGCACACAGGTGGTTTGGGGAGCAAAGACTGAGGGGGAGTCGGGGGCAGTGCTCTGGGCTCTGCTCGACCCCTCCTGACACAGGCGGCTGGTGGAGAGCAGAGCCTGGGAGATCTGTGGAATCTGCTCTGCTCTATGTAAAGCAAGGGGACCTCGGTGTCTTCTGAGCTGGAATTGTATTTTCTGCAGGGCAAAATGATTGGCAGAAGCCATTTGCTTAAAGGAAGCTAGCGCTGTAGGTGAGGTTTGAACTCACAACCTTAGCATGACTTCACTCAGCACTGCTCTGTAAGTACTAGGCACTAACCCATTGCACCACTGGACGCTGCTTTCAGGAGCTTGTCTCCATGTTTCATGGATGGATTAGCTGAGTGGGGGGGTTGCATTAGCTAAAACAAATCCATATTAAAGGCTGCAGGATGGCAGCAGCAGAGGTGGGGAGTCTCCTTCCATGTGATAGAGCTGGTTCCCCCTTCTGTTGATCAGGGGAAGGTTGGTGCTTTGAGCCCACCTGGTGCTGGAACGTCCCATGGGTGAGATTAACGAGACTCTTGGGAAGGGAAGGGAGGGGAAGTCTTTTCTATCCCTTCCTAGCTCCATTGGTCTCCTGTGGCCCTTTCGGCTCTCTGCTCCCCTGCTGGGGAGATGCAGAGACAAGCCCCCATCGGGGTGAGTCACCGAGAGGCTGTGTCCCATGGCGTGTGTGGGGGAGAGGGGTAGGGGTGGGATGGGGCTCAAGGGGAGAAGGTTGTGTGTGACAGTGCGTGGGGGTCTGTTCCTTAGGATAGAAATGATGGAAAACACAGGGGAGGTGACAGTGAAGCCCCGTGTCTGAGTGTTATGACCCTGTGTGGTGCTGCCGTTCACCTTCCCCTCCTATGGGCTCAGCTTTCATTGAATCCAGCATTTTTTCACCTGTCCTCACCACAGAGGTGTCCCACATGCCTCAGCTACCGAGTGTCCCTCTTAGAGACGCGGAGGACTGGAACTGATTTCAGCTGCTGGACAGCTCTGCTAGGTCTTTATTCATTTGCACAGGAAAATGCTGAGTGTTTAAATTCATTTCAAACACCCTGCCCCCATTCAGCGAACTCGTGAACATACTGGAGATGGGTCTGGAAATCGATTTTCATTCGAAAAAGTTTTTAAAGGGAATCACTTGAATTGGAACTACAAACCTATTATCCTGCAGGGAAACATTCACCCACTGACCTACCCTCACAACAGAGAGTGTCCTGTATAGCTCAGAGCAGGAACAGTTTTTAACCTGGGGGTTAGTAAACTTTATCTCTGTACAAACACCACAGCTTGCAAACTCCCCACCCCCGCTCTGTGTCACCAGAGCACAACAACAACTCTCCTTGGGGCACACACAGATCCCCAGCTCGCTGCCCGTCAGTCTCTCCAGCATTGCTCCAATCCCTTAAAGCAGGGTCTCAACCTCAATTTACCTTAGGGCCGGTGCCAATCCTCCAGTCCTCCCAGTGGGCCAATAATGTCACTCATACCGCCCAGAACCCGCCCCCCAAAACTCTGCCCCTCACCTGCCTAAGGCTCTGGGAGGGAGTTTGGGTGGGGGGAGGTCTAGGGTGCAGGCCCTGGGCTGGGGCTGGGGATTGGGGTGCAGGCTCTGGGAGGGAGTTTGGGGGTGGGAGGGAATATGTGAGGAGGGGGTGGGGCTGCAGGCTCAGGAAGGGGGTCAGGAGTGTGGCGCTTACCTGGGTCTCCAAGGCAGGGTGGGCTGGGGGTCCTCCGCATGCTGCTGTCCCCAGGCATCACCCCCACAGTGTCCCATTGGCCACAGGGGTGATCAGGCAGAGTCAGTGCGCGGAGGCACAGACCCACCCCGCCCTGCCATGGGGAGGGGCCGGCAGCCACTGGAGCGAGCAGGCAGACACTGCTCAGCTCCGCTGCACTGATGGGGCCCCTGGGGGGAAGCGCCTGGGGGTGGCAGGTGGGGCCAAGGTAGTGACCCGGTCCCAAAACTGCTGGCGCCCCACGGGCGAGACCTGGGAACCAGGACTGCCAGCCAGACAAACACCTTTAAGAGGAGGCGTCCCTCTGCCTGTCAAAAACTGATCTTCCTCCTTCAGTTCAGTGACAGCCTGAATTGTTCCTTATCCCGGCAGAGCCAGAGGATTGAAAGCAGCAACATCAAACCCCTGTGTAGCTCGCAGGAATGGACATAAACACACCCTGGTATCTGAGGAGATGTTCAGCTTTGCCCTTGGTCAACTACAAGGCTAAAGGGAAAGGAGGTGGCGCCAGGTAGAAAGAGTGAAACACGACACATCATAGTTATGCCCATGGTGGCTGCAAAACCTTTTGATGTACTTCTTCTTACCAGCTGTGTATTGTTTTCTCTGGAGCCTAGGCCTTGACCAAGAAATTTGTACTTTGCTAAAATAATCGACTGCCCCTGGTGAAGGCAATGGACTTGACACCCACTGGGGTGTCCCTACACAGGTACAAGTACTAACAACAGTGGCTGCCTTTTAGCCATAGATTTTAAACAGGGCAATAAATTGAAACAAACCCCTGTTAAATCATTTCTCAGCCCGAGTCCTTCACCCACATTCCCTAGAGCATTGGACCACCATGTGGATGTTTCATTTCTGACCTCAGTTTCACACAGAGACAAAATTTCCTTTGCACAGATCCATAAACAGCAAAACCTCCCTGTGTCTCTGGTCTGAGCCAGGGCATTCGATGCCAGTGAACCTTTTTCTCCTGCAATGGCGACGGTCACACAGAGGGGTCATGGCACCTGCATCCCTGCCAGGGAAATATTGGCTCCGCTCTTTCTTTCTGCTGCTGTTGTTAGTCCATGAAACATCAGGGATGGAATGCAAGGCTGAGTTCACGCACCAGCCCTCTGAAAAATTTCAGTTCCCCAAAGAAATCCTGCCCCCTGCTATTGGAACGATGTGCTGGAGATTTGACTAGGAAAGGGACTGTCTGAATTGTCAGAGTGGGGAATGAACAACAATCTACAGCAATGTCGTTCACACAAACACACTCTCATGCTGCTCCAGCCGGAAGGGAAATGGGCAGGAATTCTCGCTGTTCAGCCCAGGACACACTTACACTGATGCAGCCATGAGTGTGCTGGGGAAGCTGGTCTGAGCAAACAATTTGAAGTGACAATTCAGTGAGAACAAAATCATCATGCAGTGAAATGGATGCATATCAAGTAGTTGTGGCCGAGTGGTTAAGGCGATGGACTAGAAATCCATTGGGGTCTCCCTGCGCAGGTTCAAATCCTGCCAACTACGTAAGCGCTGCGCTGCTGTTGTTATTATTGCAGTCTTAGTGCCTGAGCATCCACAGTGCCAACTGGAGATAAATCTAGTTTCACTCTGTCTACACTTAAAACGCTGCCGTGGGACTGCTATAGCACTTTGGAGTAGACAGTGACTGGAGGGATTTTCCCATCCCTGTAATAGCTACATGGACAGAACAATTCTTCCTTTTCTTTAGCACTATCTAACCCAGGCTTAGGTCACCTTAACTCTATGGGTGTGGGGAGGGTCACACCCTGAGAGACGTCGCTCTGCCAATTCAGTGCTCAGCGTACACCAGCCCTTAGATCCCTCTGGGTATTTCAATGCAGGCACTGACCTGTGAGAGGAAAACATCAGCTCACAAACACAGAGACTGAATTTCCCACATTTCATCTCGCTGCACTTTCCAGAAAGTCACAAAATTCAATTCATTCTTGCTAGGACAGAGAAAAAATAAGTGATACTAAGTTTTTGGCTTGATTAAATACAATTAAGTGTTTAATTAATATAGTAAAAATCTGTCCTGATTCCTCTAACTAACACCACAGCGTGAAATAGGAACAGAGACAAAGCTTGTCAGTGACGACTAATTTCACAAATGATCTTCCCATTATTAATTTCCACTTTGGAGGTCTGGGCATCTCCAGTGTCATTGCTCTGCGTTCACCTTCCCCTAGAATTGTTCTCGGACATTCGACTTCCTCTGCATGGGGCTCGGGTCACTTGCTGGAGGATTCCCTGCACCTTGAGGTCTTTAAGCCACAATTTGAGGACTTCAATAACTCAGACATAGGTTAGGGGTTTGTTACAGGAGTGGGTGAGTGAGATTCTGTGGCCTGCATTGTGCAGGAGGTCAGACTAGATGATCATAATGGTCCCTTCTGACCTTAAGTCTATGAATCTAGTCCCAAATATGGAAAACTGCAGTTCAGCATGAGAATAGTGACCCCGTCTCCTTCCTGCACCTGCTCTACATTGCTCCACAGCAGCTTCTCCACCTGCAGAGTCACCCCAGCACTGCAGTGCAGCTCCAGGGGTCAGCAGGGGCCCCTGGCAAGGACAGTGGGTGCAGCTAATAGCCCAGTGTGCCTGGACGTGAGGCAGCTGTAAAAAAGCAACACCCCCCCCAGAAGTACAGAGACTGAATTCCCCAACTTTAACATCATGACCCCCTGTAGAAAGCCACACGTGTCAGTTGTATTTTCACAGGGAGATGCAAAAATCAAGTGACACCAATTTTTAAGTTGAGTAAATAAAGTTGAGGAGATAGTTATTAACCTCACAAAAATATACTAAAGATCCCTCAACATAACACCTGAAGGTGAAATATGAACAGAGACAAACCTTGTCAGCAAAGGCTCATTTCCCAAATGATCCTCAAAATGTTACTAATTCCCACCCCTCCTCCACAGGAGCTCTGTGCAGTGTCACTGTTCTGCAGGCAGCTTCCCATTCAATGCTGTTGTGGGACATTCCCAGGCCTGGAAATGTACCAAGGACAGAATTTGAAGAGCAAACCTGGCTCCCCGCACCAGGCGGGATTTGAGTGTTTTGTCCCTGTCACTTAGTCTGTGTTAATAGTACAGATGCCATGGGCAGGACTCCAGGCTCTGCTTGAGGGATCCTGGCACAGGGGCTGGTGGGGGAGAAAGGATGGTAGATTCTGACCTGTGCTCTGGAGAGAAGCTAATAAGTGAAGGGGGCATTTCTGACTCCTCCCCTGTCTCAGTGTCCCAGGGCTGGAATTCTACATTCCACAGGGCCAAATGAGGGGGTGATGCCACTTGGTTAATGAAAACCAGTGCTCCAGGTGAGGCTTGAACTCACAACCTCAGCATAGCTCCTCTCAGCACTGCCCTATAAGTACTGTGCGCTAACCAATTGCGCCACTGGAGCACCTGTTAATTAAGATTTTCTGAGACCCCTAGGCTGATAAAGCCAAGGAGTGACCCCCCCAAAACATTCTCAGTGGGGCTGAGAGCAGGTAGCAACAAGTGTTGTACTCAGTGGGGTGGATTCTTCTTAAGGGTTCCAGGCACCATTTGACCCTTTTGTTCTTCCCTGTGTAATAACAGAGCTGGTTAAGACTCAATGGAGAGTCTTGCTGCAGACCAACAGATCTGAAATCACTGATAACCAGCTCTAAGCATTAGTCCTGCTTTGCGACAGTGTCTCTCATGCAAGGAACTGCCGAGTCTGCGCTAGCAGTGAGGCTCCCTCACTAACAGCTGAAATCAGGGAGAGCTGTGTGAAGGGCAGGGCCCCAGGGGTGCCGGAACAGGGGGGAACAACACCCCAGGGCTTTTAAAAATGGGAGGGCTCTGCCTTGCCACTTTGTAATGACTGTAAGGGCGAGTGAGTGGGGGAGGGGGCGGAGAGCAGTGAGCGGGAGGAGGGGTCTTGAGGTAAGAGGCAGCGTAGGAGCGGGGCCTTGGGAATAAGGGGTGGGGCAGGGGCGTGGCCTCGAGTGGAAGGGGTGGGGCTACTGTTTGGGCTCTGGTGGCTGCTACTTTTAGGCAGGGCAAGTGCGGGGGGCAAGTGGGGCAATTTGCCCCACAAGCCCTGGCCAAGAATCCCTTCCCTGGCTAGAGGCGCCTTTTTAATTTTTACTCACCCGGCAGCAGTCCGGGTCTTCGGCAACACTTCAGCGGCGGGTCCTTCAGTGCTGCCGAAGACGCGGAGCGAGTGAAGGACCCGCCGCCACTGAAGACTCGGACGCCGCCCAGTGAGTACAAGCGCCACAGCGGGTGGCACCTTTTTTATGTCTGCTCCCCCGCTTTGCTGCAGGCCCTCGAATCCTCTGGGCGGCCCTGCTTTTAGGGAGCCTGCCCTGCTTCTGGTGGGACCACAAGACATCCCAGAGGAGAGAGGGTGGCCAGCAGAGTGGTGACAGGGTGGAACGGCAAGTGGCCGGCAATGTGGCCAGACAGCGGAGGTGGAAAGGGGCTTTCCCCCCAGGAGGTGAGAGGTGAACTCTGGGTTTTCAGTGACCCAGGACAGCAGCTGTGGGTGAGGTGCAGTGAAGGGAGGGGCACATCCACAGAGCTTCTGGGGTCTGGATTTAGGAGCCTGAGGCAAAAGGCCACTGCCCAGCGCACTGTGGGTGGGTGTTTTGCTCATAGTGTTGTGTTATGATTGTGGTGTTTTCCCAAGTTAATACATGGTGATCTTCCTCCTTTTTCCTTAAAGTTTCTTTTCTACACTCAGTGGTTGTGAGTGGGGAAAGTATCACCTCTTAGAGGCACCCAGTGGCCAGGGTTAGTTTCCCCAGGTTACTGGGTGGGGGCTTAAGCAGATTGTGTGTTGTATTGTTGAAGAGGAGCCCCAAGCACCCAGACAGGGAACTGTAACTTCAACCTTCAGAGTAAGAGCCAGAGGTGCTGCCAGCTGAGGTAGCCAGGCCGCCTAAATGTAGGCCATTTTCACAGATGCCCCTTCCAGGGTACTGCCCTCGCT
The DNA here is from genome assembly GCF_016161935.1 of Mauremys reevesii. Taxonomy (NCBI): domain Eukaryota; kingdom Metazoa; phylum Chordata; order Testudines; family Geoemydidae; genus Mauremys; species Mauremys reevesii. The sequence continues at coordinate 38,141,082 of NC_052634.1, read as the reverse complement.
CAGCTGCACAGGGAAGTTTTCATCCCTTATTCCTGCCTGTCACTGCCCAGCAGTTCCCTGGCACCATTCCTGAGGGTCACCCTGCCTTGCTCTCTTCCTGCCATATTGGGTCCACCAATAACTCCTGTAGGAGAGACAACTCCCGTCCTTCATTGTTAAAGGTCAGGCCAGCCAACTAGGGGCAGAAGCCCACAGTATCTTTTCCTACTGCAGAGCTCAAGCTCAGAGACTCACCTTGGGTGCAGGCACTGCTGTGCTTCCAGAAAACAAGCCACCACTGCACAAAGGGGGATGAATAATCCACCAAAACCTGGGATTAAACTAGGGATCTTTGGATCATCACTCTAACGCTCTCCCAACTGAGCTACTTAGGCAGCTGTTGGGGACTATTTGGGCCTGTTACTTCTCTGCCTGGGATGTTTTTGCAGCAGTTGCACACAAAAGGACGTCATTGTGAGCGGCCCATGAAGACAAGACTCGCTTTTGCCTGCCTTGCTCAGCTTGACTTGCTGCCTCACCCTGTTCCTGCCCTAGTGCCCGGGTTGACCTGGTGGCGGAAGGGGACTGGGGGCCAGTGGTGTGGGGAGGAGGTTGAGCTGGACCCTGAGCTAGACTAGACCCTGGCGGTGAGAGTCTGGCCACCACTTGCCACCCCACCCTGTTGTCCTGGCTTCCCCCACTGGGCGTCATTTCAGGAGGGAAGTGGGGCTTGTGCCTCCCCTCCCCGATTTTCACACCGCAGAGGAGTGCGAACAGGAAAACGAACGGCTGCTCCACACCCCCACCGGAGGAACCCGACGCCCTTAGCTGTGGGGAGTAAGAAGTGGCTGTTGGCTGACAGGGCCTGTCCCCGAGGAGCTGGAACAGCAGCTGCCGCCTCCCCCTCAGCTCCAGGCTGTGGGAAATGCTCATTGCCTGGCTGCATGGGCGGCTGCTGCTCCGTGCTCTGGAGAGCGTCTGTATTGCTCTGTCAACCCCCCGTCTTCACTGCGCCAGTCTGGTAAGGTCCCAAGTGCCTCCTCCGGCCTGGCAGCTGAGAGTCTGTGCAGACATCAGCCCCCCTGCCAGCCCCACAGGCAGCAGCAGCGCCAGCCCCCCAGCACCACAGGGGCACTCAATGCACTTCCTGTGGGGAAATGGCTCCTTGGCATCCAGCTGCTAGAGTGAGAGCCAGGAGAGAGCAGTGTCTGGCTCACTGTGGGGGAGAGAAGAGACCTGGTGAGTGCGGATCTCCCTCAGCCTCCCCCGCAATGCTGGTCAGTTCTATTGTCACTGTGATAGTCGGTGCTTCCCTTCAGGGCCGGCCCTAGAGGGGTCTGTGACAAATCCCCCCTTTCCACCCTAGGCCCTGCCCCCACTCCACCCCTTCTCCCAAGCCCCCACCCCTGTCCCATCTCTTCCCGGCCTGCACCTTCCTGCCCCATTCCTCTCCCTCCCCCACCTCTTACTGTCCCTTCTCCTCCCCCTCCCTGCCCAGCGCCTCCTGCACCCCACTGAACAGCTGATCACTGGCAGGTGGGAGGTGCTGAAGGGGAAGAGGAGGAGCTTGTCAGCAAGGCCTGTAGTGGGGGGGGGGGGGAGCTGGCTGCCAGTGGGCGCTGAGCACCTATTTTTTCTCTGTTGGTTCTGCAGCCCCGTAGCTCCCATGGAGTCACTGACTTGGCTCCTTTCACACTCTAGAGAGAGGAGCAGAACCAGGGCTATGGCTGATCTATGGGGCACCAGGTGAGTGGCAGAGGCTTCAGGTGCTGAGAGTTTGCCTGACCCCTCAGGGACACAGTGTGAGGGGGTGTCCCAGGGATCTCTATGAAAGGAGCAGAACAGGATTTACTTGGGGTTGGGAGAGAATTGAGAGTGTCTCAGGGGGTTGTACAGAGGTATTGCCCGGGTGAGGGACTGGCTAAAACACAGGCCTTGCTGTGAGCAAGATTCAAACCTGCGCAGGGGAACCCTATTGGATTTCGACTCCAACGCCTTAACCACTCGGCCATCACAGCTGTGAGCACAAAATTGCCCCAATGCCAGAGAAACTGGTAAAGAATCACAATGCCCAGGTGTGAAGTCATCTGAACTACAGAATTCCCACCGCAAACCTGGCTCCCAAAGCACAGGGGGGATTGGGGGTTTGTTCTCTTTGCTTAGCCATGTGCAGTCGCACAGAGAGTGCGTTTAAAAGTCTCCCCTCCCACAGAGCGGGAAGGGGAAATGATTCTCAACTTGAAGCTTGATGTGAATGAGGATGTCTGGACCACAGGGCCAGGGACTGGCTTTTGCTATAGAAACCAGTGACACATGGAGCCAGGCTAAGGAAAATGTTTCCTGGAGTCAGTAACTGGATTAGCAGCAGTGCAGAGAAATGTCTCACAAGAGGAGTCAGTGCATTGGTGGTTCGGTAGCAGAAGTCACAGCTACGGCGGAGGAGGTCTGGCTTTGGTTTCTGGCCAATAGAGGGGTGAGTTTTATTGTCTCAAAATTACAGTAGAAAAATTCAGCCCCAAACTGGGTGTGGTGGGGCTTTCTCTGGTTTGTTTTGTTTTTCTCTTTTGAAATGTCCTTGATCATTTTTCTGGAAAAACTATTTGGACAAGGCCAAGGAAGAGTTAGAACAATTACAAATCTCCATGGGAGTGAGGGGGTCTCTCAGTGCCGGGGGAGGGGTGGAGATTTTCATGGAGGAGTTGAGGAGATAAATGAGAGGCTTTGCTCCAGCAGAGGGAGCGGCTTGGCAGGTTCATTTTTACCAAGTGAACCCCCCCCACACACACACGTTGCTCCCCTGCTGCTGCTGCCCCCAGCTCAAACCCCACTGTCACCCCCAGCATGTGACCTACAGCTTCCCGCTGACAAAACCCTTATCTATCAGAGACAAAATCCCCTCGTCTGCCCCTTCTCCCAGCTGAGCCCTCCCCCCACAGAGCCCAGGACAACCCCGACCTAGCCATGCTGGGGGGTCAGGCTTAATCTTCAAGGCCGAGCGCAAAACCTTCAGCCGGGCACGTTTCGCTCCTTTCCCACCTCGGCTCAAGCGGCAAGGGAGAAACGGAGGAGACAGGCCGGCTGGAAGACGCCTCCCTCCCACTTCTCTATAGCCTTCTGTGACGTTATTAATATGAACTGGGACTGTAGAGATCATAGTTGCCACCAGTGTTATATATGTGCAGCAAATACTGTGCAAAGGTTGGCGTGTGAGGTGTCTAGGACAAGGTTATGATTTGCTGGTTATAATGATGCTGGCTGTATGTGGGCACCATTTTTGTATTTGAAGTTATGAATATGGGCTATGTACTCATATCTCAAATGTATTTGATTCCAAGTAGCCTCAGTGTCATCAACCCCCAACTCCTTCAGGAGTCCATAGCAAAGAGACCCCCCCCCCACTGTCCTGGACTCCCTGGGAGGTGCCTCCCACCCCGTGCCCAATGGAGCACCAAGGATTAAAGTGGCAGCATCTAGTGTCAGTGGGGTTCAGTGGCTCAGGCCAGACTCCTGAGCTGAGGACCCGCCCCCATAGCACTGCTCAAGGGCCTGGGCCCGGGGTGCTCACAGCCCCCTCCTCACCCCTCCCTGAGCCCAGCCTGGCTCCTCACCTGAGTCTCCTCCCTGTCAGTAACCCCCTGCTCAGCCAATCAGGGTAGAGACTGAGGACGGGAGGCTGAGGGTTCTCACCAGGGAGCCCAAAGGATGGCCCAGGTCACTGGTGGGGATCACTGCCCGAGCACTATTTCAGCCCCACATTTTTGGGTGGACCTCCCACAGTGGGGGCTGCAGAGCACTTCCCTGCAACACACACACACACCCCGCTCTTGATGTTGGGAGGGAAACAGGTGAAAGGACAAAAGAAGCAAGAGACGAGAAAGGAGGAAAGGATGGTGGAAAAGGTGAAACACAAAGGACAAACCCTAATGTCTCCAGTAATTCTAGGGGACAAAATCCCAGGTGCGGAATAAAATTCTGCCTCCTTAAGCTAGTGTTTTCCATGCTTAGACTTTGTCACCAGATGGATCAGACTGAACAGGTTTCAAACCTTGAGGAGGCTCTTACCTTCTAAACAGGGATGGCTGGTCTCTAGTAAAATCAGGAAAAGGGAAGGAGAAAACTCAAAAGAGGTTCCTCCTGGCACTCATATATGTGAACCCGAATACTCCCTCAGTCCTCAAAGAGAGACCTGGAGAAGGAGACTTGCTGAAGCAAAGCCACAGGGGTCTCTGAGGTTTCCCTGGCCCCTCGCCCCTGTCCTGCCTGGCTGATGTCAGCATCTCTCTGTGAGGTCACCACCTCCCCACCACCTTTGACCAATAGTCTGAGGTCCTGCAAAAGGCCTTTGTGATGTCACTGCCACATCCCTCCCTTGCTGGGCTAATGTCCTGCCCCAGGCCAGGCACTTTGGGGGTTTGAGCTACTCCCTGTGGATCACCCCACTCAAGGAGCGTTCATTCTAGGCAGCAAGCCGGCTAGACAGGAAAACATCAGACGCTGCTCCCAATGCTGCACTCAGTTTTTCAGAAATTAGTTGACTTTATGGCCAGAAAAGACCATTAGAGCATCTAATCTGACCCCCTGCATAGCACAGGCCTCCTGTATGACACTATAGCGGGTGAGGAAGGGGGGGTTGGAGGATGTGAGCGGGTGGGCAGTGGCAGGGGGACAGGTGAGCCGGCGGCGGGGTAGAGGGCCTGAGGAGGCGAGTGGGCAGGCAGTGGCTGGGGAGCAGGTGAGCTGGCGGCTGGCCCCAGCTTACCTCCGCTCCGCCTCCCCCCTGAATGCCCCGTCCCACTTTCCCCCCTCCCCCCTGCTTCCTGCAAATCAGCTGTTCACGAAGGAAGCCTTGGCGGGAAGAGAAGCGGTTTGGCGGCTTCGTGCTCAGGTCCAGCAATGTGGAGACAGAGACAAGGTGAGCTGGGGCAGGGGGGACACCCATACTGCAGCAGGTAACCTGGGGGGCGCACAGGGGAACCGCTCCCCACACCAGCTCACCCACCTCCCCACTGCCTCCCTGGGCCTGAGCCACCATTTGCTTCTCAGCCCTCCCAGGCTTCCCACACGAACCATCAGGGGCAGGGGTTCCAGGGGCGGTCAGGGGACAGGGAGAAGGGGTGGTTGGATGGGGCAAGGGTCCCAGGGGGGCCATCAGGAATGAGAGGAGGGGTTGGATGGGGTGACAGGGGGCAGTCAGGGGACAGGGAAGGGTGGATGGGGTAGGGGTCCTGGGGGTGTGTGTCAAGGAACGCGGGGCGTTGGATGAGGCAGGAGTCCCGGGGGGCGGGGGTGGGCCATGACCCGGGGGGGGGGGGAGGCGGGAACCGGTCATTAAGATTTTGGCAGCTCATCACTGCCCTGGGGGGTGGGAGGCTGAGGAGGAGAGCGGAAGGGCAGTGGCAGGGGGTGAATATGCGAGCCGGGGATGGGGAGCTGAGGTGAGGGGGAGCAGGTGAGCCGGGGAGTGGGGTCTGAGGAGGCGAGCAGGAGGGCATTGGTGGGGTCAGGTGAGCTGGCGGTGGGGAGGAGAGCTGAGGCGGTGGGCAGGCAGGCAGGTGAGCCGTGGGGGCTGAGGAGGCGAGCAGGCAGGCAGTGGGGGGGGTCAGGTGAGCTGCGGGGGGTGGGGGGCTGAGGCGGCGGGCGGGCAGGCAGGTGAGCTGTGGGGGGCTGAGGAGGCGAGCAGGAAGGCAGTGGTGGGGTGGGTGAGCCGGCGGCAGTGGAGGGGGCTGAGGAGGTGAGCGGGGGCTGAGAAGGTGAGTGGTGAGTCAGTGGCTGACCTTCTACACCTTCCTCAGTCCCACCTCATTCATTCAACAGGGCAACTGATTACAACGTGGGGAAGATCTTATTCTACTTCTAGCAAAAGGACATTTTTCTTTTACCTTAATTACACTACCTTAGGGGCCTGCTATAACATATTACCAAGGTGCAATACCACTGTTTTGGCAGGGCAGTGCTGGGAAGGAGGGTTTGTTTCCATGGGGCGGGCGGTGCTGGGGTTGTTTTGGGAGGGCTGCGTGGCATTTGGGGGTATTTCAGTGGCACGGGGTTAGTGGGACCGGGGCGGTTTCAACCCTCAGCTGTTTTCTTTGGAGCAATATTGCCCTCGCCGCTTTATGAGTTGTGCAGGCCTGGACTAAACCACAGACTCTGGACTCAGCATTCAAGTATCCTGCAATCTGAACTTCGAATCTGATACATTCCCTCATTGGCTACCATCGTTTGCCCAGCACGGAAGTGCTTCTTGTCCAACAAGACAGCCAGATTGGGGCCCATAGGCATGGAATGACTCTGAAGGAATCAGCTGTTTCTGTGCTTCATGAAACTTTGGATCCAAATGGTAAAAGACAGTTGTGCCCAATTTAATCATGGCGTCCTTTACGAGTGGGACCAATGCCACTTAACTAGGGAGCAGGGTTCTAAAAATAGTTTACCTAGGCCACAGGTCACCATAGCTTCCATCTCTGGGGTGAAAATCAACCACCACTACCTGCAATTTCTACCTGAGTTCTTGTCAAATCTTTGACCTTACTTGGAGTAATTTTACACGTCTCTGGTGTAGAATTCTTCACCAACCACACAACGTATCAATAGTGATAGTGAGGTACAACTCCCCCAAATATGCCCTTTCATTTCTTTAATCTGGTGGCACAGATTTAAATTAGGGACTAAATTCAGGTGCGGTTTAGAATCCCTGTAAAACACCAAATGTCAGGTATCTATGGAAAATAGGTCTCTTTCTGCAGCTATATCACATTCAACACGGATTTCATTTTCTACATATTTGCAGCATCTCCCAGGGGTGAGCTGAACAGAAACATCACTTCCATTTTCCCATCTCTACCTAGATAGGAATTGCATTTCCCAAATAAAAGGCAACATGCACCTGATTAGGAAGGAGATCTCTTCAGGAGCAACCTCCTGCAGGGCCTGGCCACAACTGCTTTGGAAGCCCAATGCAGGGGTATCGTGCTTAGTTAAAAGTCATTTACTAGGGAATCCTCTTCCCAGACCGTTAGAAAAAATACTGACCTAACAGATTGAACAACAGAGGGATTGGGATGGTGATGGGGAATAACGGAATCCCTCTGACTTACCCTATCTTCTTCTGTTGTTACAGAGGGTGAAATGACATTTTCCCCTATCCCTGCCCTGTTGCTGCTCTTCGTTATAGTTCAATATATTTTAAGTGAGGAAAATGGTAGGAAAAATATCTGCTCCCCAGCACAACCTGAAGCAACATCAGAGCAACTGGGAATGAAACAATTTGTTTCCAAAGGGAACTCGATGACTAACAATTGCTGTGAAATGGGGAACAGTATAACCGTGCTGCTCAGGGTTTGTTTAGACTAGGAAAAGTGATGGAGTTTAGGTCAGGTCCAGGGGAAAGCTAATGCCAACCACTGCCCCTGGGCTGCATCCACTCTACAACTATAACTGTCTTTTTACACCAAGATCACTAACTTGAGCAGCCAACGCCATGTGCAGCCCTAGTGGATGGAAGGCACAGGTAGCTTTTGCCTCAGTGTTGCTTCTTGGGAATCAACCCTCTCTCCCCCACCTGGAGCTGATGAACATTCCTGGCTGGAGGGGGGCACGCTCCTATGAGTCAAAAGGAAAGGAGTTGATAGAAAAGATCACAGGACTGACCCCAAAGAAGGGTGAGCTGCAAAAGGCAGAAAGAGGCAACTCATTTGGGGGAGCTGAGAGACCACGGTGAAGATGGTGCAAAGATCACTATATTGGAATTAGCAAATGTGATTTTTTTTAAAAACAAATCTTTGGCCAGCCCTAATCAAGGCATTTCTTACAGTTCTCTCCCATTTGGATTTTCTGAGGTCTAATAGGGAATGACCTCTGATTGAAGCTTTTCCCAAATGCAGAGCACTTGTAGGGTCTCTCTCCACTGTGGATTCTGCGATGTCTGACAAGGTCTGAGCGCTCAGTGAAGGTTTTCCCACACTCAGAGCATGTGTAGGGTCTCTCTCCTGTGTGGATTCTCTGATGTCTGCTCAGGCTAGAGCTCTGACTGAAGCTTTTCCCGCACTCGGAGCATGTGTAGGGCGTCTCTCCTGTGTGGATTCTCTGATGTGTGATAAGGTGCGAGTTCTGATTGAAGCTTTTCCCGCACTCGGCACATGTGTAGGGCATTTCTCCTGTGTGGATTCTCAAATGTGTGATAAGGCTTGAGCCCCGACTGAAGTGTTTCCCGCACTCAGAGCACGTGTAGGGCGTCTCTCCTGTGTGGATTCTACGATGTGTGATAAGCTGTGAGTGCCAATTAAAGCTTTTCCCACACTCAGAGCATGTGCAGGGCATCTCTCCTGTGTGGATTCTCTGATGTCTGATAAGATGTGAGCGCCAACTGAAGCGTTTCCGCACTCAGAGCATCCATAAGGTTTCTCACCTGTGTGGATTATGTGATGTGAGGTAAGGTGTGAGCTCCGACTGAAGCTTTTCCCACACTCAGAGCACATGTAGGGTCTCTCTCCTCTGTGGATTCCCTGATGTGTGAAAAGGTCTGAACTCCCATTGAAGCTTTTCCCACACTCATGGCATGTGTAGCGTGTCTCTTCCAAGTTGATACTCTCGTGTGTAATAAGGTCTGAGAGCCTACTTAAATTTTCCTCTGGCCTCTGCTGAGTCTCACAGGCTTTTGCTTTTTCTGGCAGTGCACAACTCCCAGAAACATTTCCTTTGGGTCTTCCTGATAACGTCCCATGTGGTTCTACTTGCTCAGCATCTTCCTGCTGGGGATTCTCCTCCTCTTTCTCACTCACTATCTCAACACCTGATGGGAGACAGAGAGAATCCAGACATAAGTCACCCCCTGTGCCTGAGAAAAAGGAAATGTCAGAGACAGGAATGGAATAAGGGAGAGCCTAGTAGTCTTGCATTAAATGACCAAAATTTTCTGTATGACCCTTCCCAGTCAGTGAAACCTGCAGTGAAAAACTTTCCCTTGACTTTACTGAATTTGGATTTCCTGTCTTGTTGAATGGGTCCCTGGGAGCTGTCAGGCAAATATCCATGGAAAAGGGGAGTAGATGTGAGCTTTGTTGGTTGGGAGATTTGACTGTGTTTTGTCTCCTTGTGAGATGGGCAAATTGGAGGAGCTCTTGCAGCATTTCTGATGATTGAGTTAAAAACTGCTACCACCTTTTGTTTTCAAAATAGCTCAGCCCTCAGTGTGTTCAGCCTTTCTGAAAACCTGGCCAACATTTTTGTTGCCCAAATGGCAGCTGAGTTCGTCTGAAATTCTGGCTCTAGGGGTGAGTGTGAGACCTTCTGAAAACTCTGGGCTCTGTGTCTGGAAGCTCTAAGAACCTTCAGAACTTTTATCTTGTGTGAGAGCCTGATGAGAAAACCTTCCTTCTGTAGAACTCAGCAGAGATTTTCTCACTGACTTACAATCACAATGTTTTATCTTGACCTCAGGTTTAGATACCAACAAAATGCATTTATTGTATTTTTACAAGCAATTTGAAACAAACATCCCTAGTTGGGCAGAGAGATAGAAGTAGGTCTGCCACTAAATCACATTCCCTTTCATCAGTAGCTACCTGAGCAAGGTAGTAACCAGTGGGCAACAGGTGAAAGGCCCATTGTCCATGCTTAGAACACTTCAGCAGCTAGACCTCAGGAATGGAAGAGGCTAATGATCAGTTTCTCCGGGATAGTTACTTCCAAAGAGTGGGATGAAAATTTTTGGCTGAATATTTTATTTGCTGAAATATTTTGGTTAACCCAAAATGATTTTTGGTTTTGTTTCAGCAAGAAAATTGGGAAAAAATTCATCTTGGGTCAACCTGAATGTCTATTATTGTTATTATAATGTTGGTTAGGCTAGCTAGCAAGGGGAATAATTTGCACGTCTATTTGTGTAAAGGGCATGCAGCCTGGACTTCCAGGTGCACACAGGAAACATGCCCATATTCTGTTACTAGTCAGTGGGAAGCTTTGATTTTTATATGGTCTCCAAAGCCCTTCCCAACATCATGTAGAAGATGGGGGAACCAGGAAAAAACATGGATTTGTTTAAATTGGAAGTGAAAAATAATTGAAGGTTTTCTGATGTGAAACTCCACCAGAGAGGTCCTTTGGGGCCATCTGCCTGTCCCAAGTCAGGGTAAAGGAGGAGGGTTGGGCGTGGGGCTAGCAACTCCACCCTGTAAAAATCAGCTTGCTACAGAAACGCCAACAATAGAGTTAACAGAGACTTTTAGCCTGGAAAAGAAGGGTCTTCAACTCGAAGATGCATGACGCTGGGTGGTGAAAGCCGCGAGGAAGCCACTAAGCCGATCACCCTTCTTACAACCAGGAGGATTACCATCGGCACATGGAATGTGAGGACCATGTACGAGTCAGGAAAGACGGCGCAGGTTGCAGCAGAGATGAGGAGCAACAACCTGACCCTACTAGGCATTAGCGAGACAAGATGGACGCAAGCTGGACAGAGACGACTGTTGACAGGAGAGCTGTTGCTGTATTCAGGACATGAAGAGAGATTCTCCAGATCCGCTGGCCAGACACCATCAGTAACATCCACCTCTTGGACAGGACCCATCAACTCCCAGCAGAGGAAGAAATTAGAAGGAGAAGGTGGGGCTGGATAGGACATACACTACGCAAGCAGACAACCAACATCACCAGACAGGCACTGCAGTGGAACCCCCAAGGCAAGCGGAAAAGAGGCCGCCCAAGAAATACCTGGCGACGCGACCTTCAGGTTGATAGCAAAAAAATGGGCTATACCTGGAACCAGCTAGAGCGAATGGCCCAGGATAGAAGACTATGGAGATCTGTGGTTGTGGCCCATACCCCGGTTGGGGTGACGGGCATGAATGATGAATGAATGATTTCTGAGGTGAAGTCACTTTTCCCTGACTGGGAATTGAACCCAGGCCATTGCTGTGAAAATGCCAAATCCAAACCACTAGACCACCAAGGAGTGATGATGTTGTTCTTCTTCTCACTTATGCTACACTTCCTTAGGCTACTTTCTGTCCAATTTCTGAAGCAACTCCATTGTCCACTCCCTGAGGGGCTAAGAGCAGAGAGTGCAGGAACCCCTGTACTCAGGGTCACAACCTGAGCCCAATCCAAGCCACTGAAACAAACTCAAATGATGCTTCAGCTTCCTCCAGCAGGATCACAGAGCAATACAAAGAAAACCCATGAGGAACAATTGTCCTCTGCCTTCATTTAACCCATCGCAACCCTCTCAGCAGCCGACTCTTGCAGGAAGGACACTGAGCTGATAGGAGCTCTGGCACAGAAACCAAGGGAGGGGTGTTGCTCCCCCTGGGTGTCAGCTGATCACATTCTGACTTGGGACTCTGAGCTTTGCCATCTTGTGAGTTCTGTGTCCTCAACCAGCAGCCAAAGTGCTGAACTCCCCGGACCCTTCTGCTGGGAGCATGGTGATTGCACAACAGCTGCAAGCCCTTTTTCCTTCTCCTTGTCCGCCTCCGCTTCCCTGGCCCTTCCCCACAAATGGTTCTATCAGGCGCTGGAGGGATCTAAGGACCTCACCCACCTCTTAAAGCGCAAACTGATTCCCTTCTCTGACATTCCTGGGCCTGGGTTTCTTTTGAGTTTTTCCCAAGGGGGGCCTGATTCCCTGTGAAAATGTGTGTGTGGCACCAGCTTGTCTGCCCCTCTCTGGGAGCTGAGAAGCTTTTTCAGACTCTCTCCCACTAGATGAGTCTAACAGCACCTCTCCATTGTGGGAGAATCCTAAATCCCACCCTGGTTTCTCTGACCAGCTGATGGCGGCAGCATGCTAAACCAACCCCAGCTCTCTGGTCTAGAAAGCAGCATCTAACCAGCCTTGTGACAGCTCCGGTTTGCTCGCTGGAGACATAATCAGGAAAAAAGGCGAATGTCAGAAAGGGAACCTCAGCTCGCAAATAAATACCCTCAGGGCTCCTTCTACATGGAGACTGGGCAGCTGAACAGACTCAGACCTGGCTAGCTCAGTTGGTAGCACATAACACTTTAAATCCCATGGTCGTGCATTAAAGCCCCACATTGGGTGGTAGTGACAGCCACTCTTCCACTTATATTCACAACCCAAAATGAAATAAACTCTCTGTCCTCTCTACCACCTTAGGCAGGTAATGTGTCTTCCTCTCTCTAAGCTTCTGTAAAACATGAAGAGAGAACAAACTGACGTTTGCATCCTCTGTTGAGACAGGTTTTTCTCCTCTTCCATTCTACCCCAGGCAACAGAGGGGGGATAATAAACATTTAATGGATAATTCCAGAGAGAGAAGTTTGGTCATTATAAATAGGATGATCTATTGAATCATATAGAAAGGTGGGGCTGGGAGGGATCCCGAGAGTCAGGACCAAGTATCCCTAGGCCATCCCTGACAGGTGTTTGTATAACCCCTTCTTAAAATCCTCCAATGACAGAGATTCTGAAAATTTCCATTGAGGCCTCTGCCATGCAATCAACAATGCTTGGCTCATGGTTAAAGGCCAGGCTGCGATTCAGAAAATTTGGATTCAGTTCCCAGTTTGGTCCCATTATTTTCTGTGCAAACATGGACAAATTACAGCACATCTTCGGGCCTCAGTTTCCCTATCTGTAAAATGGGAACCGCCCTCCCACACTTTTGTCTATTTCACCTGTGAGCTGTTGGCAGCAAGGACTCTCTCTCTCACTCTGAGTTGTATAACACCTGGCAGAATCAGGGCCCCCACTCTCGGTCAGGGTCTCTGCAGTGCTTGGCACAACGAGGGCACCCACTCTTGGATGGGGTATCTGCAGTGCCCAACCCAATGAGGCCCCAATCTAGGAGCCTAATGAGGATACAAAAATCTCCCTTTTCATTTGTTTATTTTAAAAAGTCCATTTTTAGCCTTCAAGTTCAGCCAGAAAACATGGTCCAAGAGTCTCAGAAAAACCAAGAAAGTAATAACATTACCCCCAAAGGGAGCATTTTTAAACATCTCATGATTTTTAAGCTGCCCTCTGGATTTTTGAGTCCAGACTCCTAGTTACTGTTCTCAATCTAACCTTGGCTGAACTCTGGAACTGTAACCAGTGACACTGAACTAGTAAGTGGAGTTGTACAAACAATTTTCCTTGGGCCGTTGGTCATCATAGCTTCCTTTACTGGGGTGGAAACCAAGAACGGAGTGTGTGCTCTCTCCACTCCACTTCTTTCCAAATCCTTGGCCTTGGTTAGGGTAAATTTACACTTCTCTGAAGTAGAATCCTTTACAAAACCACTCCAAATCTCAACAGTGTTAGTAAGCACTGGCTTCCCGAAACATGCTCAGCTTTTCTTTAATTTGGTGGCACAGTTCCAGGCAAGGGACTGGATACAGGGCTGGATCATAATCTTTGTTTGTTACCAGAGCTGGAGATTGTATTCAAAAATAGCTATTTTTCTGCAGCTATTAGATTTCCAACATTGATTTTGTACACATTTTCAACACCTACAAAGGATAAATTCAACAAAAAGCCCACTTCTATTTCCTCAACATCTGCGTCAAGAAGAGCAGCATTCCCTTCTTGACACAGGATTAGCCAGGAGAGATCTTTTGTTGGGCCTGGGGTACATATCATTTGGGAACCAAATACATGGGCATTTTGCCTAGTTCAAAATCACCTAATGTGGAGTTCTATCCCCAGATCATCTGAGACAATATTGACTTCAACAACTGAACTACAATGTGATCATATGAACTTCCTTCAGATAGTTGGGGTTCTGCTGTTGTTAACCATTTCTGAGTGGAGAATCACTGCTGTGTCTTTGTTAGCATGTCCAGTAAATTGGACAGTTCTCTCCTGTTGACAGAACTGCACTTGAATTGTCTCCATGTCATCAGGGAGGGATGGGGGAAAAGCAAAGCTGAAATCACAAATGAGGACTTTAGAAAATGGTCATTTGTCTTAAATTCTCCAATAAATCTGAGCTACATCCTATCAAACTGAACGAATATCCAACTGGGTGACCAAACAGCCTTCAGGAAAGATAAAAACCCATACCACAGAGAGACAGAATACATGATAATGAAAGTGTTAAGTGAAATTCCAGAGCAGGTTACATCTGATTATTCAGAATCAGGACAAGAGATTCTCCCATCACATTCTTCTCTGATCCATTCAAACCTGCTTCACTCAGCACTGTCTCAATAGTCAGTTATGTTATTTACAACATTTTTAGTATCCTAGCATTGCCATAATGGGGGACAAACCAGCTACCTTGTAAGAAGTGGCTTTACCAATAGATGGAACCTGGGATTTAAACTCCCAATGATCACACTGTGTTTGGGATCCATTTGAATTCCCCTCCCAGGTCTTTGACACTTACATCTGCACTCATAGCAACTCTGATATAGGATTAAAGTCAAACCATCATCTCCAAGCACAGACAACGGAGAATGCTTCATCACATGACACTTTGAAAAGTGGATGGATAGAATGTGAAGATAAACTCTACATGGCTCAGACAAAAGGTAACAGTTCTGCAGTGATGGGGAAGGAGGGAATCTCTGAGTCGCCCCATATCCTTCCGGTGTCACAGAGGCTGAAATGACTGTTTTTTTCCTGCCCCTGCTCCTCTTCATTTAGATATAATTTGAAAAGTTCCCAATAGAACTGCTCTTCAGCACAACCCAGAGCAATGGGAGAACAACTGGCAATGATACAATCTGAATCACTGGTGACTCTAACAATAACTTTGCAATAGGAGGAATGCTATAAATGTGATGCTCCCTTGTTTCTTATGGGAAGGGCTCACTCAAATTACTCATGAGACAATGGAGTTGATAGAAAGGACAAATTGGTTTTCCTCAAAACAGGGCAAACTGTAAAAAGGCAAAAATGGGCCACTCATCTGGTCAAACTGAGGGATAATGGTGCTGCAAACAGTTCAAACAGCTTCAAAAGTTACTGTGTGGGAATCAGGAAAATTATTAAAGAAAAAGAAAGTATTGATAGCCCTAGAGGTTTTTATAGTGTTGAGCTCCCTGGCAGATTCTCTGATGGCTAACATGAGTTGAGAACCAAAAGAAGGTTTCCCCACACTCACTGCATTGATAGGGCCTCTGTCCTGTGTGGATTCTCTGATGGGTAAAAAGGTTTGAGCTGTGATTGAAGGTTTTCCCACACTCACTGCATTGATAAGGCCTCTCTCCTGTGTGGATTATCCAATGGGTAAAAAGGTTTGAGCTGCTAGTGAAGCTTTTCCCACACTCACTGCATTCATAGGGCCTCTCCCCTGTGTGGATTCTCTGATGCCTAATAAGGTGCGAACTGCAATTGAAGATTTTCCCGCACTCACTGCATTCATAGGGCCTCTTCCCTGTGTGGATTCTCTGATGCTTTATAAGGATGGAGTAATCACATACGTGCTTTTTTCTCTTTCCGCTCAGGATTTCCTGCTGTGTTGTGGTTTCCTTGAGGTCCTTCTGAGTTTCCTGACAGGAAATACATTTACCCACTTTCTCCCCTGGCTGGTTTCCCTGCTCTCTTTCTGGTCTGTGCTGAATGTCACAGGATTTTTCCTGCTTATGACTCCAGGACACATTCCTTTTCGATCTTTGCGATAATTCTCTGTGTTTAGCCACTTTCTCAACATTTTCCTGCTGAGAATTCTGCTCCTCTTTCTCACATACCATTGCGTCACCTGCTGTGATAGAGACAAAAACCTCAGACAGGGATGGAAAGGGGAAGGCCAAACCAATACAAGTACCGGAGAGAGGTCAAATAAAAGTCAGGAACTGAACTCCCGCAAACTCTTCCCCCAAATGTAGTGGTGGGATTTTATGTTTGTATTTTATATAATTTGGAATGAAGGATAAAGAGTAATTATGTAGCCTGCATTAAGTGTATTGGTGTATGATCTGAGCACATCCTGCCAGCCACCCTTTTTGAACAACAGAAAGGAATGGCCTAATGGGCCAATGGGTAGAGATACATCAGCCAGAATCTGTGTCAGGACTGATTTCAAGGCAGTAACAGACCTTTGAGGGTCACCAATTTGTTGCAGGTTTAGCATTTTAAAATAAGTAAAAGAATGCCATGGTTGGTTTCTTTTGCATTGCGATTTGATGTTCCTGTTCAAAATGTTGTGTGTAAATTAATTCTGTTTTGTGTGTGAATGAGGAATGTGTGTGTTAAGAGGTAAGTGTGAAGGCCATCACTGAACCAGATGTATGAGGGAGGAACCGGCGACAGATGCAAGGGCACCAGGAGGCTGCAACACACCCCTAGTGAAATGTCAGAGGAGGGAAGACTGATGACTCTAAAGATGAGACAGGCACCTATCAGTGGGGACAAGATAGCTGGGATCTAAACCAGCCTGGGAGAACTCCCTGAGGAACTAGATGAAAGAACAAGATAAAGGATGAAAAGGACAAATTAAGAAAACAAGCACTCGTCAAACAACAATTGATTTACAGCATGACGGTGCAAAAAAGACGGTTACTCACCGTAGTAACTGTTGTTCTTCGAGATGTGTTGCTCCTATCCATTCCAGTTAGGTGTGCGCGCCCGCGCGTGCAGCTCTCGAAACATTTTTACCTAGCAACTCCGGCGGGCGGCTGGGCCCCTGGAGTGGCGCCGCTATGGCGCCTGTTATATACCCCGGCCGGCCCGTCCGCTCCTCAGTTCCTTCTTGCCGGCTACTCCGACAGTGGGGAAGGAGGGAGTGTCTGGACTGGATAGGAGCAACACATCTCGAAGAACAACAGTTACTACGGTGAGTAACCGTCTTTTCTTCTTCGAGTGATTGCTCCTATGCATTCCATGTTGGTGATTCCCAAGCCTTACCTAGGCGGTGGGGTCGGAGTGAGACGTGGCAGAGTGTAAGACTGCGGAGCCGAAGGCTGCATCGTCTCTGGATTGCTGCACCAACGCGTAGTGGGAGGCAAAGGTGTGGACAGAAGACCAGGTGGCCGCTCTACAGATGTCCTGGATGGGAACATGGGCCAGGAAGGCGGCCGACGAGGCGTACGCTCTCGTTGAGTGGGCAGTGAGGCGGCATGGTGGCACGCGAGCAAGCTCGTAGCATGTCCGAATACAAGCCGTTACCCAGGAGGAAATCCGCTGGGAGGAGACCGGCTCACCCTTCATGCGGTCGGCAACTGCCACAAACAGCTGGGTCAAACGCCGGAAGGGCTTCGTCCTCTCGATGTAAAAGGCAAGGGCCCTGCGGACATCCAGGGTGTGAAGCTGTTGCTCCCGAGGGGAGGCGTGCGGCTTCGGGAAGAAGACCAGGAGGAAGATCTCCTGGTTGAGGTGGAAGGTCGACACCACCTTGGGGAGGAAGGCCGGGTGTGGTCGAAGCTGCACCTTGTCTCCGTGGAAGACGGTGTATGGTGGCCCAACCGTTAGAGCACGGAGCTCAGAGACTCGTCTCGCTGATGTAATTGCGACGAGGGAGGCCGTCTTCCAGGAGAGGTAGAGCAGAGAGCATGTGGCTAGAGGCTCAAAGGGCGGTCCCATAAGCTTGGCCAGAACGAGGTTCAAATCCCAGGTCGGGGCAGGACGCCGCACCGGCGGATACAAGTGGTCCAGGCCTTTAAAGCGGGAAACCATCTGGTTGGAGAAGATGGACCGACCTCCCATAGATGGACGAAAAGCGGACACTGCTGCCAGGTGTACTCTCAAGGAGGAGATCGCAAGACCTTGCTCCTTAAGGTACCAGAGGTAGTCCAGGATGGTAGGGACAGGGACTACGAATGGATTGAGTCCTCGTTGATCACACCAGAGTGCGAATCGCTTGCATTTCGCAAGGTAGGTGGAGCGAGTGGAAGGCTTTCTGCTCTCTAGCAGGACTTGCTGTACTGCCGCCAAACAGTCTCTCTCTGCGTGGGTCAACCACTCAGGTACCAAGCTGTAAGATGGAGGGACTGCAGGTTCGGATGGCGGAGTCTGCCGAGGTCCTGGGTGATGAGGTCCGGCCATAACGGAAGGGGGATGGGATCCCGAACGGAGAGCTCGAGCAGCAGGGTGTACCAGTGCTGCCTCGGCCAGGCCGGAGCTACGAGTATGACGTGGGCTCTGTCCCTCCGAAGCTTCAGTAGCACTCGGTGCACTAGCGGGAACGGAGGGAAGGCGTAGAGGAGGCAATCCGTCCAGGGGTAAAGGAAGGCGTCCAACAGGGAGCCTGGCGAGCGACACTGGTACGAGCAAAACAGGTGGCACTTCCTGTTCTCCCTGGAGGCGAATAGGTCTATCTGGGGAAACCCCCACCTCCGGAAGATTGTGTGCATGACATCTGGACGGAGGGACCACTCGTGGGAGAGGAACGACCTGCTGAGATGGTCGGCCAGCGTATTCTGCACTCCCGGAAGAAAGGATGCTTCCAGGTGAATTGAGTGGGTCACGCAGAAGTCCCACAGGAGCATCGCTTCCTTGCAGAGCCGGGAGGAGCGGGATCCGCCTTGTTTGTTCACATAAAACATCGCTGTCGTGTTGTCCGTGAACACCGCTACGCATTGGCCTTGCAGACGGGCGTGGAAGGCGTGGCACGCCAAACGAATTGCCCACAGCTCCCTGACGTTGATGTGGAGGGAGAGCTCCTGGGGCGACCAGAGGCCCTGAGTGTGAAGGTCGCCCAGGTGTGCCCCCCATCCCAAAGCCAAGGCATCTGTTGTCAGTGTCACGGACGGACGAGGAGGGCGGAACGGGACTCCTGCACATACGACCTCTGGGTTCAGCCACCAACTGAGCGAAGCGAGGGCAGGCTTCGTGACCGTGACTACTCTGTCTATGGAGTCGCGGTGTGGGCGGTACACCGACGCCAGCCAAGATTGAAATGGGCGAAGGTGCAGTCTCGCGTAGGCGGTGACAAACGTGCACGACGCCATGTGGCCCAGGAGGCGTAGGCAGGACCGAACCGTCGTAGTGGGAAAAGCGTGCAGGTCTCAGATGATGGAGACCATCGTCTGGTGTCGAGCGCGAGGGAGACAGGCCCTGGCCACCGTGGAGTCGAGGACCGCTCCAATAAACTCCACTCTCTGCGATGGAGTCAGTGAGGACTTCTCGGCATTGACGAGAAGGCCCAGTGCCCGAAACAGGGAGAGTATCTCGGCAATTTGGTCTGTTACCAATTGGTGGGATGGCCCGCAAACCAGCCAGTCGTCAAGATAAGGGTAGACGTGAACTCGACAACGGCGGAGGTCTGCAGCAACTACTGCCATGCATTTGGTGAAGACCCTCAGCGCGGTGGATAGGCCGAAGGGTAGCACCGCAAACTGGTAGTGCGCACCGTTGACCACAAAACGCAGGTAGCGTCGATGGGGAGGGTAAATAGCGATATGGAAGTATGTGTCCTTCATGTCGAGGGCGGCAAACCAGTCTCCCGGATCCAGGGAGGGAATGATGGTCCCCAAGGTTACCATGCGAAATTTGAGCTTGATCATGTACTTGTTGAGCTCCCGGAGGTCGAGTATGGGTCTGAGGCCTCCTTTCGCCTTGGGGATGAGGAAATAATGGGAATAGAATCCCCTGCCCCGCCTGTTTTGCGGCACCTCCTCTATGGCACCCAACCTCAACAGAGTCTCGACCTCTTGCAAGAGGCATTGCTTGTGAGAGGGGTCCCTGAAGAGGGACGGGGAAGGTGGGTGGGAAGGAGGGGGCGAAATAAACTGAAGGTGGTAACCATACTGGATAGTATGGAGTACCCAGCTGTTCGATGTTATTTGGGACCACGCCGGGAGGAAGCGGGAAAGGCGGTTGCAAAACAAAGGGGTTGGATCCTGGGAATAGACTGATGAGCCGTCCTCGGGCGTCCCATCAAAACTGTTGTTTGGGCCCTTGTGGGGCCTTGGACGACGCCTGGGCCTGGTTGCGCCTGCTGCCTGAAGGTCTATGGCGGTTGAGGCCGTTGCGCTGACTATTATAGGGCCTTGACCTGGCCTGGGTAAAAGGCCGGAAGGGCTGCTGTTGGCGGAAGGAGCGCCTCTGGGTAGCTGGGGTGTGCATACCCAGAGTGCGGATAGCTACACGACCGTCCTTCAGGGTCTGTATCCTCGAGTCCGTTTTCTCTGAGAACAGGCCGTGAGTCTCAAAGGGCAGGTCTTGTAGGGTATACTGCACCTCCGGCGGCAAGGTGGAGGACTGTAGCCAGGAGATGCGCCGCATAGTTACTCCAGAGGCCAAGGTTCTGTCTCCTGAGTCCGCCGAATCCAGAGCCGCCTGGATGGAAGAGCGGGAGGCTTTTCTGCCCTCTTCAACCAGAGCCGAAAACTCTTGGCGGGAAGCCGTCGGGATCAGTTCCGAGTATTTCGTGAGGGACACGAAAATGTCAAAGGCGTACCGGGCTAAGAGGGCCAGCTGGTTTGCAATGCGCAGCTGGAGACCCCCCGCCGAATACACCTTGCGGCCCAACAAGTCCATGCGCCTGGCGTCCTTCGACTTCGGTGCTGGGGCTGGCTGTCCATGCCGCTCACGGTCGTTAACAGACTGTACGACCAGTGATTCCGGAGCGGGGTGAGTGTACAGATACTCGTATCCCGTGGGGGGGACTGAGTATTTACGTTCGACGCCCCTTGCAGTAGGGGGGACGGACGCCAGCGACTGCCACATGGTCGTGGCATTTTTCTGAATTGTTTTGATAAAAGGCAGGGCCACCCGCGTCGGGGCCTCCGCGCCGATGATGTTGGTCACCAGGTCTTCATCTTCCGGGACCTCCGCCACCGGAAGTTCAATGGCCTTTGCCACCCTGCGGAGAAGGTCCTGGTGGGCCCGCAGGTCAATCGGGGGAGGGTCCACCGCAGCGGCGCCCGCCACCACCTCATCCGGAGAGGAAGATGAAGACAGAGTCTGTACCACCACCTCTGCCGGAGGCTGCTCAGGGGCTTGGGAGGATGACGGAAGCACTGCGGGATCCGACGATGGTAGGGTCTCCCCCAGTGGTGTTGGGGGAGGGCGGCTCACCCTGGCCTCTGGTACCCTGCGTTCAGCACCCACTGGGTGCCGGGACAAGGGGAGCCCTTGGGACTCATGGCAGGCCCAGGGGACCCAAAAACCCCACTGCTGGTGTCCAAGGTGTTGGCTCTGGGTGGGAGCCCGGAGATCTGTCTCGCTGCCTGCCTGGGAGGTGACCGATGGCTGACGCGAAGGCCACGGGGGGGCAGAGGCGCTGATGGAGTGCACCGCGGAAGGAGGCAGCTTGTCCCCGGACAGTGCCGAGGAGCGGTGCCGGCCGTCACGGTGCCAGGATGGCGATCTGGAACGTCGACCACTTCGGTACCGGGAGCCAGAGCGTGACCTCAATCGTCGATGGCAAGAGCGGCTTTGGGAGTCGCGACGTCGAGATTGGTACCGGGAACTGGATCTCCGACGGTACCGTCGGTCCGGTGACCGGGACCGTGAGCGGTGCCGGGAGTGCGACCGGTACCGCGAGACTGAGCGGTACCGGGACTGCGACCAGTGCCGGGACGGGGTGCGGTACCGAGACTGGGATCGGTGCCGGGATCGGGACCGACGTGATGGTGACCGTTGCCTGGATCGGGACCGGGTCTGAGGCTTGGAGCGCCGCCCCTCTCTTCTGTCAGGGGTCTGGGGCCGCATCATTGTCGGCTTGCCCAACGATTGAACAGCCCGCACCGGCGGTGCCGGGGGCCGGAGGCTCGGTGCCTCTACGAGCTGAATAAGCTCTCTCGCCGTCACAAATGTTTCAGGCGTGGACGGGAGATGCAGCTCTACCGCGGTCAGCGCCGGGGAACAGGGAGGTACCGGACTCGACGGCTCTTGAGGTGCCAGAGTCAGCGGAACCGTGCACGGCTTGTGCACTACCACAGCCGGTGCCGGAGGTGGCTGGGTAAGCTGTCCCGAAGCTGCAGGTTTAGGAGCCGGGTGCGCCGTCTTCCGCTTCCTCTGGGGGGAGAGGGAACGGTGCCGGGACTTCGGTGCCGTCTGCATCCCTTTAGGAGCCTCGGTACCGGGACGGCTCAGTGCCGCTGGTGCGCTGCGTGCCGAGGATGGTTTCGGCGGTGCTGGGGACGGAGAGGGGGGCTGAAGAGCCACCTCCGTAAGGAGCTGTTTAAGGTGAGAGTCTCGCTCCTTTCTTGTGCGCGGCTTGAATGCCGTGCAAATTGGGCACTTATCTGTCCTGTGCGATTCCCCGAGGCAGCGCAGGCAGGAATCGTGCGGGTCGCCGATGGGCATAGGCCGCTGGCAAACCGCACAGGGCTTAAAGCCCGGTGCCTTGGGCATGAGCCCGCACCGGTTGTGGAAGAGGGGCTAACCCCTCTAATTCCCTACTATACTATTACTATCACAACTATAACAACTATAACAACTAACTTATTCAACTAATCTAACTACTAAACTAAGTTAACCAACTATATACACTAAAGATACAGAGAAACGCTAGGGCTGTGGAGGTGAGAAAGCGCTCCACTGTTCCAACTGGCCGTCACGGGCGGTAAGAAGGAACTGAGGAGCGGACGGGCCGGCCGGGGTATATAACAGGTACCATAGCGGCGCCACTCCAGGGGGCGCCCAGCCGGCCCGCCAGAGTTGCTAGGGTAAAAATGTTCCGGAGAGCCGTGCACGCGCAGCGCGCACACCTAACTGGAATGCATAGGAGCAATCACTCAAAGAAGAACTGATTGGTCCCAATGAAGGAAAATCACTATATAAACAAGGTGCCTTGCCATGAAACTTTGGGTTCATCCTGCCAAGACTTCCGCAGAGCATCGTGTCATTACCAACGGAACCCGGCTCCTCCTACCCATGATCAACCTAGCTGGCCACTAGGTTGATCTGGACTCTGGACTGGTAACTATAACATCAACTGGCGGGACAGTGTGTGTGTGGTGTGTGACTGAATGCATATGCTAATATTCACCTGGGAGTGGCTACCCCTTTGGGATCAGAAGAAACTATTATTTAATGACACTGCTTGTAAAGAACCACTCAGCTCTGAATCCAGTGGTTTTGGTGATGTTATAAGAACTGGAATGCCTGAGAAAACTGTCTTTATGTTTTCTTGTTAGCCAGTGTGGTCAAACAGGAGTTTACTTTTGTGGCCGGTTTGCTCTATCTTATAAAAGAACAGGAGTACTTGTGGCACTTTAGAGACTAACACATTTATCTGAGCATAAACTTTCATGGGCTACAGCCCACTTTATCAGATGCATGCTATGCTCAAATAAATGTGTTAGTCTCTTAGGTGCCATAAGTACTCTTGTTGTTTTTGCAGATACAGACTAACACAGCTGCTACTCTGAAACTTATAAAAGAATAACCACCAGTTTGGGGTTGTGTTTGCCCTATTTCTCAGCAGTTCGTCCTGAATTTGGCATCTTCAGTTGTGACCCACTAAGGCTGGGTGACAGGATGCCAAGGGAGGGGGCTGGGTCATGGATTTAGAGGGAGTTAGGTGACCCAACCTTCATACAGTCTCCCTTGGACCGCCCTCTTTAGGGTATGTCTAAGGTGCATCAGGAAGTCAGCTGCCTTCCAGGCTGAGTCTTGCGCTAGTGCATTAAAAATGGCTGTGGAGACATTGCTTTGATGTTAGGGCTCTGCTTGGAGTTCAGACCATCCAGCCCACCCACCCCCCTCAACCCCTGGCTTTAGAACCCAAGCTACAGCCGCAACCGACAGCGCCTGCACCGGTATTTGTAGTGAGTCAGCATGGACTCCTGGGGAACGAGGCAGCTTCCAGACGCAGTGCAGACATACCCTTAATGGGCGACATGCTCGCTTTAGCTTTTTCCAAAGGCCAACCCTGGTTCCCCTTAGAACCACAGAGTTAAAAGGGACCACAAAGGTCATGTAGTCTAAACCCCTGCCAAGGTGCAGGATTTGCTGTGACTAAACCAGCCTCCTTTTGAAAACCTCCAGTAAATAACCTTCCACCACCTCTCCAGGCATCTGTTCCATTGTCCTACGGTTCTTCCAGTTAGGAAGTTTTTCCTGAGATTTAATCTAAATTTGCTGTGCTGTAGTTTGAACCCACTGCCTCTTGTCCTGCCTTCTGTGACAAGAGAGAACTGTTCTCCATCCTCTGTATGGCAGCCTGTAGCGGGGAAGACCAGCAGGGACCACAACCCGCCCGTTGGGCTACAGAGCCAGGAAAGCCACCTCCACCCCTCCGGAAGCTGAGGGGCGGGACAGGAAGCAGAAGTACAAAAGGAGGGGGCCCTGCAGCTCAGTTGGGCTGGAGCTGCCGCAGGAGACAGACACTTATCACCCGCTGCCGGAGCGGGACACCGAGGACCTGCTGGGGCGGCCGCCAGAGGACTGGCCAAAGCTCCCAGGGTCACCAGCCAGTCGCGGTGCCAACGAGCTGATGGGCTGCCACAGACCACCAATCCCTGGGGAAACGGAGGCCAGAGGTACCAAACCCTGGGGATTGTAGGAAGTAGCCCAGGGAAACTAGACCATCGTCTGGCTGCGTGTTGGCCTGACACTAAGTAAGGATGTTGTGGGTGGATCCCCGCTGATCCAGTGGCAGATTACACTGCCACTGCTAGGGCCCAGGACTGGGTCCCGGTGGAGTCAGGTGGGCCGGGGTCCCCCTACCTCCTGCCACCCACCTTCGGCCAGGAGGCCTGTGTTGGTCGACCGCCCGCCGAGCTAGGACGCTAGACTGGTGCTTGCCCCTGCCTGAGCCCTAGACTGTTTGGTGCTCGCCCTGGGCAAAGCCCCTCATTGTTTGCTGCCCCACCCTGCCTGAGGGCCTGGGCTTGGAGACCTTGCAGCTCTGCCCTGGGACAGACCAGGAGGGACGGCCACACACGCTCACACGGCCTTTCGAGTATTTGAAAACCACTGTCATATCCCCCCCCCCATTAACTCATTTCCAAACTAAACACACCCAGTTCCATCAGCCTTTGCTCACTGGCTTGTGTTCCACCCCTTTGAGCATCTTTGTCACTTGCCTCTGGATTCTTTCCAGTTTCTCTACATCCTGTCTAGTCACTGGTGACCAAAACTGGACCCAGGACTCCCCTGGCCTGAGGCCTAACCAGTGCTGAGTAGATGAGTACTGTCACCATCTGTGACTTACATGCTATGCTTCTCTTAATGCATCTTCTTTTTGCATTATCATCACACTGTTGACTTCATGTTGAGGTTGTGATCCACCACAACTCCCAGATCCTTCTCAGCAGTGCTGCTGCCATGCCAGTTATCCCCCATTCTGTATTTGTGCATTGGGTTTTTCTTCCTGAAGTGTAGCACCTTACATTTGTCTTTGTTGAATTTCATTGTTGTCTATAGCCCAGTTTGCCAATTTATCAAGATCTCTCTGAATTCTTGCTCTATCCTCCAAAGTGTTGACAATCCCCCCAGCTTTGTGTCATCTGCAAATTTGATCAGTATGCTCTCTATTCCTACATCCAGGTCATTAATGAAGATGTTAAATAACACTAGACCCAAAACAGATCCCTGTGAAACCTCATTTGAGAAATCCCTCCAATCTGACATCATTCCAATAATAGTTATTCTTTGCTTGCGGTTGTGTAACCAATTATATATCCACTTAATGGGAGTTCTGTTGAGCCTGCATTTCTCCAGCTTACTCATGGGACTGTGTCAAAAGCCTTTTTGAAGTCCAGGTCTATTTTAGCCACCAAACCAGTTACCCTATCAAAGAAGGATATCGGGCTGGTTTGTCATGCTATATTCTTAGTAAATCCATGCTGCCTGCTACCGATTACCCCTTCATCCTCCGGGTATTCGGAAACTCAATGTTTTATACATTGCTCTAGTAGCTTCCCTGGTATTGAGGTCAGGCTGACTAGGCTCCAGCTCCTCCTTTTTCCCCTTTGTAAAGATGGGCACTATGTTAACCCTTCTCCAGTCTTCTGGGACCTCTTCTGTCACCTGAGTTTGCAAATATTGCCAGAGGCTCTGAGATTTCATCAGCTAATTCTGGGCTGAACAGCAAGAAAGGAGGTGGGGGGCTGGCTTTGGGGATTAAGAGCTCTGTTATCAACATTTCAGCTGTTGAGCTTGAGTTGACGGCTGCCATCCACGAGGAGTTATCAGAGGGAGGCCAGGATTTCAGTTTGGACAGAAGGAGACAGGTCTGGAGTAGAGCGGTAGATCTGTGACTCATCAGCATACGGACAGTAGCTGAATGTGTGTCTGGGGTGAGATTTCCCAGAGATAAAGTGCAGAGGAAGTGACCAAGGACTGAGCCCTGTAGAACCCCCACAGAAGAGTGGAGTGGGGGTGAGGAGGAGCTTCCTAAGGACACGCTGAAGAAGTGGTTACAGAGGTAGGAGGAGAGCCAGGAAGCAGACAAGATGTCAAGACGACGACCATGGTCAGTGGTATTAAAGGCGGCTGACGGGTCAAGAAGAATAAGGATGGAGCACTGGTTCTAAGCTTTGCTTAGGGAGAGGTCATTAGAGACTATGGCAAAAGCATTCGCAGTGGAGGGCCCCAAATATCTGCCTCCCTGAAACCTTCCCTTCCCACTGCCACCAGATCCTTCCTGCTCCTTGGAGCAACCACTCCCCATCCCCTTCCCACTATCCTCAGTCTTTTCCACTTCCAAGTATCCCAGATCTCCTACCCAATCCCCGCAGCCCCAACAGCACCACTGCTGGGACCTCCACCCCTTTTCTCCATTCCCAGGCTCCCACTCCCCCAAAACACCACACTCCCTGTTCCCAGGAGACTCTGTCTCTGATTCCTCACCTCCTCTTCCTTCCATGGTACCCATCCCTCCCTGATTCCCTCTAGTCTTCCACATACCTATCCCTTTCCTCCCACTACACTCAGCCTTCCCTACCTTGTGGCACCCCACAACCACTAGCTCCCCCATCATCTTCTCCACTCCCACTGCTCCCTGCTCTCCTTCCCCCTACCCCCCAAGAACTCCTGAATAGGAACCTCACACTGCTCTCACAGTCATTGGCTGGTTGGGTCAAGAGGACATGCTGTGGCCACTGCCTCTGAGCTACACCCATTCATCTGAGTCGGAGCCGTACCACTGTTAACTTTCAGACTAGGTGTATTGTGCGTTTTGCTTGCATTCTGAAGGAGTTCCCCCTGCATTCTGAAGGAGTTTCTTAGATGTTTCCCCCTGATTCCAAAATTTCAGGGCTGAGAGCAATATTTTAAAGTGTTTTAAAATCCACTCTGGCCTCTTCTGAGCTGCAAAATTTTGTCAGCATAGTTCTGTTTGTTAGGGATGCAAAATAACACACCCTTAATTGATATAATTATGCTGGGAAAATCTCTCATGCAGACACAGAGTGCTGAAAAAGTCTATTAAAAAAATAAGGACATCAAATGCCCATAACTTACATCAATACTGAGTACAGGTTGCCCAGTTCTGCTTCATGCCTTTCCACTAGGTGGGTGGTGGCTAAACCTAAACCTCTGAAAACCAGAAGAGGAAGAGTTAATATACACACCACCCCTTAAATGCAACCTTAACTCTGCCCCTGGCCCTGCAGCTGGTACTAGCCACTGGGAATGGCTCAGTAAGTCTGGTGCAAAGGTTAAGAAACTAACAAAGGAAGTGGAGGTTTCTCCATTTCTTGAAGTCGTCAAGTCGCAGTGGATGCCTTTCTGGGGGAGGATTTAGCCCAACACAAGGTATTCAGCTCAGTACAGCAGTAACTGGATGAAATTCTATGACCTGCTTATACGGGAGGTCAGACTAGATGACCTAATAGCCCTTTCTGGCCATAAAATCTATGATTCTACAATAGCTATGAAGGACTAGGAACGTGCCACTGTCTGTGTTGTGTTCACAGATGGGAATACCAGCATTTCTCCACATGCCTCCAGCTGTGTGCACTGGGTCAGCTGTAGCTGTAACTGGATGGTGGAGGGAGGAGTTGGAGCAGCTGGGCAGAGCTGTGACTGTGATATGAAGGGAGGTGCATGTGAACCCTGAGGGACCTAGTCTGCCCCATTTCAATGCACTCAATGGGCTGTTGCTGAGACAGCGCAGAGCAGAGGTGGCATTGTGGGGGTGGCATGAACCTTAACTCTTCATTTCCCCTTCTAAGAACTGAGGGGACGGGAATCCTTACCCAGCGAGGTCACATTCTCATAGTTCTCCTGCATGACGTCTCTGCAGAGGGCTCTTTGACGGGGGTCCAGCAGAGCCCACTCTTCCCTGGAGAAATACACAGCCACCTCCTCGAAGGTCACTGGCCCCTGAAAGAGCAAGAGTCCAACACTCAGTACCTGCTGCCCCACTCACAGCCCCAATATTCATGGGGGAGAGGAGCCAATCAAATGGATGCTCTGAGAGAGAGACAGTCAGCAGAGTCCCACCCCCATCCTGCTCAGAGCAGCCAGGAGGCAAAACAGGAGGGGAGATAGAGATCCCCTCACCCCCACCCCCCAGCAGACAGAGGGGGAAGGGTCTTCTCCTCCATCACAAACCTACAAGCCAGAGGCTGATACGGGGGATTGGGCCCCCAGCGGGCTCCAGGGTCGGCTCCCCAGTAGGAATCCCATTGCCAGCAGCTGGAAGGAAGGGGAGGGGTTATCTACTCTAGGCCCCACTGGTGGGTAACCTCCCACCCCCTCCTTCGAATCTCCTAGCAGCCTCTGGCCAGTAGGTTCATGTTCTTGCACTGGGAATCTGATACATTTCCCCAGCGCTGGCCAAGGTTCCCCCACCCCCAACACACCCCCATTCCACAAATAGGGTAATTTCCGCCCCCAAACCCAATGGATCTGTTCCCGGAATCCAGGACTTGGGTTAAACAATTCCCAGCAAGTTTGTCAGACGCCTTGTCCCCCTCCCTTTCTCCACCCTGGGTGTTTCCTGCCCCCATCCCACCTCCAGACTGAGCTCCCCCAAAGATCCCAGGCCCTCAGTATTTCCTGCCCCTCTCCCTCCAGCAGGAACCCACTAGCAACCGCGCAATAATCCCTACCTGGACTGGCTCCACTACAGCCAGTTCCCTTCCCTGTCCCGTAGGAGGCTGGGACAATCTGGAGCCACAGGTGGGCGTTACTCTGCCACCTGTCAGGGTGAGAAGGGTGACAGGGAAGATTTCAGAAGAACCTTTAGTTCCTGTCACATCATGATCTTCCCCGGCCCTTTCCCTGCACAAGATGTTTCTGACTTGCATGCTGGGAAAATATTCCATCACTTTATCACAGCCCAGACCCGGCCCTTCCCACCCGTGCTAAACCCACTGTGCTAGTTTTAAAACCCTGAGGGCAACTCCCCCAATGGTGGGGACCAGGCGGAGGCAGGGACAGGACAAAGTCTGCCCAGTGTAGGTGCAGTAAATTAAATGAAGTTTGCTGGTGATAGCTGGAAAGCTTGGTCAATAGAGACAAATAGTGGACCGTGAAGTGGGGCTCACTTCCATTTTATGTATTATGTTCCTCACCCTCATGCTTCAGGGTTTCAGCCAAAACTGCTAGGGGTCAGGAAGGGATTTTCCCCCCCTCTATGTATTTTTAGAGGGTTTTTTTTCTCTCTTTCCTCTGAAGCTTCAGGAACGGCCAGAGAAGAAGACAGGATATTGGGCAGGGTGGATCTCTCTCTCTCTCTCTTTGTGCTCCGATGCTCAGAGTCTAACTGACCATTATAGGTGGGATGTGGAAGAAATTTTCCCCCTGGGTCAAGTTGTAGGTGACCTGGGGGTTTTTCATCTTCCTCTGCAGCATGGGGTGTGGGGCACTCACTAGGATCACCCAGAAATATCTCACTTAACCATTTCCCTGCCACTGCAGGGGTCTGGGGCACTGGGGCACCTCGGTCCCTCCCATTCTCTGCCTGGGGCATAGAACAGTCTAGTCTCCTGTGGGCTGCAAGACTTTGGTCTCACTCCAGCAGTTGGGTTTAGTGGGCGGGTGCTGGGGGGTGTTGGCAGCCAGTGCTAGACAGGAGGTCAGACCAGATGATCCAGTGGTCCCTTCTGGCCTTAGACTTTGATTGTATGTGCGCAGGTTTGGGAGCTTGTGACCTTCCCACCCCCCCACTTATTTCTCCTTCATTTTCTGTCTTCTCTTCCCCCCCTCCCCCCTCTGCCTGGGAGACTTAGTGACCAATGATCCCTGGGTTCCTTTGCTCTCCTGCGATCGCTGACAGCACTCAATGCCAGTTTGAATCAAAACTTTCTGCTTCGTCCCCATTTCTACTAACCACCGCAGGGGTTTCAGTCTCGCTGGCTGGGATACAGGCAATGAAAGGGTTACTGTACACAGCTGCAAACTCTCATTTCACAGCTGAAATAAGTAAGCAAGTACCTCTTATTGGCAGTCAATTTTTTTCTGACCCCTGAACATTTACTATAAAAGTAAGAATACAACATGTATCCAGTGCTGAGTCTATATATAACTTGTATATTTCAAGAGGCTGGCAGAGAACACTGACCACAATGAACAGGGGAGTGCAGGAGTGAGATTTTCTTTGCTTTAGATCATAATGAAACACTCAACATCTCTCAGCCTCCTGACTGCCCTTCCTGAGCCCCCGGGGGTCGCAAACCACCAGCTGAGAAACACCAGCCGAGATCATTCGTTTGTATCGGCATTGACTACGCATGGGAAGAGAGTGCTACATGGTACCCGGACAAAGCGTGAACGAGCCCAGTGCAATGGCATATATGGACCAACCCTGGGAACTATTAATTCCAGTAACACCCACGTTTTGAACTCTCTGCCTTACTTCACTGTAAAAAGAAGAAAAAAGTTCATAAGATCTTTCAATACCCTATAGCAACAAGTTGATGAAAAGTAGGTTAAATTCTTTTCAGCCATGAATGCCATGCACAGGTGTAAGACGACCAACGACAGAAAATTCAATTAGTCCAAACAAAAGGGGGCTAATGATGTCATTCAGGGCCAGTACTAAGCTCTGTGCTCGGTGAACAAGAAAACGTGGCAACAAAGTTACCTAGGCCAAATTTGGCCTTAGGGACATGGATTTAATTAGTAAACAAAATAATAAAAAAATAACGATGCCACCTACTTTTATTCCTTTTGGGACTTTTAAAAAAAGAGATTGGGGGGGGGGGAATCATCTCCCACCTCATCCCTGACATGGCAACACTGCTACTACACTGATATATTTCCTTTCTGAGAGGCTTTGTTTTCATTGTCTTAATTTGTGTTCCTTCCTCTTTCTCCTCATGATGCACGTTCATTAATTTGCACTTCATTTTGACCATAGTTCTATCCTGTTTCTCAGAAAGGCTCTAAGGGCTTGTCAGTTAAAATATGTTCCAAAGAGACCCATTGCTCCTGTGATTAGTGACTTTCTTAAAGTCTCTCAGTGCTTGTACGTTAAACTAGTTTTCTAAAAAGACCCCTCTTTTTAAGAGCAGGATTAGTAATGAAACTTACCCTCTTTCCCACAAGCCACTGCCTCTGTGCCTTTACTCTCCAATGCAACACCTTCAAATAATTCTGCTGAGGATGTTTCCCAGAAATTAATCATCGGGATGGCTAGGAATGTATGGGGAGAAAAAAAAAATTAAGATTCTATCTTAAATGAATAAAATTAATTTAAGGCATAATGTAAGCATAAAAAAAAGTTTAGAGCAAAAAGTTAATTAAAAGAACCAAACAAACGTTGCATTCTTAAAGTAGTGCAGGTTATGCAAAATAGAGAGAGAGAGAGAGAGAGAATTGCTGTTTTAACCAAATTAGATGCTAATAGCTGTTTTATTTATTTAAAGTGTAAAAATCAGCTACAACCTGTGTCACAAGAGGTAAATAAAGAATTATAAATTAAAAATGTGACTACATTACCAATTTAGAGTCACAACAAAAAAGTCTGTATTTGTTTAAAAAACTAACTATACTAACAAACTTTCAAATAAATATGTTTAAAAAAAAACTCAGCCTTTGTATTTTTTTTTAAAAAGTATCAAGCAGCCACTCAAACACAGGAAAAGTTGTCAAAGACCTTAGTGGTCTTTAAAAAAAAGCTTTAAAATCAGACTATGTAAACTTAATTAAAAACACTATTAATATTACTGCAATTAAAACTGCAAAATAAAATTCTTAAAATTAATGTAGTTAGTTAAAAATGCAATAATTAAAGAAAGCAAAGGCAAAAAAAATGAGTACTAAAACACCTGTAAAACACTTTAAATGCTTACGTGACATTGATGAGCTAAAATATTTAAGAGACAAGTCAGTTGAAAATATAGTGGTGCAAGAATAAAGTAACATCGCTTCACATTGTTACACAGAATGGAGAGGGGTAACTAGTGGTGCTCCCCAAGGGTCAGTCCTAGGACCAATCCTATTCAATTTATTCATAAATGATCTGGAGAAAGGGGTAAACAGTGAGGTGGCAAAGTTTGCAGATGATACTAAACTATTCAAGATAGTTAAGACCAAAGCAGATTGTGCAGAACTTTAAAAAGATCTCACAAAACTAAGTGATTGGGCAACAAAATGGCAAATGAAATTTAATGTGGATAAATGTAAAGTAATGCACATTGGAAAAAATAACCCCAACTATACATACAACATGATGGGGGCTAATTTAGCTACAACGAGTCAGGAAAAAGATCTTGGCGTCATCGTGGATAGTTCTCTAAAGATGTCCACGCAGTGTGCAGAGGCGGTCAAAAAAGCAAACAGGATGTTAGGAATCATTAAAAGGGGGATAGAGAATAAGACTGAGAATATATTATTGCCCTTATATAAATCCATGGTACGCCCACATCTCGAATACTGTGTACAGATGTGGTCTCCTCACCTCAAAAAAGATATTCTAGCAGTAGAAAAGGTTCAGAAAAGGGCAACTAAAATGATTAGGGGGTTAGAGAGGGTCCCATAAGAGGAAAGATTAAAGAGGCTAGGACTCTTCAGCTTGGAAAAGAGAAGACTAAGGGGGGACATGATAGAGGTATATAAAATCATGAGTGATGTTGAGAAAGTGGATAAGAAAAAGTTATTTACTTGTTCCCATAATACAAGAACTAGGGGTCACCAAATGAAATTAATAGGCAGCAGGTTTAAACCAAATAAAAAGGAAGTTCTTCTTCATGCAGCGCACAGTCAACTTGTGGAACTCCTCACCTGAGGAGGTTGTGAAGGCTAGGACTATAACAATGTTTAAAAGGGGACTGGATAAATTCATGGTGGCTAAGTCCATCAATGGCTATTAGCCAGGATGGGTAAGAATGGGGTCCCTAGCCTCTGTTCGTCAGAGGATGGAGATGGATGGCAGGAGAGAGATCACTTGATCATTGCCTGTTAGGTTGAGTCCCTCAGGGGCACCTGGCATTGGCCACTGTCGGTAGACAGATACTGGGCTAGATGGACCTTTGGTCTGACCCGGTACGGCCTTTCTTATGTTCTTATGTTCATAGCTTCCAGGTGCTGGAGGCTGCGATCCCCTGTCGTTAACATCGTTATTGGTCTGAAATCTGCCCTTGGCCAGTCAGAGACAGACACGTACCTGTGTCGCTCCCCAGCTCCCGTCGCAGCGTCTCTAGGGGAAGGAGAAGATGGGAGAGGTGAGGATTCAGTCCCTCGCATTTATGGAGAAATCCCCATTGCTTATTAATGGAACTGCTGTTAACTACGAGATGGTGACAGAGATCAGAGGCCGATAACGCAGCCGCTGCAGACAGAGCCAGTCCCACAGGGCTGCTCCATGGGGAAGGGCGACTCGCTGAGCTGGGCTGTGAGATGGAGCCGAGGATCAGTGACATCACTAGAGTCCCCGACTCCTCCCCAGGGCGAGGGTCGCTCTAACCAGAGGAGACGCCACCCCCAGACTCCAATTCACCTTTGAATCCCAGCAGCACCTCCTGCAGCATGGCACTTTTCAGAGAGAAATCACTGAGTCTCTTCTCCAGCTCCACAAATGACGACTCTGGCTTCCGAAACGTCCCATCCTCCCTGCTGGGGAAAGGAGGGGTGAGAAATAGGCCTGAGCCCCAGACCTTGAGCCCAGCAACCCCCAAACTCCAGGAAACCTGGATCTGAGCTTTGCAGCCTGAGATGGTCGTTGTCATGGTGAGTCACCTCAGCCCTGTGCTCCCCAGAGAGACGGGAAGTGGGGAGACACTAGAGCAGGGAACGGAGACATTGTTCAGGGGCTTTCTCAGGGACGCTCTGGTTCTGGGGGGGGCAGAGCCACCCCCTAGGCTGGGTTACTGCAGGAACAAGGGGCACCAGCACTGGGATTATGTGGAAAGGGAGGAGGCACAGACCAGAGAGTGGGCAGGTCCTACATGCTGACAGTGGCCACAGACAGAGCCCAGGGCTCCAGCAGGGAATGAGCCTGGCCCCTTAAACACCAAATCCCCCGAACCCTTCAGCTGAAGCAGTAACCCTGGGGTGTCCAGCTCATTCGCAGAGAGGGCCACATTGCCCTGTCCATTACGGCCAGTGGCCCAGGGCATCAGGTTAGGACTCTGTGCCCTGCTCCATTCACAGCAGAACACCCACTGCTCCCCATGGGACACCCACGTACGAGGAACAAGGGGAGAATCTGCCCTTCGCATCAGAAATAAAATTTTAGTTCTTAGTATTTTGCCAAGTCTTTGTCTGTCACACTCAGTGTCACTGAGGAGGAAAACAGCCCCTTCCTGGACACCCTGTAGGGCCCTGCTGGTTCTTCCCTGTGTTTCCCTGCCTTTCCCACCCTCCTTTCTCCATTTTTCTCTTGCTTCCTTGTTGTTGTGTCTCTCCTCTGTTTTTCCCTCCCTACAGCAACCCCCTATTCCCACCCCACAAAGGCTTCACTCCTGCCCCCTCCCCATTCCACCTGCTTGAGTGATCAGCCAGGGAATGTTCAATGTTGACATCAAAGTGCTGCCATTTCAGTTGACGCCCCGATGACATTAACAGGGGACAGGAGAGTTCACGCTCTCAGAGCTACGGCTTCAGGCTGCTGGCAGCCCCAGCAAGGCAACGCTGTCTCCGTTTACACTGGGGAGGTGCTGAGGGCCAGCAACTCACTTTAACAAATGTGAGAGCTGAGATTCTGCACCCTCGGAATACGTGACGTGGCCACATCAGTCCAGGAGACAGGCCTGGTCCGTCCCATCGGCCCTGGGTCTAGCAGCCCTGCTGGGACCTCCTTAGCGATCAGACAGTAACCGGCTCGTCTCCTACCTGAGTCAGCCACTAGTGGAGACAGAATCACACGCCCCCAGGGCAGGGGGCAGCTTCCTATTCAGCGCAGTTATCAAACCTAACGACCCATGAGGGGGAGCGAAATGGAGCCCAGGACTTACCTGCCCCCAGCGCTCCCAGCACCCTAAAGAGGGGGAGAAAGAGGAGGCCGTCAGGGGGAGTGTCCCTGGGTGGGGAGGCCTCCTGCTCTGCAGGGGTCACCACTGAGGCCTCGGGCAGTAGGGGAATTTCAGGTTTACATTCCCAGAGCAGCTGCTCCCCCCCCCCCCCCAGGACTTTCCCCTACGCAGCCCCAGCAATCCCTGCGGGCAGGTCGCCACTCTGAAAATCTTCTCCCCAAGCACTTTACAGGCAGAAGATATTTCTCTGCATTGAGAATCAAATTCCCCTCAGTGCTGAGAGACCCAGAAGGCCCCTGGCCCCACTAAACCCATTAACCTGCAGTGTGAGGGGCCTTGGGCCTGGCTCGGGACCTCAGCATGGTGGGGGAGGGGATTTCACCCTCCAAGAGCAAATGCAGAGAGACATTTCCAGGAGAGAAGGTCTTGGGGCTGCAGCATCCAGGACTTCCAGGACCCATCCCTGGCGCCGCTGCCAGACTCACTGGGTGACCTTGGGCAGGGCTCTGCCCCTCCCTCTGCCTCACTTTCCCCATTTGTCCCAGAGGGATAATGCCCCTGACCCCACTCTGCAAAGTGCTTTGGGGTCTAGGGCTCAGAAGCGCCTAGAGAAATGCTGCGTATGATCATTGCAATGACAGCCTGACCTGCAGGGGTTGGCTCAGCGGCTGCTGCCCCTTCTCTCCTCCCCTCTCGCTGAGCAGGGAAATCTCCCAGGACAGGCTGCAGACGCCCTCATCCCTTCTCTGGACAATGGCTCTCTCTAGCTCCTCCAGCCGGGCCAGCAGCTGCTGCTCCTGCTCCTCCAGAAACCCTCGCAGCTCCTGCCACTCCCAGACGATCTTCTGCCTCTCGGCTTCCGTCTGTTTCTGCAACAGGGAGAGGGCGGCTCAGTAACAGGGGAACATAGAACATAAGAACGGCCAGACTGAGTCAGACCAAAGGCCCATCTAGCCCAGTCTCCTGTCTTCTGACAGCGGCCAGTGCCAGGTGCCCCAGAGGGAATGAACAGAGCAGGGAATCATCAAGTGATCCATCCCCTGCCACCCATTCCCAGCTTCTGGCAAACAGAGGCTACAGACACCATCCCTGCCCACCCTGGCTAATAGCCACTGATGGACCTGTCCTCCATGCACTTCTCTAGTTCTTTTTTTAACCCTGTTAGTGTCTTGGCCTTCACAACATCCTCTGGCAAGGAGTTCCACAGGTTGACTGTGTTGTGTGAAGAAATACTTCCTTTTGTTTGTTTTAAACCTGCTGCCTATTCATTTCACTGGGTGACCCCTAGTTCTTGTGTTATGAGGAGGAAATAACACTTCCTTATTTACTTTCGCCACACAAGTCACGATTGTATAGACCTCTACCATATCCTCCCCCCTCCCCCCCCAGTAGTCTCTTGTCCAAGCTGAACAGTCTCAGGCTTTGTCTACACTGGCACGTCTCTCCTGCCAACAAACAGCAGCTACTCTGTGCGCCTGTTAGCGGCACGGCTGTAGCGGCACAGCCGTGTTGCTAAAAGCTGCAGCGTGTAGCCATAGCCTCAGTCTTATTCATCTCTCCTCATACGGTAGCTGTTCCGCACCCTTCATCATTTCTGTTGGCCTTCTCTGTGCCTTTTCCAATTCCAATGGTTTTTTTTTTGTTTTTTTTTTGAGATGGGGCGACCAGATCTGCAGGCAGTATTCAAGGTGTGGACATACCATGGATGTATATACAGGCAATACGATATTTTCTGTTTTATTGTCTCTCTGTTTCCTAATGATTCCCCACATTCTGTTTGCTTTTTTGACTGCTGCTGCACATTGCATGGATGTTTCCAGAGAACTATCCACAGTGACTCCAAAATCTCTTTCTTGAGTGGTAACAGCTAATTTAGACCCCATCATTTTATGTCCATTTGATATTATCTTTTCCAACGTGCATTATTTTGCATTTATCAACACTGAAATTCACCTGCTCAGTAACTGGGGAAAATCATAAATGCGCCTCGGGGCGGGTGGCAGAGTTATTTACCAGAACACAAGATCTCCTGCGGTGGGGGATGGGAAGTTGATTTATCCCAGGAAGGGAGGTGGGATCAGGGCCGGGGTGAGCTGTACATCACCTACAGGAGGGACACTTCTCCCCGAAACCTCATCAACTTGCACTGAGCCAAATCCTCCATCTCTGCAGCCCATGTTTCATCTCCTTCCTCCCCATCCCCCCCAGGAGCTAGAAAGGATCCCTGGTCACTGTGACATCCAGACAGCCCGTGGGCAGGGGCTCTGGGCTAACACAGACTGACCCTGTGCTGCCCAGCAGCCTCCTGCATCCTAAGGGCATCATGTTACCCCCGTGTCTGACCCTGCAGGCTCCCTGGGCTCCAGCGGGGATGGGTCCCTGGCTGAGGCTGGCAGGGTGGGCCCTGCATTCACCAGGTCATTCTTATGCCAGGCAAACCTCAGTGGCGGGGGGCTCTGGGCACCTACCAGCAGCTCCTCGCTCTGCCGCTGCTCCTCGGCTTTGGCTGCTTCTCTCTCTTTTCCCAGAGGGGCCGGATGCTTTGTGGGGCCTCCTGGAAGAAGCAGGGAGGAGGGTTAGAAACTGCTGCAAACCTCCCAGCTGCCAGATTTCAGGGCCCGTCCTGCCCTGCAGACGCCTGGGCAGGGTCCCTGGGACTCAGACTGAGAGGAGCTGGTGAAACAGGGAGCAGCTTTTCCAGAGGAAACGCAGGGCCCCAGGCTGCAGTGCCAGGGGTGCAGCCCAACCCCCGGCTCCCCGGGGCCTCACCCACATCCCAAGCAGCCAACTTCAGACAGTCCCCCACTTTCCCCAGCGCCAGCCCCCAAAGCTCCGCAGGGTCAGATCTGAACATGGAGCCCCGGAACATCCCCAACCCCAGCCCTGACCCCAGCACACCCCAAACTCCCAGCAGCCCCACAGGCCCCCAGTCCCAACTCCCCAGCACACCCCAAACTCCCAGCAGCCCCACAGTCCCCCAGCCCTGACCCCAGTGCACCCCAAACTCCCAGCAGCCCCACAGGCCCCCAGTCCCGACCCCAGCACACCCCAAACTCCCAGCAGCCCCACAGGCCCCCAGTCCCAACTCCCAGCACACCCCAAACTCCCAGCTCCCCAGAACGGACCCCGAGCGCACCCCAAACTCCCAGCAGCCCCACAGGCCCCACTCCTGACCCCCAGAGCACCCCAAACTCCCAGCAGCCCCACAGTCCCCAGCCCTGACCCCCAGTGCATCCCAAACTCCCAGCAGCCCCACAGGCCCCCAGCCCTGACCCCCACAGCACACCCCAAACTCCCAGCAGCCCCACAGCCCCCAGTCCCGACCCCAGCACACCCCAAACTCCCAGCAGCCCCACAGGCCCCAGTCCCGACCCCCAGCACACCCCAAATTCCCAGCAGCCCCACAGGCCCCCAGTCCCGACCCCCAGCACACCCCAAACTCCCAGCAGCCCCACAGTCCCCACCCCTGACCCCCAGAGCACCCCAAACTCCCAGCAGCCCCACAGTCCCCCAGCCCCGACCCCCAGTGCACCCCAAACTCCCAGCAGCCCCACAGTCCCCCAGCCCTGACCCCCCAGCACACCCCAAACTCCCAGCAGCCCCACAGCCCCCCCAGTCCCGACCCCCCAGCACACCCCAAATTCCCAGCAGCCCCACAGGCCCCCCCAGTCCCGACCCCCCAGCACACCCCAAACTCCCAGCAGCCCCACAGTCCCCACCCCCGACCCCAGTGCACCCCAAACTCCCAACTGCCCCACAGTTCCCAACTCCACCAGCGCACCCCAAACTCCCAACTCCCCACAGTCCCCAGCCCTGACCCCCCGCCACACCCCAAACTCCCAGCAGTCCCACAGCCCCCAGCCGCTCCCCGCCCCAGCCCGGCTCTGACACTCCAGATTCCCCCCCTCGCCCCCGGGCCCAGCCTGGGCTCCGAGCTTTGCAGCCGAGCCGCGCTCCGGCCCCCTGCAGCTCCCGGGCTCCGCCCCGCCCGGGCCACTCGCCCCCCGCAGCCCCGGGCAGCCCCGCTCCGGCCGCGGGGAGCGCGGGGACCCCCCCCCCGGGCAGGGCGCGAACCAGGCAGCCGGGCCCGGCCCCTCCCGGCAGGAGCGTGTCCGCCCCACGCGTGTCCCCGCCCCCCGGGCCCCGCCCCGCGCTGCCCCCGGCCCCACCGCGCTGCCCCGCGGGCTGCAGGGCTGGAGCAGCCCCCGCGCCGCGCTCCCGGCCCCGGCCATGGCCCCGCTGCCGCACACAGGGGCGGGGGCCGGGCGGGGGGGGCAGGAAGGGGCGGCTCCTCCCCGGGCCTGGCCCCGCCCCCGGGCCCCTCGCAGGGGGGTTGGGACCCGCCTCAGCCCGGAGGGGGCAGGAGAGGGGCCGGGGCTCCCAGGAAAAGCGGGGCGGGGCTGGTGCTGCTGAACCATCAGACCAAGGAGCCCCCGGCGGAGAAAGCAGCGAGCGCGGGTCAGTTCAGCGCTGGGGGTGGGACCCAGCGCGTGTCAATCACCTGCCGCTAAAGCGTCTAAATCCCCTGGGCACAGCTGGGAGCTGCACTGTGACTACAGCCTGCAGGAAGCCCCCCTCCCCCCATAGCAGAGTGGCGCAGCGGGAGCGTGCTGGGCCCATAACCCAGAGGTCGATGGATCGAAACCATCCTCTGCTGGCTCAGGTTTTATTACAGCCCTGGAAATAATCCGGCTGCCTGCGTGTGTTCAGAAAAGAAGAACAAATTCTCTCCCTGTTCACCCTTCCACGGTGATCAAAGGAAGGAAGAAAGCCCCGGCAGAGCCCTGCCCCACAGAGTCCCCTCCTGGAGGGCGAGAGCTGGGCAGTGACTAGGGCTCCAGCTCAGGGTTGCCAGGTTTATATAACTTTTGGTCATGCCCAGAACGGGTCCAAGTCCTGCCCCTTCCCCCCCATCTCTGCCTAAGGCTCTGGGAGGGAGTTTGGGTACATGAGGTGCCGGTTCTGGGATGGGCAGGGGAGGGGAGGCAGTTTGGATGCAGGAGGGGTGCATGCTCTGGGAGGGAATTTGGGTGCATGAGGTGCAGGCTCTGGGCTGGGGCAGGGGTTGGGGTGTGGGGGGGCAGTGGCAGACTCAGGGAGGGAGTTCGGGTGTGTGCAGGATCTGGGCTGGGGCAGAGTGTTGGGGTGTGGCACTTTATCTTGGGAAGCTCCTGAAAGTGACCCGCACCCACATCTGGCAGCAACTTCTACATGGAGGAGGCCGGGGGGGATCTCCTGGGGCCACTGCCCACAGGCACCACCCCTGCAGCTCCCATTGCTGCAGTTCCAATGGCAGAGTTGGTGCTTGGGGCAGGGGCAGCGTGTGAGAGACACACCCCACGGGGACGTGCCAGGTGCTTCTGGGAGTGGTGCGCCGTGCAGAGAGAGGGTGGGCAGGAATCCGCTTTAGCCCCACGGTGCTGCCGGTAGTAGTGGCAGGAGCCCCCAGGCCCTTTCAAATCGCCTGGGGCCAGCTGATCTGACTTTCTGATAGGGAAGCCACAGGAGTGGTCATGCACCCCTCATGAGCAGTTCTGGGGTGTTTTTTTGGGGGCTCCTGCAGTAGGCGGCAGAGAGGTGCAGCCTCACCACAGAGTCTGTTTCCCTGGAGAAGAGAGGGGGCTGCAAGGTGATCTCCCACCTCTGTGCTTTCAGGAGCCTCTGCTCCCCTCTACCATGCTGGAGCCTCCACATTTATTTATTGGCAAATAAAATTTGCAGAATTTGAAAATATTGTGCACAGAATTTTTATTTTTTGGTGCAGC
The DNA here is from genome assembly GCF_016161935.1 of Mauremys reevesii. Lineage (NCBI taxonomy): Eukaryota > Metazoa > Chordata > Testudines > Geoemydidae > Mauremys > Mauremys reevesii. The sequence goes on along the minus strand of NC_052634.1, from coordinate 38,100,196 downwards.
ATCTCCTCAGGAGTGAAACCGACTCAGGGAACCTCCTTGGATTGTCACCGCTTGGTGAACCACTCACCACCACACCAATGCACAGACAGAGTGCCAAGTCCTGCTGCTATGTGGGGCTGGGGGCTGGGGTCGGGTCACACACATTCAGACTGTTCGCTCCCCCAGCTACAAACCGCTGCTGATTTCCCAGTTAGGACATTAGCCGTTACTGACAAGGTTTGTCCAGGTTCTTTTCTTTATCTCATGCTGCTAGTTAGAAGGATCAGTACTGATTTTGTTTTTCAAAAATACACAACCCCCTAAACCTGCTTTTAGCAATCAGAATAATTTACTGTCCCCTTATTTTTGCCTGCCCCAGCACAAAAGAAGAGGCTTTTGTGGGTTTCCTGACTCAGAGGATGAAAATGACCGTGTGTCGGGCCGCACTGCTGTGAATCGTTGTCGAGTGGAACCCCTTGTTGGCATTGGTAGTGTAGACACAGCCTCAGACTCGGTGCTGGCCAGGGGAAGTATTGCCCCTAGAGACACCCAGGGTGGTGTGGGATTGTCCCAGGTTACTGGGTGGGGGCTCGAGCGGGTTCTGTGTTGTGTTGTTTAAAAGGATCCCCAAGATATTGAACCCTGGGCCATGTTGCTGCCGACTCCAGCTGGCAGAAGGGTCACAGAGAGAAGCGGGGGGAGGGGAGGAGCACCAGTGAATTTATGCAGTTATTCAGTGAGGCAGAGGCCTGGCAGGAGGAACTACCTGTGCAAGCCCCCTGGGCAGAGAGGGGATCTGTGATGGCCTCGGCACTGGAGCTACAGCCCAGGGATGGGGCAGTAACTGGAGCAGGGAAGATGTGTGAGCTGGGAACCCCTCTCCCCGGGGATTTCCCCTGCAGGCCTGTTTCAGGGTCTCTCTTTGCACTTTCCCTGTGTAACCCAGTGGGGCTCAAACTTTTGGCACTGGTGACCCCTTGCACAAAGCAAGGTGCCGAGTGCGACCCCCTCCCCCCCCATCAATTCAAAACACATTTTTTCATATTTAACGTTATTTTAAATGCTTAATTTATAACCCAGTTCTTTCAAATGAGTTTAACTTTTCTCCCCACTTTTAAATTCAGCCTAGAACACACGTCGATTGAATTATTGTTATAAGCAGAAAAGGGTTTTTAAATAGTTCCTGTTAAACACTGGGGGTGTGAAGACATTTGTCAATATCACTTTTCACAGCAGACGTTGCTCCATTGCCACCCTCAGTGCTGCTGTCTGCAGAGCTGGGCGGTTTGTGACCCCCACATAATAACCTCACCCCCCCACGAGGGGCTGTAACCCCCCATCTGAGAACTCCTGGGCTGCCCCCTTCCCGCTCTGGCTGGGACACTTGGCCCCTGTCCCGTTCCCAGGGGGCACCTGCTCTCCTGGAGCTGGATCGGCCACTCCTGAGGGGAGCCAGAGCCGGTGGGGGTAGGGGGGGATGTCAGTGGGGCCAGCAGCGCTGGGAGCCACAGACACAGGGGGGCAGAGATCGGCTGAGGAGGGGCCGCTTGTGCAGAGTCACTTCCCTGCCAGCCCCCAGTGCTCCCCCCAGCTCCCCCCATCCCCTGGGGCTGCCTTAATTCAGACAGCCCCTTTCCCGTCATATCCCCAGTACATCAGTGATTGCGATAGCAGGGGGCAGGTTTTCTCTGGGGCACTGAGCTTTGCCAGGGGGTTGGTGGCTCCTTTCTTTCCTCACTCTGGAGTAAACTCAGCTTTTCATTCCATCCTTGATGATTCATGGAATAACAACAGCAGCATGAAGAAAGAGGTGGGCACAGCGGGTCTCAGGGTGGGAGCAGAGAGGTGCAAGCGGTGGGGTGGGCTGGGCTGGGCTGGGCTGGGCAGGGGAGGGGACAGAGAGGTGTGGGTGGCAGGCAGGATGGGTGTCACAGGAGGGGCAGAGAGGTGTGGGTGGCAGGCAGGATGGGTGTCACGGATGGGGCAGAGAGGTGTGGGTGGTGGATAGGATGGGTGTCACAGGAGGGGCAGAGAGGTGTGGGTGGTGAGCAGGGCGGGTCTCAGGGGAGGGGCAGAGAGGCGTGGATGGCAGGCAGGAGGGGTGTCACAGGAGGGACAGAGAGGTGTGGGTGGCAGGCAGGTCGGGTGTCACAGGAGGGGCAGAGAGGTGTGGGTGGCAGGCAGGACGGGTGTCATAGGAGGGGCAGAGAGGTGTGGGTGGTGGATAGGATGGGTGTCACAGGAGGGGACAGAGAGGTGCAAGTGGTGGGCTGGTCTGGGTAGGGTAGGTCAGGGGAGGGGCAGAGAGGTGTGGGTGGCAGGCAGGATGGGGCAGAGAGGTGTGGGTGGTGGGCAGGACGGGTGTCATAGGAGGGGCAGAGAGGTGTGGGTGGTGGATAGGATGGGTGTCACAGGAGGGGCAGAGAGGTGTGGGTGGCAGGCAGGATGGGTGTCACAGGAGGGGCAGAGAGGTGTGGTTGGCAGGCAGGATGGGTGTCAAGGATGGGGCAGAGAGGTGTGGGTGGTGGATAGGATGGGTGTCACAGGAGGGGCAGAGAGGTGTGGGTGGTGGATAGGATGGGTGTCACAGGAGGGGCAGAGAGGTGTGGCTGGTGGATAGGATGGGTGTCACAGGAGGGGCAGAGAGGTGTGGGTGGTGGGCAGACCTTGGGCAGAGGGTGTAGAGGCACGAGCAGCAAGTAAGGAGGAGGGAGGAGAGGAGCGAGCAAGAGGTGAACTAACTTCTACGGAGCTTCCAGAGCTCATGCCCAGCCTCCCGACATGCAAGAGTCATGGGCCACCTGTTCTCTGGGTCTTCACTAACCAAGCCCCTCCCCAAGCTCTGTTGATGGAAGAAGCCCTCCTGTTGACACAGCGCTGTCTGCACATGGGTTAGGTTGATAGAATTGCATTGCTGGGGGGCAGGGGTGTAAATTTTTTTACAACCCTGAGTAATGTAGTTAAACCGACCTAATTTTGCAGCATAGACCTGTGCAAAGAATCACACACCCACCTTAGGAGTAAAACTTCACCTGCTCCTCTGCTTTACAGAATCCAAACAAAAGCAAAACTTGTCAGGCCCCGGTGGTGATGGCAAGGAATCAGGTGTGGGCAGACACTGTGTTATAGCTACCCACAGGCACCATAGCTTAAAGCATCTGTTTTGTAAACAGGAGATCCTGGGTTCAACTCCCAGTGGTGCCTGGTTGTTGGGGCACCTGCCATTGGCTACTGTCAGAAGACAAGATTCAGAGCTGGCTGGGCCTTTGGTCTGGCCCAGTGTGGTTTTTCTTATGGTTTAAATAACACTCACAGGCACTGATAATAGAGTTACTGAAAGTTTGGGAGTTAGGAGCAGGTAGGTCAGTGGTCCAGTCCCCACACAGATGACCCCCTCCCTCTGGGACAGGGGCAGGTCTGAGCTCTCACCCAAATGCTCATTGTGGCTGCCAGAATCTGTGAGCAGCTTGTTTAGTTTACGGCAAAGGTTGAGTTCTGCTTTGTGCACCGTGTGTGAGACTTGTCGAAGAAAAACTCAGTTCTCACTTTTTGTTTGGATGCAGCAGAAACAAATACTTTATTATAATACTCTAGTGATCACAAGAGGGAGAGAGAGTCAGGAGCTAGGTTTGCCCCTTGTCCTGAACGGATCTCTCTCACCCTTAGTAACAATCATAACAATCTTTATACCTTTCTAGCAGACCATGGTTAGCATACTTGCAGACAGTAAAAGTAAACATTTGCATTTGTTTATACATAAGCCTATTCGTTATCTTATTTGTCTGCAATACTAGAACAGAAAACAAGACTGCAATTCACAAGGTCGTAACGACTTTTCACACAATTCACTCTGCACCAGTTACAGGGTAACATCTTAACCTCTGCTAATTAGCTAACATACATTAAGATCCCTTCAAACTTCTATTAATTAATTCTTGGCCTCCACACTCCCCCCTTTTGTACTTCTAGTACAACAAATATGTCAAATTTCAATGTGCATTAAATCATGGATCTCAGAGTCTACAGGAGAGATGGTAACATTAGGGGTCTTCATGGGATGTAATGACAATGAATGATTAGTATGAACATGAAAAGTATTATTACCATCATTACGTCTATTACAACAACAACAACAATAACATAATCCCACACCAACTAACAACACTACAAACAATAACATCCCCATAGGAATAAAATAATGGGGTTGTCGTACAGTTTAGTAACAAAGCACAACATATCAAACTTAGTACATAAAGTAGATACTCTATAAGCTGTATGAAAGGCATTCCGTTCAGCATGATATATATTCTGAAGCATGTGAATTTGTCCTTGCAACGCAGAGATTCTGCGAACCTCTGGCAACAATGAAAGCAAATTCTGAAAGCGATCAGGTAGTACTGTAGTCCAATTAAAATATACCTGAAATCTAAGAGCTACATGTAACATTCTATCTGCAGGCCAGTAAATAATATGATTGCCTGCAGCAGTGGTAAGATTAATATGTATATCTTGTAACGTGGTGGTATTAACGTACACACAGCTATCATTAGCCTGAAAAAGTGGGTGTCCTGTAAGGGTAGTTCCTTGACCACTACCCTCCCAGCAAATATGGTCATAAACAGTGACAACTTCCCCTGGCTCCAGTTTCCGTATACACTGAAGCTGTGGTGGTTCTAACGGCCAAAATGTCCATAAATTCCCTAACCCCATCCAAACATCAGCGGTAAGCCCAGGAGCAGTAACTAAAAAGCGATTAGGAGAATCAGGTGGCCTCACTTCCCAGATATCTCGGTGAATCACCCAATCCCACATGCATCCTCCCCATGGACCCGGCAGGATTCGGTATGTGGTAGCCCACACCCCACTAACCGGTCCATATGCTTGGAAGGAGCACTGTGAACGTCCACACTTCCATCCAGAAAGTCTCCAAGTATGTCTCCATGGCCACAGATCAGATGGTACTCCTGACGTGACTGTAAGGGCAGTGGGCCAAGCTTGGTGCACTAGATCATTCGAATGGCCATCAGCTGGTCATTCAGGAAATCCTGAATTTCCGAACATGCTAGATCCCACTGCAATGCCTTCCCAGCCGCAGTGATATTCAGTACCATCTCTGCAATAAATTCTGGGTCAGAGAACTAAGGGCGGAAATGACATGTAACTCACCCACCCCAGTTTGCACTTGTGTTAGCTGTGCCCCAGAAATCAGGCCGGTGGCCTTTTCTAATTGGCCCAATTTCTCATCATGTTCCTGGGTCTTAAAAATATTCCAAACAGCAGCTGCAGAATTGGCCCCATCCCACAAGGATCCGGCTAGATCCCTCTTCTTTCTAGAGGAAATAACCCAGGCCCTCTGTTGTGCTAATCTAATGGCAGCCCCTTGTGAACAATTTAGATATGTAGAGGTGATCTGAAAACTAGATAAAGGCAATGTAAACTTCACAGTCCCTAGCGTAGTGTTAAGTACAGTCCACCGATATTCTGGCACATTTCCCCTCAGCGTAGGTCTATACCACATCTGCTGGTTGTAGACCTTCATATATTTCTGAGAGGTATTAACATCAATAGCATAAGAGGGAGTGTATTGCAATAAAGTACAGGTCACATTATCAGTCACTGGAATGGTCTCAATACAAGTAAAATTTCCAGTAGCAGAACAAACTCTTTGGGTAGTCGTTTGCTTATTCACTAATTGAGTAACCAAATAACAATAAGGGCCTCTTTCAGGTAACATAGCACAAATTCCAGGAATAACCATCATATCTACTTCACTATGGAACCCATCAATTGCATTTATAAAATCTTGGGGCTGATGTGCAGTAATATTATGGATCCCTATTTCCACTGATCCATTTGTTTTCCACTCAATGGTTCGCTCATAGGAAGTTTGGTGAACTTTAAAATATAGGCTTTCTGAGCAATATTCTAATAAATCACTAAGATGGGAAGGTCTGGGCCAACGAATCTCATTAGAATATACAATTTTGTTTACATCTGGATAAATTACAGAAGTGACGGCCAGGGTTGAGGGGCTAGTGGGGCTAGTGGGGGTAACCTTTGTGGTAGCAAGATGCTTTTGGTAGTCATTATCTGAAAGCCAATTAGGAGGGCAGTACATCCCCAGGGTACTTGTCCATAAGCACAGAGCCCTGCCCTGGAAGAAATCCAAGCCACCATTCAACCCCACATGCCCAAGCACGATCCCCACAGTTCCCTCCTTGCCAATAAACGATGCTTCGTTTCTTCCACCAGGGCCAGTTCATAATGTCTCTTTTAGTCAGGAATCCCTGGACTCTGGAGGAGTTTGCAGAACGAATGTATCTTCTTCTCTTCCCCAAAAACAATCGCGGTCTAGCATGATAAAGGGAAGAGGGTTGTAATGTGGGAATTCCTTTAGAAAAATCCAAAGGCACAGTAGGTCCGTCAGAGGACAAGGGAGAGGTCACCAGTACGTCACCTTGTCCTCTTCTTCCGCTGTCCAGCAGGAACAGCAGGGCTAGAAGAAGGAGCACGTTGATCATCAGTAGGTGTGTCCTCCTGAGGTGGAGGGGTCTTTTTGCAGTGCGATGCATGGGTCCAGGCAGGTAGTCCTTGACACTTCACAGCAGTGTTGGTAGTCAACAGGACTTGGAAAGGGCCTTTCCAGCGTGGAGCCAGGGCAGTCTTTCGTTGATGGATCTTTATGTAGACCCAGTCTCCCGGTTCCAACGAGTGGCAAGGTTGCACAGGATCCTTCGGTAAGGCTTCCTTCACCTGTGTATAAAAAGACTTAACACATTTCATTAGTGCCTGACAATACTTAAGCATTATATCATCCATCAAATGAATGTCCATCTGAGCTAAGGTCAGTGGGGGTGCAGTTGGTAGTCGCATTGGGCGCCCCGTCAAAATCTCATGAGGGCTGAGTCCAGTCTTTCGATTGGGAATGGCTCTCATACTCATCAGTGCCAATGGAAGGGCATCTGGCCACTTTAAGTTCGTTTCAGCACAAATCTTGGCCAGTTTATTTTTTAAAATCCCGTTCTGGCGTTCCACTGTCCCAGCAGATTGTGGGTGATGAGGGCAGTGAAGGTTGTGTTGGATCTGCAATGTTGCACATAACTCCTTTACAATCTGTCCAGTAAAGTGAGTTCCACGATCACTGTTGATACTCACAGGAATGCCAAAACGAGGACAAAATCCTTAAGCAGAAGTTTCACAACAGTCTTGGCATCTGCCTTCCTGCAGGGAAAAGCTTCAACCCAATTGGTGAATACATCAACTAAAACTAATACATATTCATAACCACAACATTTAGACATTTGAATAAAATCAATCTGAATATTTACAAAAGGTCCCCAAGGAGGAGGGTGGGCTGCCTGCTTAGCTTTAACAGCTTTACCAATGTTGTGTTGTTGACAAATCACACAGTGTTGACAGTAGGAATGGGCAACAGAAGGGAAAATGGGTGCAAACCAATCTCGGGCAACTGCAGCAACCATCCCCCCTTTGCTCACGTGTGCCATCCCATGGTATATGCGAGCAAGATAGGGCAATAACATCTTCGGTGCCACCAGGCGACCATCCGGGCACGCCAAAGATTATCAGAATGTAAATGCAGCCAGCAGCACTCCAAGAGTGCTTCTCAGTTCTCGATGCTGCCTCCTGGATCTTAGCCAGATCGTCAAGGGAGGCCAGTGAAGGCTGCTCTATCAATACACAGGAATTTGCAGCCTGAGGTGCAGAAAGAGCCGCTGCCTTAGCTGCAGAGTCAGCCAAAGCATTTCCACGGGTAACTTCATCATGAGGGGTCTTGTGAGCAGTACATTTAACAATAGCTATAGCTTTAGGCAACAAAAGAGCATCCAAAAGAGCAGAAACATAAAAACCATTCTTAATAGGAGAACCAGTGGATGTAAGGAAGCCTCTATATTTCCAAAGCAATCCAAAATCATGAACCACCCCAAAAGCATAACGAGAATCCGTATAGATAGTGACCGTTTGATCTCGAGCCAGAACACAAGCTCGAGTCAAAGCCACAAGTTCAGCTACTTGAGAGGAAAACACTGAAGAAAGGAAAGCACTTTCAACAACAGCACTGGTAGTGCAGACAGCATAACCAGCAACTAATTTACCCTTAGAATCTCGCAAACACGAGCCATCCACAAAGTAAAGGAGATCAGGATTCTGCAAAGGCACATCCAGTAAATCATCCCTAGGACGAGTAAGAACAGACGTTACAAATACACAATCATGCGGGTCTCCATCATCAGGTCCAGGCAACAAAGAGGCTGGATTAAGAACAGGGCAACGAGCCAAAGTAATATGAGAGGAAGATAGCAAAACCAGCTCATATTTGATAAGACGAGAAGCGGATAAATGCTGCGTCCTAGATTTTAACAAGAGTGCAGCCACAGCATGCGGAACACACACGCAAAGGAGAACCCAAGACAATAGATTCAGATAACTGAACAGAAAGGGCCGCAGCCACAACAGCCCGTAAACATGGGGGGAATCCTACCGCCACAGCGTCCAGGGCAGTACTGTAGAAAGCAATTGGACGGTGTTTGTCCCCGTGCTTTTGCGTTAATACAGCCAAAGCAAACCCATTACGCTCATGACAGAAAAGAGTAAATGGTTTAGTATAATCAGGAAGTCCCAGGGCTGGAGCAGTAGAAAGTCTCTGTTTAATAACAACAAAAGCACTCTCAGCCTCTGGGGGCCAAGGAAGAGGTTCAGGGGTACCAGACTTAGTCAGATCCTGCAAGGGTTTAATCAGTGTAGCATAACCTAAAATCCACTGTCTGCAATATCCAGTCATGCCCAGAAAAGTACGCATTTGAGAAACAGTACTAGGCCTAGGCATATGCAAAATAGCTGAAACACGAGAATTTGATAAATGACGCTTGCCGTGAGAAATATCATGACCAAGATAATGAACCTTGGGTTGACACAGTTGGAGCTTCTCCAGGGATACTTTGTGACCTTTGGCAGCTAAAGCAGTTAAAAGTGTCAGAGTATCAATTTTACAAGATTCAAAAGAGAAAGACGCCAGTAAAAGGTCATCAACATACTGTATAAGAACTGATTTTCCAGGAAAACCATCATCCAGATCCTTCTTTAGGATCTGAGAAAACAGAGATGGAGATTCAGTATACCCTTGGGGTAACCTGGTCCAGGTATACTGACATCCTTTATAAGTAAAAGCAAACAAATACTGACTATCCGGGTGAATTGGGATTGAAAAAAAAGCTGAACACAAATCTACAACCGTAAAATGAGTGGCTGACGGTGGAATACAAGAAAGAATCGTAGCTGGATTTGGAACCACTGGAAAAGAAGGCAAAACCACAGCATTAATAGCACGAAGGTCTTGAACAAACCGATAGGTGTTCCTTCCTGGCTTCTTGACAGGAAAGATAGGAGTATTACAAGAACTAATAGTGGGAACAATAATACCCTGTTGCAATAAAGATTCTTTAACCGAGCTATGCCTGCCACTGCTTCAGGACGCAGTGGGTATTGTGGAATCCTCGGCAAAAGCTTAGCAGGGTCCACAAGAATCTTAACCAGGTCGGCAGTTCTAATCTGTCCCACTTCATTTGCATGACGAGACCAGAGATGGGGGGGCACTTGTGACAACAAATGTACAAGGTCAGGGCTGAGTGGAGACTTCGACGCAGCTGGCTCGGATATATGGAGTGTGGCCAACACCAGGTTAGTATTCTCACCAGGAACCTGTAAGAATACGCCATCTGGTGTACAGTAAATGGTACAACCTAATTTACACAACAGATCTCTTCCCAGCAAATTCACAGGAGAAGTAGAACTGAGTAGAAAGGAATGTTTATCTTCTAGAGGGCCAAGACAAATTTCAAGGGGTACTGAGACAGGATGCGAAACAGGACAGTTTGAAATGCCCACAGCATTAACAGACAAAGTGGACAAAGGAACAGAGGGAAACTCCGAGGATCTCAGAGCAGATCTACTAGCCCCAGTGTCCACAAGACAAGTAACAGATTTACCAGCAATATCACAATCAACAAATGGACCTTCTTGATTAATAGGAATTAAAGGATTCATGATGCAGTTACGTTTCCTCAGGCTGTCCTAGTAAGGGGTTCCTTGTGGGGAGAATACAGGAGCTTCAGGATTTGGGAACTGAGTAGGATTTTGAGCTAACCGATTGGGACACTCATTCCTCCAGTGACCCTCCTGACCACAAAAGTGGCACGCAGTGCTCCCAGTCGGGGCAGGATTCTGGGCAGGATATGAGGAACCCCTTCCCATACCTCTCCCACGACCTCGTCCCCGTCCTCTTCTCATTCCTCCACGACCCCTAAGCTGATAAGTTTGTAACTGTAAAGCCATAAGTTTTGTTTCACTAGTTTCTTTCTTCTGGTCTATGCAAGCCGTACAGTGATTTGCAACTGTCACCAATTCTGAAAGGGGTTTACTCTGCCAGCCAATACACATCGTTCTCAATGGTTGCTGAACCTGCGGCACGAGTCCTGAACAAAAGCAGCTCCTACTGCTTCCTGGCATTATCAGCTGGATCAGTAATTCCTGAATGCTGTTCAAAGACCTTTGTTAGTCTATCAAGATAATCAGCAGGGATTCTCCTTATTTTGTTTACAATTTGCAATCTTGGTCCAATCTGTTTTCTTAGGACAAACTTCTGAAATAGAGGTCAAGAGACGATTTCTAGCCTCTGTCAAAGCATCCGCAATACCAGGGTCGGCATCAGGCCAAGCAGCCTGTCTATTAAGGCGTTGTTGAACTTCAGCGGGCAGGACAGCTCGTAAAAGCTGATTAATATCTGCCCAAGATGGATTATAGCACTGAATCACTGTCTGGAGCTCCTCTCTAAACTTTACCGGCTCCTCCCTGATTTTAGGAAATTCTTTCACCAAGTTTCTAAGATCCCCAGGCGTCCAAGGGGCATGGACCTTAACCAACCCCCCTACAGCCCCAGCTCCAGGCAAGTCTCTCAAAGGAGCCTGGAGTGCCTGTGTCGTGCTTCTAAGAAAGTAGCCAGCATTGTTACCAGCAGAAGCAGGGTTAATCGGACTACTGGTGTCAGTGAGTAAGGAAGAAGATAATTCCTCTGAAGAAGGAGAATGAACAACTTGGGCAGTTGATACTTGTGGCGGCGAGACAACCACTGCCTGCACAGCCCGAGAAGGGGGGGTCGTGGGGGGGGCTGGCAGCGGCTGTGGAATGCTACTAAAAAAATCCACTATATCTTCCGCAGTCTCTTCCTCACTGTCAGGCTTAACTAACTGAGGATAAAGAGAAGCAGAGGGCTGCACTGAAGCAGGAATACCTTTGGATGTCTTACATTTAAGTTTTAAATCCTGTACTTCAATTTTTAATTTATCTTGGGAGTCCTTCAGACTCCGCACTCGAGACTCATGGAGTCTCTTTGTTGCTTCCTCCCACCAAGACAGAAACTGCTCGCACTGCGCAGCAGAGGCATGTGATCTAAGGGTTTCTCGGAGGTATGTAAGTTTACCTAAGTCAAAGGTACCTTCTAATGGGCATTGTTTAAATGAATTTTCACGCGTGTATAGAGTCCAATCATTTAAATACCTGCAGGTTTGAGGACCATAATGTACGTACATGTAATATGCAGGGGTACCCTTAGGGGGTAAGGTGGAAAGTTTAGACTGTCCCTCCCCCATGTTCCAATCACACAAACTCAGAGGGGTTCCCTGTCCGCGCTCGCGGACCAGAATCTAAGGAGTTCTCCCTACAGGGTCCGCACAAACAGGAGAGACTCACAAGAAAGACTACGACTCGTACACGTCCTTTCAGCAAAGAGCGTCGGCTAAAGACTCCATTTCCGGGAGATAAAGCCGCATACTCTAATTGCTTACAGGGAAACGATCAGATTGTCAGTAGCCCACACAGAAGGGAAAGGGAGGGAAGATGGGTTCACACACTCCTAGACCCAGGCAGCTTCCTCGCCGGACTATGCCAAGCTGAGTCAGCCCACCGTGGGTCGGATCTCCTACAGATCCTCTAGTTACTGGGCTTGCGTTAGACTACTCCTGATCATTAGCAATCGCTTCACAGGGCAATCTGGGCGTCTTCCAGCAACAAACACTCACACAGGTAAACACACACACACACACCAAGGCCTCTTATCCTTTTCTTTTAACCCTTTTTATCTCTTTTTAAAATTTTTTTTTCTTTTTATCTTTTTATCTTTTTTTTTTTTTTTTTTTTTTAACCAAGATGCATCGTTACCTGGTCCGGACCAATACTATGAGGCGGTATGACAACCCCTCTTGAGGCAGTAAAACAAAACCCCTCAGCACCGGTGCATTCTAATGCATTACCTTATGCATTACCTCATGCATTACCTTATGCATGTACCTGTTGGCCAACTCAGCAGTTCCCAGTACTGCTATAAACTAACCTTATTGGGGCCTCTCCCCAATACCACTCTGCATTTGATCCTGCTGCACAGTCAATAAGTTCAGATGGCGTGAGCCCAGCAGAAACAGACGTCCCCCACAGACAGTCCTCCTCCGATACCCCAGTAGAGATTTCAAAAGGTCTCTTACCTCTATTGTGGCGCCATGGGGTTCGAAGGGGAACGATCCGTAGCAGCCGTCTGTGTGTCCGTGGGCGTTGCCATCCCGGACGAGCCCCCAAATTGTCGAAGAAAAACTCAGTTCTCACTTTTTGTTTGGATGCAGCAGAAACAAATACTTTATTATAATACTCTAGTGATCACAAGAGGGAGAGAGAGTCAGGAGCTAGGTTTGCCCCTTGTCCTGAACGGATCTCTCTCACCCTTAGTAACAATCATAACAATCTTTATACCTTTCTAGCAGACCATGGTTAGCATACTTGCAGACAGTAAAAGTAAACATTTGCATTTGTTTATACATAAGCCTATTCGTTATCTTATTTGTCTGCAATACTAGAACAGAAAACAAGACTGCAATTCACAAGGTCGTAACGACTTTTCACACAATTCACTCTGCACCAGTTACAGGGTAACATCTTAACCTCTGCTAATTAGCTAACATACATTAAGATCCCTTCAAACTTCTATTAATTAATTCTTGGCCTCCACAGACTGAAAATCCTAAACTGCCCTTTGAAATATCGAATGCAGCAGGACGTGTTATTGTCCCTGCCCCAAAGCAGACAGACCAATGGAGAAATGCCGTCAAGTCCAAGGTAAAACTCCCCTGCCATTTTACCTTTTTTGCTGGCTAAACTCCTTCTTCTCTGCCTGGCCCAGGCTGTCCTCTGCCTCAGCTGCTGCTCCCAGCCTGCTCTAGAGTCAAACACGCAGGGCCCCCAGGGGAACAGAGGCTGGGACAGGGCAGCAGCCTGGGCTGGGCTGGGAAGATGCTGGGAGTTCACGTTCCCTGAGAACTGGCCCGGCTCCCTTCTCAACAGCAAACAAATCAATTCCACGCCCCCTCCCCAGAAAAACCAGCCTGGAGCCAAGGGCAGCAGGGGACGATTCCCTCTAGTTCCCACCGAGGCAGGAGAGAAGCCAGGGTGTTTCTAGCAGAGCTTATGGAACTGATGTGGGGAAACCAGCCTTTAACAAAAGGCAGTTCCAGTTTAAGCTAAGAGTTTTTAACAATTTCTACAACATTAAATAACCCTTTAATCGTAGTGTCACCATCCATAACATTGCTTCAGCCTTATAGGTTCCCAAGTAAACATCGCTTCAAATCCAAGGGAGTAGAGATCAGTCAGTGTTCAGAGTCATCCCACACAGAAGAACCATGTTGTGGTACATACTGGCTCCATCATGTGGCCATCGCCTTTCCCTCCTCCTTCAGAGTCAGAATGTGATCAGCTCCCACTGAGAGGGTGCAACACCCCTGCCTTGGTCTCTATGCCAGAGCTCCTATCAGCTCAGTGTCCTTCCCGCAAGAGTGGGCTGCTGAGAGGGTTGCGATGGGGTAAATGAAGGCAGAGGAGGATTGTTCCTGCTGGGTTTTCTTTGTGTGTCTCTGTGATCCTGCTGGAGGAAGCATCATTTGTGTTTGTTTCAGTGGCTTGGGTTGGGCTCAGGTTGTGACCCTGAGCACAGGGATTCCTGCGCTTTCTGCTCTTAGCCCCTCAGGGAATGGACAATGGAGCAACTTCAGAAATTGGATAGAAAGTAGCCTAAGAAAGTGTAACATAAATGAGAAGAAAAACAACACTGTCACCTCCCTGGTGGTCTAGTGGTTAGGATTTGGCATTTTCACTGCCACGGCCTGGGTTCAATTCCCAGTCAGGGAAAAGTGACTTTAAACCAAAACTGCTTCAGTTTTTCACTTACAACATAAACAAATCCCTGGTATTTTCCTGATTCCCCCCATCTTCCCAGTGTCTCCATGGCAGGGCTGGCTCCAGGCACCAGCACAGTGGGGCGGTCAATGGAAAGGGGAGGCTTCAACAGCAATTCGTCCCTCTCAGAGGGAAGGACTTGAGGCCAAAAGCGGCAGAGGTAGAGCTGCAGCTTTTTTATTTTTTTTTCCACTTGGGGTGGCAAAAACACTGGAAGTGGCCCTGCTCCATGGAAGAGAATTTGTTAAATCCCAGATGAGTGCAGTTCTATCAGTTCTCAGCCTAAATCCTTAGGTCTTGATCCTGAGGATATTGTCCCACCATGGGGCCATTTCCCGCCTCTCTTTCCTAGGGAAGCACAATTTTCTTTGCACAGACACAGGAACAGTGAGATCTTTCTCTGTCCCTTGTGCAAAACAGGGGGCCAAATTCAAGGGAAACAATGGACAAGCAGGGGGCCCTGGGCACATCCAGCCCTGGCCGTGAGATGTTCCCTCCCCTCTTTCTTTATGCCCCAATCTTTCATGGATTGTCTGGGATGGGGGAAAAGCTGAGTTCACTGCAGGTGGAGGGGAAAAAGGACCCTGAAAATCTCAGGCCCCAACCCCTGCTACCAGGATCACTGAGCTGCTGGGAATCTGCATGGGAAAGGGACGGTGTGAATTGTCAAGGTGGGGAATGAATAACAATCTACAACTAGATCCACCTCATTAATCACTGACACAGGCTAATCCTGCTGCTGATAGAAGGGAAACTGGGAGTGATTCTTTGCTGTTCAGCCATGGAAACAGTGACCCAATTGCACCGCAGTGAATGTGCTGGGGAAAGCTGGACTTCACAGGCAGGTGGAAAAAGCAGATCCTAGACACACCTGGAGCTCCCCACAGCACTTCTGCCACCGGGGTCAGGTGTTGAGTGACTCACAGCGCCCCTCCCCTCCCATTACCTTCCAGTAGGGGGTGGCAGCACCCCTCACCCAATGCAGGGGAGAGGCCTGATTGTATCTCTGCACCCTGAGTCCAGGGCACCCACTCTCTCTGCCCCACACATCAAATCTGGCCCTGCTGCAAAGTGACCCTAAGAACCAGCAATCTCCAGGACAGCAGGTTTGCCCTCAGAGCAGGGAATGTGTCCCCCATGCTGCTCTTAGGCCACTGGGTGCTCTGGAAACAAGAGGGCTCTGAGTGTAACCCAGGGGTCAGCAACCTTTCAGAAGTGCTGTGCCGAGTCTTCATTTATTCACTCTAATTCAAGGTTCCGCATACCAGTAATACATTTTAATGTTTTTAGAAGGTCTCTTTCTATAAGTCTATAATATATAACCAACTATTGTTGTATGTAAAGTAAATAAGGTTTTTTAAAATGTTTAAGAAGCTTCATTTAAAATTAAATTAAAATGCAGAGCCCCCAAGACTGGTGGCCAGGACCTGGGCAGTGCGAGTGCCACTGAAAATCAGCTCGTGTGCCACCTTCGGCACACGTGCCATAGGTTGCCTACCCCTGGTGTAACCCATAGCAAGCAAAGATTATCTGGGGATGTAGCTCAATGGTAGAGCACATGCTTTGCATGTATGAGGTCCTGGGTTCAATCCCCACCATCTCCAGGTTGATTTTTTCACCCTGCTGCTTTGCTCACACCCAGAGGGGATGTGGCCCAGCAGTCTCCCTGCACCAGTTTCAATCCTGCTCAGTGAGGGGCAAGTGCCAATTGCATGGAAGGTCTGGGGGGGGGGTTCTGCTCCTAAGTCACCTTGGTACATGTAAGATTCCCACCCGCTGTGCTGCTTGGGACAAGGGTAGATGAGAAGTGTGAATCCTCCAGCACTGGAGGGAAAGGTCCCATCTGCTCAGACTGAGAGGCAAGGAAACAGAGGGGCAGTCAGTGCTCAGAGAGGAGGGAGGTCAGTGATTTACACCCAGCAGGGGACACTGTCTTTCTGAGGCGAGTGCAGCTGGCTTGGGATGGTTCTGACTGTTAGCCAAAAGGGCTCATTTCCCCCTGGAGCTTACCTAATTACCCCAAGGAGGCATGGAGACAGGAAGACGAGTACCACACCCTTTATTGATCGGTCAGCTGAGCGGGTGTTCTCCTCTCGGCTAGTGCCAGAGAAAGAGACACACCCCACAAGCCCGAACGGGCCGTTTTATAATCAGTAACAAACAACTTAGCCTACGTTCGTCTACGTCATTTGGTTGACCTGTAGAACCTGTACATGTATCTGTTAGGGGATAATTGGGGACGCAGGATACATATATCATTTTGTGGGGGAAACAAGATACATCTGTTGAGGATACATTTGTCATTCTGACGGGGACACAAGATACATCCGTTGACCCTTTGTACTAGATACTTTGGATGCATACATGGAAAAACAGCTGCATACACTTGAGGAGCCAAAATGGCTGATAAGCTATCCAAACAAGCGAATAAGCAATTAGCTGACATAGGTAGATGTACGTCCCTTGTTCCTGTTAGGTCGATTAAAGTTTCAGGCCTACTACAGAAAAGCTTCATTGACACTGGTTTTCACCAACACTGACGATGGATAGAAAAAAGGCTGGAGTCAATGACAGATGAGACCACAGAAGGGGAAGGGGAATGGCAGCCCCACAGAAGGTCCTGGGTGCTCAGATGCCCCAGTTATTGCACCCTGGCCTGTCATAGAGAGAGAAAAGACCCAGCGGGACCCAGCCCCCTACAGTGATCCCATGGACAAGAACCTGGCTGGGAGTGGGGTGAAAGCTCCCTGTGGGCAAAGGGGAGCTGAAATCCCTCAGTGTCCTGGAATTTAAGCAATGGAAGCTTCAAACCCTGCAGGGGTGTGGGCTGAGGTGCATCAGCAGAAGGTTGGGCTGGACGGGGGCAGCAGGTTTGTATAATTTTTGGTGGTGTCCAGAATGGGACCAAGTCCTGCCCCACCCCCGCACCCCCACACAGGGCCAGCTTTAGGCCGATTCTCCTGATTCCCCTGAATCGGGCCCCACCCCTAAGAGGGCCCTGTGCCCAAGCCCTGGTACTGCGTACTGGCAAGAGCTGGTGCGCTGTACCAGGGTGGCCCGGCTTCCTCAGGGGGCAATTTAAAGGGCCTGGGGCTCCCAGCAGGGGCTGGGGTAGGGCGGTTTTGGGTGCTGGGGGCTATTTTAAAAGTCCAGGGTTCCCATTGCTTCTACCACCCCGGCCCTTTAAATAGCCCCCAGAGCCCCGCAGCTTCCCCAGGGCTCCCTCAGCTATTTACAGGGCCGGGCAGTGGAAGCAGGGGAGCCCCAGGCCATTTAAATAGCCCCCAAGCCCCGGGCTCCTGCTGCTACCCCGGTGCTGAGGGGGGAGGGGGCACTTACCGTACAGGGTGGGCTGTACCCTCTGTACCCGCACCCCCTGCCCTGCCTGCACCAGTCCCTGCCTCCAGCCAGCCCCACACCCCCTGCCTGCAGCCAGCCCATCTCCAGCCAGCCCCACACCTCCTGCCCACAGCCAGCCCATCTCCAGCCAGCCCTGCACCCCCTGCCCTGCCTCCAGCCCCTCACCCCCTGCCCTGCCTGCACCAGCCCCTGCCCCCAGCCAGCCCCACACCTCCTGCCCCCAGCCAGCCCATCTCCAGCCAGCCCTGCACCCCCTGCCCCCAGCCAGCCCCTCACCCCCTGCCCTGCCTGCACCAGTCCCTGCCTCCAGCCAGCCCCACACCCCCTGCCTGCAGCCAGCCCATCTCCGGCCAGCCCCACACCTCCTGCCCACAGCCAGCCCCACACCAGCCAGCCCTGCACCCCCTGCCCTGCCTGCACCAGCCCCTGCCTCCCGCCAGCCCCACCCCCCCTGCCCACAGCCAGCCCCTGCTGCACCCCGTGCCTGCACCAGCCCCACACCCCCTGCAGCCAGCCCTGCACCCTGTCTCCAGCCAACCCCTGTCGTACCCCCTGCGGCCCTGCCTGAAGCCAGCCAGCTCCCCACACCCCACTGCCCGCACCAGCCCTACACCACCGGCCCCGCACCTCCTGCCCTGCCTGCAGCCAGCCCCACACCTCCTGCCCTGTCTCCAGCCAACCCCTGCTGCACCCCCCTGCCTGAAGCCAGCCAGCTCCCACACACCCCGTCTCCAGCCAGCCCCGCACCCCTTGCCCAGCCTGCAGCCAGACCCTACCTCCAGTCAGCCCCTGCCCTGCCTCCAGCCAGCCCCATGTCCACTGATGCCCTGCAGTTCCCAGGGCAGTAACCCTGCACACCTGCTTCAATGAGGGGGGCAGGGAGCAGCTGGAACCCACACATGTGCACACTGTAGGGTGACCAGACAGCAAGTGTGAAAAATCGGGATGGGGGTGGGGGGTAATAGGACCCTATATAAGAAAAAGTCCCAAAAATTGGGACTGTCCCTATAAAATCAGGACATCTGGTCACCCTAGCACAGCCCCGGGAGTGGCGGGGACCCATACATGTAAAACGGAGCTCGTTTCTAGTTCAGGCCCATCTTTTTAAAAAATAACTTTAGGTAGGGTTAACATACACCCGTGTTTTCCTGGACATGTCAGGCTTTTTGGTTCTTAAATCACTGTCTGGGAGGAACTTTTAAAGTTTAAAAATTTAAAAATTCCTCCTGGGAAAATACGGACGCATGGTAACGCTATTGGTACAAAAAATACATACTGTGGCACATCCCTTAAATCAAAACTTTTTATAGGGAACCGGTTCCTAAGGAATGAAAGTCTTTTTTATATATACATATATATATCTATATAAATTTTAAGTTATCCCTGCCGGGGCCCGGCTGAAAATGACTGCCCAGAGTTCGAGAACTGTCCCTGTTCTCATTGGACAGATGGGGAGAAGCCTGAAGTACAAAGAAGGGACGTGACCTTCCCAAGGGCCTACACAGCAAGGTGGTGGCAGAGCCAGAAAGAGAAGCCAACAGTCCTGACTCCTGTTCTAATGGACCAAAAAAACCCAGAGAAAGGGCTACAGCCCAGGAATCGAGATGGTGGGGAAATTTCATTGAAACCATTTCTGTCAGAAAATCCCCTTCAGACTAAACCAGTTTGTTTCTCGAAATCAAAACAAGTGGGATGAAATTTCTCTGCACAAATATTTTGTTGCAAAACAAAAGCATCTCCTGTTTGTCACAGTGTGTTAAATTGTCTCATCGCACACAAAGAGGAGACACTTAGATCTCAAACATTAGATAAGATGCTTCAGTCTGAGCTAAGTTATTGCTGCTCTTAACAATTTCAAAATAAAAAAATACAAATCAAATAGACTATTTCAGCTATTCTATTATGTCATAATCTGCTCTGAGTAAATGTGATAGGACACCGCATATTACACACTACTCCTAGTGACACTCGCCAATGGATCCCCACCCACCATGAGGTAGGTAGGAGCGGATCATTATTATCCCTACTTGAAAGAGGGAGAAGCTAAGGCTGAGAAAGGAGAATTGACTTGTCTTAGGTCACACAGCCAGTCACTGGCAGATTTGGGAATAGGACCCAAGAGCCCTGATTTTAAACTAACCATCGGATCTTGAATTTCAGACACTGAATGACCTGAATAAAGTGCTCTCAGATGAGCTCCAGACCAACAACAGTGCACAATAAATATTCAGCAAGTATTTGAGGAAAATTGCATTGTTAGAGAGAATCATGAACTGCTCAGAGACCATTAACGCAGAGGAGCAGCAAAATTCATCAAACATAGAACTGGTTCTGACTTATTTCCTTGGGCTTAAAAGAGAACAACAAGGACCTGAGTCTCCTCCCTGTCAATAACCCCCTGCTCAGCCAATCAGGGTAGAGACTGAGGACGGCAGGCTGAGGGCTCTCGCCCAAAGGATGGCCCAGGTCACCGGTGGGGATCACTGCCTGAGCACTATTTCAGCCCCACATTTTTGGGTGGACATCCCACAGTGGGAGCTGCAGAGCACTCACCTGAGACACATACGCACACCCCTCCTGGTGTTGGGAGGGGAACAGGAGAAAGGACAAAAGAAGCAAGAGACAAAGAGAAAGGAGGGAGAGACGGATGGAGGAAAAGGTGAAACCAAAAGGACAAACCCTAATGACCCCAGTGATTCTAAGGGACAAAATCCCAGGTGCGCAATAAAATTCTGCCTCCGTAAGCTCATGTTTTCCATGCCTAGAATTCAACGGTCACCAGATGGATCAGACTGAACAGGTTTCAAACCTCGAGGAGGCTCTCACCTTCTAAACAGGGACGGCTGGTCTCTAGTAAACTCACTAAAAGGGAAGGAGAAAACTTGTAAGAGGTTCCTCCTGGCGCCCACGTACGTGAACCCGAATACTCTCTCAGTCCTCAAAGAGAGACCTGGAGAAGGAGACTTGCTGAAGCAAAGCCACAGGGGTCTCTGAGGTTTCCCTGACCCCTCGCCCCTCTCCTGCCTGGCTGATGTCAGCATCTCTCTGTGAGGTCACCACCTCCCCAGCACCTTTGACCAATAGTCTGAGGTCCTGCAAAAGGCCTTTGTGATGTCACTGCCACACCCCTCCCTTGCTGGGCTAATGTCCTGCCCCTGGCCAGGCACTGTGGAGGTTTGAGCTACTCCCTGTGGATCACCCCACTCAAGGAGCGTTCGTTCTAGGCAGCAAGCCGGCTAGACAGGAAAACATCAGACGCTGCTCCCAATGCTACACTCAGTTTTTCAGAAATTAGTCGACTTTATGGCCAGAAGAGACCATTAGAGCATCTAATCTGACCCCCTGCATATCACAGGCCTCCTGTATGACACAAGAGCTACTTTTGCGGCAAACACATTCCAGAAAGGCATCTAGTCTCCATTAGATGACACCAGGAGATGGCAAATCCACCACTTTCCTTGGTAGCTTGTTCCTGTGGTGAATCATCCTGGCTGTTGAATATTTGTGTCTTATTTCTAATATGAATTTGTCTCTTTTCATCTTCCAGCCACTGGGTCTTGTTATGCCTTTCTCTCCTCGATTAAAAAGACCTTTAATACCCAATCTTTTGTCTCCATTAAGGCCCTTCAACTCTTCAGTGAAGTCACCTTTCAATCTTCTTTTGATAAGCTAAACAGGTTGAGCTCGTTCAATAGCTCACTAAAAAGCATTTTTCTCCAGCCCTCAGAACACTTTGTGGCTCTTTGGTCATCAGACTCCTGAACTGCAGCTGGATGTGGCTCTTGTTCTTCTGCACAGCACAGCTCCTGGAGAAGAGGGATCTGCAAATGTACATTCATATGATCCCTTTGTTTAACTGATGAAAACATAAACTAGACACTTAGAGGATTGGAACTGATTTCAGCTGATGGACAGCTTTGCTAGGTTTTTATGCATTTGGACAGTGAAATGTTGAGTGTTTACATTGATATCAAGCACTCCTGTATAGAAGAGCCCCTGAACATAATGGACAATGGAAATGAAAATGTTTTCCTTTTTTTTTTAAAAAGAAAGAGGGTTATAAGAGAACACGGGGGTTTGAACTGAGGATGAGTTGAACTGCAGTTAAGCACTCTACCACTGAGCAATATCCCCATGACACTAAGAGTGTGGAATCGTGATCTCCAGGACTTTGAAGGACAAACCCAGATTCATCGAGCTCCTTTGCCATTCCCAGACCACAGGTGGTTTTAAAAATGGGGTTTGATTAAACTTCTTAAATGTGGCAAACACCACAGCTTGCACACCCACCGATATAGCTTCTCCCACTGACATAGCTGCCACCTCTTGGGAAGTGGATTAACTGCACCCACAGGAAAACTCTTTCCCACCAGCATAGAGCAGTGGTTCTCAAACTGAGAGTCAGGACCCCAAAGTGGGATGTGACCCTGTTTTAATGGGGTCGCCAGGGCTGGCATTAGACTTCTTGGTGCCTGAGGCTGAAACCAAAAGTCTGAGCCCCACCACCCAGGGCTGAATCCCTCAAGCTCTGGTTTTGCCCTCCCCTAACTGGGGCAGAGCTCAGGCTTTGTCTCCTCTGCCTCTGCTCAGTGTAGAGGGGCTTGGTGCATCTTTCTAGGGTCATGTAGTAAGTTTTTTTTGCAAAAAGGGGTTATAGTGAAAGGAAGTTTGAGAAACCCTGGCATAGAGCCTCTGAATATGTCTAGACTTGGCTCCCTGTGGCAGATCAGAAAATGAAAGTGCAGCCATGGAGACACCACACACCAGCCTTGCCTAACAGGCAAGAATCCAACCTCCACAGACAAATGCCTGTTGCTTTCTAACCCATCTCCCTAAGCCACCACCACTTAACAAAGGGGCTTTTCTACACGATGGTTCTGGTCTCACTGAAGGGTCATTTCCAATTGTTTGCTCAGACCAGCATTAGGGAAAATGGTGCCCTGGGCAAAGCTTGTACTTTGGCACTTCCCCATTGCCCCTGGACGATCCCCACTCCCCCTTTACCACTAGCTCCTGCACTCCCAACCCTTGCACCTCCTTCACCCCTAACTCCTGCCCCCTCCTGTGCCCCCTTTGCCCTTAACTCCCTGGGCCACCAGCCATTGCCCCTCTCCTGCAGCCCCTTCACATGGCTCCAGTGCTGGGGCCCCCGCACTTGTTCTCCCTTTCCCTGGGCTTTGGCATCACTAGCCCCTGCTTAGCGAGTAGGGTTCAGTGGTTCCCAAAATGTGGGGCATGACTCCTAGGGGGACACAGAGGAACATTTATGGAGTCAATGAAATCAACTGAATTTCTTCAGTCTCTCGCTGGAGACATTTCCCTTGTTTTTAAAGGCAAAAATCCTGATCTTTCCAATGGGCGCTGCTGCTTCAATGTTCAGTTTGGGGAGGGATCTGGCTGCACTCAGAGATCTGCCCGCGGGTTACAATCTGCGAGCTGAAGGGTCGAACGCAAACAGCGTTTAGATGGGACGGTTAGTGCCGCCCCCGTGTGGCCAAAGATTAGAACTGACTAGCAGAGTTTACAGCTGGAGCCTGGGACGCTCCTGAACAAACTGGGCCCAAAGCCTCTCGCGTGGGATCCTCGCTGTGCAGCAGGAGGCTGAGGGAAGCTGATTGTCAGGGCTCAGGGCTGCACCCTGCCAGGCTGAGCCGGTGTCTGTGCTAAGCTCGGCATCAATCAGGTGATTCTGGGCAGTTCGGGGTCCCCGGGCTCCCACAGGAGGGTGAAGCAGGTCACCCCTGGAGCAGGTTAAAGCTGCAGGGTGACACTGGGGTTGCTGCCCCTGGGAACAGCTGCTGTAGCACCGCCTGGGCAGGACAGGGAGAGCCAGTTATACCCCCCCCAGCCTGTATCGGGGGCTGGGAGCACTCACACCCTGGGGACCCACCCACCAGAGATCTACTGGGGGGGAGAGTGGCAACCACACACCCAGGATGTTGTGGGGGGGGACAAGGGCATCCACACTCCGGGATCCTCTGCAGAGGGACGGACACCCACACAGCCAGGATTCTGTATGGGGGGCAGAGGTACCCGGACACCTGGGCGGGGAAAGGGGGCACCGAAACAGCCGGGATCTTACCTGGCAGGACAGCGGCGCCTGCAGCTCGACATGAGACGGGGGCGGGGGAAGCAGGAGCATTTCCCAGTCCCAGGCTGTCCCCGTCTGGCCAAGGCACAGAGCTCACGAGCAGAGTTTAAAGCTCCAGCTGCCAGGCCACAAAACAAGCCGGGCTCTGTGGCTGGTGCCTGTCATCCCAGCTCCTGGGGAGGCTGAGGCCGGCGGATTGCTTGAGCTCAGGAGTTCTGGGCTGTAAGGGGCTGTGCTGATCAGGTGTCCGCACTAAGTTCAGCATCAATATGATGATCCCGGGGAAGCTTGGGGTCCCCAGGTTGCCTAAGAGGGGTGAACCGGCCCAGGTTGGAAACGGAGCAGGTTAAAACTCCTGTGCTGACCAGTAGTGGGATCGCACCTGTGAATAGCCCCTGCAGCGTAGCCTGGGCAAGACAGTGAGACACGGTCTCTTTTTACAGGTTTCAGAGTAGCAGCCGTGTTAGTCTGTATCCGCAAAAAGAACAGGAGTACTTGTGGCACCTTAAAGACTAACAAATTTATTTTAGCATGAGCTTTCGTGAGCTGCAGCTCACTTCTTTGGATGCATAGACACCCCTACCCCGCAGAGCCTGGCTGGGGGGATGGGAGCACCCACAGGATGGGGATTCTGACTTGGGGGGAGGGACGCCCCCCTGCTACACAGATCTTGAAAATAGAAACAGTGACACCCACACACCACAGATCCTGGATGGGGTCAGGGGAACCACACACGGGAGCAAGTTCATGGGGTGGGGGACACACCCTTATGCTCTGTTGCACCATTCTTAATGAGAAGAACGGGGGCATCCACACAACACGGATCCTTAACGGGCGGGGGGTCACCCACACACTCCACTATTAACCAGGAGGGACAGGGGCACCAGACACCCCCAGTAACATGGGGAACACCGACATCCACCAGATCCCTCATGGGGAGTAAGACAGAGGGGATTGTAATGGGGCCCGGCGCACCCACGCACCGGGGATTGTTAAGGGTTGAAGGGACAGGGACACCCACACACACTGAGATCACGGCCTTGGAGGAACGTAAACCCTCCACAGAAGGACCTGGTCTGTTCCATGATGGCAGCCCAGCCTGGGTGAGTCAAAGTATCTTTTTATACAGGCACGCCCCAGAGATCCTGACTAGGGGAGAGAGACACCCACCCCCCAGAGATCCTTAATGGTCTAGGGTGCACCCACACACCAGGGATTCTTATGGGTGGGAGGAATGGAGACAGCCAGACACACTGAGATCACTTCCTCCCAGGAGCCTGGGCCAGACAGGGAGACACAATTCCCCTTTACAGATCTGCCAGACAACCTTCCTCCCACTCCCTCCACACAATGTTCTTATCTGGAGGTGAAAATGGTAAAACTGCAGTGAAGTACCGGTATTTACCTTGGACTCATGGCATTTCTCCATTGGTCTGTCTGCTCTTAACTCCCAAACTTTCAGTAACTCTGTTATCAGTGCCTGTGAGTGTAATTTAAACCATAAGGAAAGCCACACTGGGCCAGACCAATAGCCCATCTAGCTCTGAATCTTGTTTTCTGACAGTAGCCAATGCCAGGTGCCCCAAAAGCCAATCCCCAAGGAACCACTAGGAGTTGAACCCAGGATCTCCTGTTTACTAAACAGGTGCTTTAACCAGCTAAGCCATGGTGTCTGCTGTTATTTAAATCGTCCTGTCTGCCCACACCTGACTGTCTGCCAACCCCCACTGGGCCCTGACAAGCTTTGCTTGTGTTTGGATTCTGTAAAGCAGAGGAGCAGGTGAAGTTTTGCTCCCAAGGTGGGTGTGTGATTCTTTGGACAGGTCTATGCTGCAAAATTAGGTCAGTGTAACTACATTACTAGGGGTGTAAAAAATTTACACTCCCCCAAGCAATGCAGTTATATCAACCCAGCCCTGGTGCAGACAGCGCTGTGTCAACAGGAGGGCTTCTCCCATCAACAGAGCTTGGGGAGGGGCTTGGTTAGCAAAGACCGAGAAACTAGGTGGCCCATGACTCTTGCATTTGGGGAGGCTGGGCATGAGCTCTGGAAGCTCCCAAGGAGCTAGTCCGCCTTTTGCTCGCTCCTTTCCTCCCCTGCGGCCTCCTTGCCTGCTGCTCGTGCCTCTACACCCTCTGCCCCAAGGTCTGCCCACCACCCACACCTCTCTGCCCCTCCCCTGAGACCCACCCTGCCCACCACCCACACCTCTTTGTCCTCTCCTGTGAAACCCATCCTGCCTGCCACCCACGCCTCTCTGTCCCTTCCCCTGCCCAGCCCACCCCACCGCTTGCACCTCTCTGCTCCCCCCCGAGACCCGCTGTGCCCACCTCTTTCTTCATGCTGCTGTTGTTATTCCATGAAACATCAGGGATGGAATAAAAAGTTGAGTTTACTCCAGGGTGAGGAAAGAAAGGAGCCACCAACCCCCTGGCAAAGCTCATTGCCCCAGAGAAAACCTACCCCCTGCTATCGCAATCACTGATGTGCTGGGGATATGGCGGGAAAGGGACTGTCTGAATTAAGGCAGGATTAATCAAGGCAGGAAAGGGACAACAATCCTCAGCAACGTCATTAATCACAAACATATTCTCATCATACTCCAGCCAGAAGGGAAATGGGCAGGAATTCCTGCTGTTCAGCCATGGACACACGCACAGCAGTGAGTGTGGTGTGGAAGCTGGTCTGGTTAAACAGCTGGAAATGATCACTCAGTGAGATCAGAACTAGAGTGTAGTGAGAAACCTGCATAAAGCAAGTAGTTGTGGCTGAGTGATTAAGGTGATAGATTAGAAATCCATTGGTGGCTCCCTGCTCGGGGTTGAGTCCTGTCAACTATGGAGGAACGTGCGGTTCTTTAAATTTAACAATTTAGTTTCAGTGGCTGAGCATCCTTGGTGTCAACAGGAGCTAGGTCTTGTCTCACTCTCAGGTTGTGTCTACACAACAGAGTTATGCGGCTTTACTTAAAGCATTTTAATTAAACTGCTGTTGCATATCCAGACTATGCGGCTTGTGTCACCAGAGCACAGCCACGCTAGCAACTCTTGGATCGCCACAGAGAGCAGTGCACTGTGGGTAGCTATCCCACTGTGCAACTGGTTGCAGGGTGCTTTGGGAAGGGTTTGCAATGTCTCATAGGCTGGTACAGCATCACATCCTACTACACTGACAGCCGCTTTTCACCTGAAGTGTGTGTGATGGGGCAGATACTGTGTGTGTGGGGGGAGGGAGTGTGTGTGTTAGAGAAGAGTGAGCGTGTCGGCGCGCTGTCTCTAAGTTCAGACAGCTGCTGGAAGCAACCAGTCCTGAGGCAGGGGGAGGGGGACAGCACCGATATCAGCCCCCGCTTCCCTCACTGGCTCAACACAGCACAGCAGTCTCTGTCACACACACACATGCTGCTACCTGCCTGGCTCGGTGTCAGGGGTGCTGGCTCATGGGGGTTTAGAGGGCCATGGCCCCACTACTTTTTACAAGCCGTAAGGATGAACAACAGAAGGGTGGACAGAGTGGAGTCTTGGGGGGAAGAGGGGTTCTGTGTGTGTGGCCTTGGGGGAGCAGTAGGACGAGGCGTCAGGGAGAAGGGGTGGTGTGGGGTTGGGGGCCTCAGGGATAAGGGGTGGAGTGAGTGTGGGGCCCTAAGGAAGGGGTGTCATGGTGGCACCACAGTTCTGATGCCAGTGCCCCCCCAAGGTAAGGAAGTTCCCGCCACTCTGCTCTGTGTTCGCAGGGCGGGAGAGAGCAGCATCCACGGCAGTGATTTGCTCCTGGCTGCCGGAGCAGAGCAGCAGGCTCAGCTGTCAGAACTTCCCAGAGCGATGAAAGGGGAGGGGCCTGTGGCTCTGTAGCAGAAATGCAGGGCAGGCGAGTTCACAGCAGGCATTGTGGGATACTGAAGGAGGCCAGTTATGGTGATATAATGAACAGCAGCGTCTAGACTGACAATTTGTCACTTTAAGTTTGCTGCAAAAAGCTCTAGGCTTCTCGTCGAGGTGATTTTATTTTGTCACCAAAACAGGGCAAATTGTCGCCAGACGTGGCATTGCAGTGTGTGCACCAGCCACAAGCTGCCGACCGAGGGAGCATCATGTGTTTTTCACACACCTGAGCTATATAATTCTGCTGAAATAACTTTGTAGTGCAGACCTGGACAAAGATTCACTCACACACAACTTGCAAGGAAAACCTCACCTGCTCCTCTGCTTTGCAGAATCCAAACACAAGCAAAGCTTGTCAGGCCCTGGTGGCGATGGCAGGGAGTCAGGTGTGGGCAGAGATGACACTTCAATCACAGGTAGGCACCATGGCTTAGCTGGTTAAAGCATCTGTTTCGTAAACAGGAGATCCTGGGTTCAAGTCCCAGTGGTGCCTTATTGACTGGCTGTTGGGGCACCTGGTGTTGACTACTGTCAGAAGACAAAATAAGAAGCTAGAGGGACCTTTGGTCTAGCCCAGGGTGGCTATTTTTATGGTTTAAATAACACTTACAGGCACTGATAACAGAGTTACTGAAAGTTTGGGAGTTAGGAGCTGGTAGATGAGTGGTCTAAGCCCCTCACAGATGACCCTCTCCCTCTGGGACGGGGTAGGTCTGGACTCTCACACCAAATGGCTCATTGAGCTTCCAGAATCTGTGGGCAGCTCACTTAGTTTCCACCAAGGGTTGAGTCCTGCTTTGTGCACCGTGTGTGAGAATGAAAATCCTAAACCACCCTTTGAAATAACAAATGCGGCAGGACGTGTTATTGTCCCTGCCCCAAAGCAGACAGACCAATGGAGAAATGCCATTGAGTCCAGGGTAATACTCCGCTGCCATTTTACCTTTTTCGCTTGCTAAACTCCCTCCCAACCTTGTGGGGTCCCAGAGCCCGGTACTGAGCTTGAGCCGAGATGTCTACACTGCAAATTTACCACCCCACGGCCCTAGCCTGGGAGCCTGCACTGGCACGGGACAGCCCTGGGTGTTTCATTGCAGTGCGGACATAGCCTGGCATTATGTCTACACTGCCATTAACACACCCAGGTCACTATTCTCAAACCCTGGGTCAGTTGATTCAGGCTTGTGGGGCTTGTGCTGCAGGGTTATAAAATTACAGTGTAGACACTTGGGCTTGAGCCCAGCCTCCGAGACCCCACGAGGGGTGAGGGTCTCCGAGTCTGGGCTCCAGTCTGAGCCCCAGGACCCCAAATCAGATCATCCAGGCCAGCCGGGCCAGGGGGATTTTATCACAGTATAGATGCCCTCTCAGGGTATGTCTACACTGCAGTGTAAGCCCAGGGTTAGCAGAAGTCATGTCAGCAGCCCCAACATATAAACCTAAACCACGAGGGAAAGACCCACTCCCCAAATAAGCTGGGCAGTGTCCTTCTCCCTACGGTTCATAAGTCCAGCAACCAAACCTCCTTTAACATGAGCCATCCCCTACCCTGCACCCCACTCACAGCTGTTGTCCTTAGTCAGTGCAAGCCCAGAGGTGCCTCTGTAGAGTTCACCTGCCATCCTGGGTGGAAAAGGGGAAAAATAAGAAGGCCCTGCACTCACTATGTTGTCTAGGGACTCACTCATCCCTCCACAGCCACCCTGTCCTAAAGTTGGTCTAACACATACATTTTAGTGTGGGACCCAGACCCCAGCCCACTTGGCTTTGGAACCCCTGTCCCATGCCTAGCAAGTGCTATTGAATTGAGGGTGAGTCCCTCAATCAGGGTCTGCCAAGCACAGTTCTGCTGCCCTCAGGTCACACAACAAGGATAACAACCCTTTATTTCTCCTGCCCCAATAACAAGGAGACTGGGAATCCAACACCAGCCACAAGTGATCATTTCGGCAAACAACCCAACATATTTCCAACATACTGTAAAATCCACATGCAGACTCATACACGAAACCTTGCAAGAAAATCTTCCTGAGGGGGTCTGAAGCACCTGCTGCTGGAGGGAAGGAGGGAGCCGTGGGTTGGGATTGAGGAGCACTGGCAATAGGAGGGGCCTGTGGGTTGGGATTGAGGAGCACTGGGAATAGGAGAGGGCTGAGGGGGTGGGACAGAGGAGAAGGGTGAAGAGGAGCAGGCTCTGGTTGGGAGTGAGGAGCAGTGAGCATAGGAGGGACTGAGGGTTGGGATTGAGGGGCACTGGGAAAAGAGGGGACATGGGTTTAGGCTGAAGAGCATCCTCGTTTGGGGATCCAGCAGGACGGGAAGGCAGCGGGTGATTCTAATTCCTTAGGGATATTCTGTGTGTGTGTGTGTGTGTGTGTGTGTGTGTGTGTGTGCGCGCGCGCAGGGGAGGAACATACTTTATGCCCAGAGGCCTTTATTCCTCCAGGCTGCAAGGACAGAGGGGCTGTCAGGAAGTTGCCCCTTCAAACCCACACACAAAAAGGCCCTTCTGAGGAAAGGGAAAATCCTACAGAGAAAAAGTAACATCAAAGATGACTCCAGAAAGACAGTTTAAGATCTTGGTGAGTAGTTTATCACCTGACCAGGGACTTGAACCCTGGACCCTCAGATTAAAAGTCAGGCTCACAAAGCAAAAGAGCAAGTTGGTGCAGAGGAGAAACTAGTCAAGAAAACAAGAGTGGGAAACAATAGGGGAAACCTGCTGCTCTCTCTGGCCCGGTCAGGGGGCTGTGCTGATCGGGTGTCTGCACTAAGTTCGGCATCAATACGGTGATCCCGGGGAAGCTTGGGGTCCCCAGGTTGCCTAAGGAGGGGTGAACCGGCCCAGGTCGGAAACGGTGCAGGTCAAAACTCCCGTGCTGATCAGTAGTGGGATCGCGCCTGTGAATAGCCCCTGCAGCGTAGCCTGGGCAAGACAGTGAGACACGGTCTCTGTTTATACACCCCCCCTCCCCCACAGAGACTGTATGGGGGGATGGGAGCTCCCATTGTGGGGATCCTGAACTGGTGGTAGGGAGGCACCATGTATCGGGGATCCCGAAACGCAGAGCAGGGACACCCACACACCAGGTATCTTGCAGCAAGAGCTGCAGTCTTGATTTACAAACTGCAAGTGATGGGGAATTTACCACCTCCCTTGCGGAGCTTGTTCCACTAGATAATTAGCCTCACGGTTAAAAAATGGTCATTTCCAGGTGGGATTTTCTGACATCGACTGCAAGCCAAGGGGGTCTTGTTCAGTCTTTGTCTGGTGAATTAAAGAACCCTTTAAATCACATATTCCCCCCTCTGGGAATTTGTAAAATGTATTTAAACCAGTGATTAAATCACCTCTGAACCTCCAGTCAATGAAAATAGTTGAGCTTCTTCAGTCTCTCGCTGTAGACATTTCCCTTGTTTTTAAAGGCAAAAATCCTGCTCTTTCCAATGGGAGCTGCTGCTTCAGTGTTCAGTTTGGGGAGGGATCTGGCTGCACTCAGAGATCTGCCCGCGGGTTACAATCTGCGATCCGAAGGGTCGAACGCAAACAGCGTTTAGATGGGACCGTTAGTGCCGCCCCCGTGTGGCCAAAGGTTAGAACCGACGAGCAGAGTTTACAGCTGGAGCCTGGGACGCTCCTGAACAAACTGGGCACGAAGCCTCTCGCGTGGGACCCTCGCTGTGCAGCAGGAGGCGGAGGGAAGCTGATTGTCAGGGCTCAGGGCAGCTCCCTGCCAGGCTAAGCCGGTGTCTGTGCTAAGCTCGGCATCAATCAGGTGATTCTGGGCAGTTCGGGGTCCCCGGGCTCCCACAGGAGGGTGAAGCAGGTCACCCCTGGAGCAGGTTAAAGCTGCAGGGTGACAGTGGGGCTGCTGCCCCTGGGAACAGCTGCTGTAGCACCGCCTGGGCAGGACAGGGAGAGCCAGTTATACCCCCTCCCCCCAGAGATGGGGGTGGGGGAAGCAGGAGCATTTCCCAGTTCCAGGCTGTCCCTATCTGGCCAAGGCACAGAGCTCACAAGCAGAGTTTAAAGCTCCAGCTGCCAGGCTGTAAAGCAAGCCGGGCTCTGTGGCTGGTGCCTGTGATCCCAGCTCCTGGGGAAGCTGAGGCTGGCAGATCGCTTGAGCTCAGGAGTTCTGGGCTGCAGGGGGCTGTGCCGATCAGGTGTCTGCACTAAGTTCAGCATCAATATGGTGAGCGTGGGGTCCCCAGGTTACCTAAGGAGGAGTGAACCGGCCCAGGTCAGAAATGGAGCAGGTCAAAACTCCTGTGCTGATCAGTAGTGGGATTGCACCTGTGAATAGCCCCTGCAGTGTAGCCTGGGCAAGACAGTGAGACACAGTCTCTTTTTAGACACCCCTACTCCACAGAGCCTGGATGGGGGGATGAGAGCACCCACACGCTGGGGAATCTGACTTGGGGGGAGGGACGCACCCAAGCAACACGGATCTTGAAAAGAGGAACAGCGACACCCACACACCACAGAGCCTGGATGGGGGCAGGGGACCCACACACGGGAGCTAGTTCATGGGGTGGGGGACACACCCATATGCTCTGTTGCACCATTCTTAATTAGAAGAACAGGGGCATCCGCACAACAAGGATCCTTAACGGGCGGGGGGACACCCACACACTCCACTATTAACCAGGAGGGACAGGGGCACCAGACACCCCCAGTAGCATGGAGAACCCCCACATCCACCGGATCCCTCATGGGGGGTAAGAGAGAGGGGATTATAAAGGAATGGAGACAGCCAGACACACTGAGATCACTTCCTCCAAGGAGCCTGGGCCAGACAGGGAGACACAGTCCCCCTTTACAGATCTGCCAGACAACCTTCCTCCCACTCCCTCCACACAATGTTCTTATCTGGAGGTGAAGCCAGGGAAATCCCATGGAGGATTCTTATCTGGGGAACTGGGGGGACCCACTTACCACCAGAGATTCTTAAGGGCAGGAGGAACAGAGACTCCCACCTCTGTGGCATGGGGGTGGGTCGCCTGCTGGGATCATCTGGGCACATTTCACCTCGTCAGTTCCCTGCCATTGCCTTGGGGGCCCCTTGTTCGCTGCCTCTGGCACCCAGTTTAGCCTCCTTCCTGAGGGCTGAAACGCTTTGATCTATCTAAGGTCTGTGGGATCAATACGTGTCATGGTGTAATTCTGTGTTATTCGGGGGTCAGACTAGCTGAGCTAATGGCCCCTTCTGCCCTTAAACGCCATGAAAACATTTCCCTGGTTTCTCCTTGCGCCTGACAGACACCACGGTGAGGGGCCCAATAGAAGATCCTGGTCACGGCACTCTGGCTCTTACTTTACTTGGGGACGTCAGCGCTTTCCTAGCAAAGCTGCTGCTAAAGCGCTGGATTTGGGGAACGGTTCGGCTCCGGTTCAGAGATCTGCCTGCGGGGTGTGAACCTGCCACGAGGAGTGGGAAACGCAACCAGCAACGGGAGGCGTTGGCTGAGCTCCGGGCTGCCCCCGTGTGGCCAAAGCTTAGAACTGAGCAGCGGAGTTTAAAGCTGGCGCTGGGAGCAACCTGAACACGCAGGGCACGAAGGCTACTGCATGTAACGCTTGTTGGGTGGGCAGCTGAGTGTAGCTGATTGCCGGAGTTCAGGGCTGCACCCCGGGGTGCTGAGCAGGTGTCTGTGCTCAGGTTGGCCTCGCTATGATGGTTTCTGGGAAGTTTGGGGCCGCCAGTCTCCCTAAAGAGAGGGGAACCAGGCCATAAAAGGAGGCTTTCAAAACTCTGGTACGAATTGCCAGTGGCACTGACCCTGTGAAGAGCCGCTGCAGCCACGCCAGGGAGAGCCGGTCTCTCTTTGTGCAGCCCCCTCCATTCCTCAGGACAAGGGTTGTGCTCAAAGATCTGTGCCCCGTGTTTTTACCTCTGTGTGAAGCGTGCAGAGCAAATAACCCTCAGCGCCTCAGCTCAGTTCCAGGCTCCACTTCCACTCGCTCAGGCAAGATGGTGCAGAGCAGGACCGGCTTTAGGCCTATTCCACCAATTCCTCCGAATTGGGCCCCGCGCGTAAGAGGGCCCCACGTCCAGGGAGAATCCCTTCCCTGGCTAGAGGCGCCTTTTTAAATTTTACTCACCTGGCGGCGCTCTGGGTCTTCGGCGGCACTTCGGCGGCGGGTCCTTCAGTGCCGCCAAAGACCTGGAGTGAGTGAAGGACCTGCCGCCGAGGACTCGGAGCAGCACCTGGTGAGTACAAGCCCCGCACTTACTAAAGCCGGCCCTGGTGCAGAGGAGCCCCTGGGTGGCTGTGGGCCTGGGGAGGGTGGCTTTGGATTTTTCGGCCCGACCGCTACGGGCAGCAAGGCCAAAAGTCAGATGGCCGGCTCTCCCATCCACCACGCTCATCAGGAGCCCTTAGTCGACAGGCTCGGAGAATGCGGGCGACGTCCCCCACTACCTCTCGCATGCAAAGCGAGCGCTCTGCCGCTTGAGCTAATTCCCCGCAGCTGGCCTGACTCTCAGGCACCGGGCAAAAAAAGGCAAGGGCTCTGCGGCCTTAAGCAGAACACAGCCTGAAATGGGGAGGGGGGGGGCGCTACCCAGAGCTGGGGAAGGGGGTTCGAGTCCCAGCCACCTCCTCGGCACAAACACCAACGCTCCCTCCCTGGAGTGTGTCTGGGCTGAGAGTTAGCCCCTGAAACAAGCACCAAACTTCAGAAGACAACGCAGGGATAGATCACTTGACGATTGCCTGCTCTGGCCATTGCCTCTGAAGCGCCTGGCATCGATTACTGTCAGAAGACGGGATAGTGGCCTAGATGGACCATCGGTCTCACCCAGGAGGGCCGTTCTTATCTTCACCACTTTCCTCTAACCCAAGCAAAGCCAGGAGCAGGCCCAGCTCAGCAACTCTACCAGGCTCCCTGGCCCCTGGCCCAGCATACAGCAAAGCGACCCTGCCTCCACCAGGATAGACAGCCACCGACTCCCTCTTCCAGACCAACGCAGCCCTTCCCCGCTTTGGCTGTCTCCAAGCTGTCTGCGTGCTCTGCTCTGCTCCATGGCTGCCATGCTGCCTGAGATCAGGAGGCTGCGAGGTCTCACGGTCTCAGCTGAGCTGGTATCGCATGCCACCCCACCCATCTCCTCATTCCCTTCAGGGACCCCTGGGATGTGAGTAATTCTGTATTTGAGTGGCTCTCCCTCCCGGCCAATGAGCTTGGCGTAGACTAGCAGGGAGGGAGGAGGAAAGGGATTGTGCTCCAGTGAGAGCTCAGAAAGAAAGGTGCAGGTCCCGCACTAGAGCCCAGCCCAGCAGAGCACAGCAGGATGGAGAATGTGTGTATGGGTCTGACTACTTCTCCCATGCTCTTCCATTTGAGCTAACTTCCCCCAGCTGTCTCCAGCCTCCCAGTCAGCGCAAGGGGGAGAAGGGCCGGGGAGGAAGAGCTTTGTGCTCCGCAAGGGCTGGCTTTTTGGGAGGCCAAGCGGGGAGAGGGATGGAGGCCACTGGAGGAGCTGAGCCGGCTGACTGACCATGGCTTCTAAAAGAAGGGCAAGAGAAGGTCCTGGGGCTGCCTTGCCGCTGGAGAATGCAGGCATAGATCCCACTGCCTTTTGCATGCAAAGCGAATGCTCTACCACTTGAGCTAATTCCCCTACACTGGCAGATGGCGTCTCGATCCATCCATTCGATAACGGAGGCCACATCGTTCCCGGCGCCAGCCAGTGACTCCTTCCAAAAGGGTCAGGCAAGGCAGGCCTTGCCGTTGGCCGGCTAGCTCAGTTGGTTAGAGCGTGGTGCTAATAACACCAAGGTCATGGGTTCAAGCCCCATGCTGGCCACTCCAGGAGGGAGAGGGTGGCTTCTGCTCTTTTGGCTGACTGCTAGGGGTGGGAGAGGCCAAAACCAGGTGGGCCTGGAGCTGGCAAGAGCCCTGCTGGGCGCGGGCGCAGGACAAGGCTCTGGACACCTCCCTGGGCTCCTCG
Source organism: Mauremys reevesii (assembly GCF_016161935.1). Classification (NCBI taxonomy): domain Eukaryota; kingdom Metazoa; phylum Chordata; order Testudines; family Geoemydidae; genus Mauremys; species Mauremys reevesii. The sequence goes on along the minus strand of NC_052634.1, from coordinate 38,064,637 downwards.
CTCCACCTGCTGCCTGAAAGGAACTTGGGCCCGGGGAGGAGAAGGGTGAGCCCGGCCGGCTGCCTTCCAGGCTCATAGGAGGCCAGGCTTGAGCTGCCCGCCCGCGAAGCCAAAATCACAGGCCTGCCGGCTCGCCCCCATTGTCCACAGAGGGTTGACCTGATGGCCCGAATTCTTGCCGGCCGCCAGCTCCACCCAAATGGACCCGACGCCGGATCACGCTCCCCAACCCAAGCCACACAGGAAGGCTTAATACTCGGCACCCCAACCTAGGGGAGAGGCTTCACACTCCGCCGGCGCAGGGTGACCTTTGGGACTTCCCAGGACACCATCCTCCCACCGCCCACAACCAGACCCCCCAAACCCACACTCGAGCCCACCCCTCCGACAGGAAGGAGCAGGAGGACCACTCCGCCCAGGGGCACCACCACTCGAAGTCAGCTTCACTTGCTTTCTCTTCTACCCCTTTCCTCCCAAGTTATGCGCCCCTCATGGGAGCCGGCCGTGGGAAGACGCAGGCACGGCACTCTGACTGGCGGAAGCCAAACGCCCACACCGAGAGTTTAGCACGAGCTCTTGAGGCACTGGAGGAACCCCCTGCAGACGCACTGACGGAGCTAAGCTTTACGGCCAAGGGCCCTACCTGTGCAGAAAGCCAACTTGCTTGTGAAAAAGACTCCTCTTTCGGCTCCCCTTCCAAACTTCCAAATGCCTCCAAATGGGAAAACACACACACTGAAACACCCAAACGGTCCTAACGCTGGGGCCAGGCGAAAAAGAAAAGCAAGGAAAAGATTTCTAAATGGCCACCCTGCCAGAGTCGTACAGCTCCGCAAGTGAAACCCATGGGAGGGACATTACACAGAAAAGGGGAATGGAAAGCTGCCCAAATTGAGATGCTGTGGAAAGCTACAGCCCCATCGCTACTCCTACTCTGCACACTTCTTGCAACAGCTGATGAACGGCCAGGTGCTTTTCGCATCCAAGCCCACACCAGGGGAAGACCTTGAGAAGCTTCCCGTGGCTTGCCTGGTTCAGCTGGTCAGAGTGCGGCACTCGTGGAGGCAAGATGGTGCAGAGGAGCCCCTGGGTGGCTGTGGGCCTGGGGAGGGTGGCTTTGGATTTTTCGGCCTGACCGCTACGGGCAGCAAGGCCAAAAGTCAGATGGCCGGCTCTCCCGTCCACCACGCTCATCAGGAGCCCTTAGTCGACAGGCTCGTAGAATGCGGGCGGCGTCCATCACTACCTCTCGCATGCAAAGCGAGCGCTCTGCCGCTTGAGCTAATTCCCCGCAGCTGGCCTGACTCTCAGGCACCGGGCAAAAAAAGGCAAGGGCTCTGTGGCCTTAAGCAGAACACAGCCTGAAATGGGGAGGGGGGGCGCTACCCAGAGCTGGGGAAGGGGGTCCGAGTCCCAGCCACGCTCCTCGGCACAAACACCAACGCTCCCTCCCTGGAGTGTGTCTGGGCTGAGAGTTAGCCCCTGATACAAGCACCAAACTTCAGAAGACAACGCAGGGATAGATCACTTGACGATTGCCTGCTCTGGCCATTGCCTCTGAAGCGCCTGGCATCGGTTACTGTCAGAAGACGGGATAGTGGCCTAGATGGACCATCGGTCTCACCCAGGAGGGCCGTTCTTATCTTCACCACTTTCCTCTAACCCAAGCAAAGCCAGGAGCAGGCCCAGCTCAGCAACTCTAGCAGACTCCCTGGCCCCTGGCCCAGCATACAGCAAAACGACCCTGCCTCCGCCAGGATAGACAGCCACCGACTCCCTCTTCCAGACCAACGCAGCCCTTCCCTGCTTTGGCTGTCTCCAAGCTTTCTGCGTGCTCTGCTCTGCTCTGCTCCACGGCTGCCATGCTGCCTGAGATCAGGAGGCTGCGAGGTCTCACGGTCTCAGCTGAGCTGGTATCGCGTGCCACCCCGCCCATCTCCTCATTCCCTTCATGGACCCCTGGGATGTGAGTAATTCTGTATTTGAGTGGCTCTCCCTCCCGGCCAATGAGCTTGGCGTAGACTAGCAGGGAGGGAGGAGGAAAGGGATTGTGCTCCAGTGAGAGCTCAGAAAGAAAGGTGCAGGTCCCCCACTAGAGCCCAGCCCAGCACAGCAGAGCACAGCAGAGCAGGCTGGAGAATGTGTGTATGGGTCTGACTACTTCTCCCATGCTCTTCCATTTGAGCTAACTTCCCCCAGCTGTCTCCAGCCTCCCAGTCAGCGCAAGGGGGAGAAGGGCCGGGGAGGAAGAGCTTTGTGCTCCGCAAGGGCTGGCTTTTTGGGAGGCCAAGCGGGGAGAGGGATGGAGGCCACTGGAGGAGCTGAGCCGGCTGACTGTCCATGGCTTCTAAAAGAAGGGCAAGAGAAGATCCTGTGGCTGCCTTGCCGCTGGAGAATGCGGGCATTGATCCCGCTGCCTCTCGCATGCGAAGCGAGCGCTCTACCACTTGAGCTAATTCCCCTATCTTGGCAGACAGCGTCTTGATCCATCCATTCGATAATGGAAGCCACATCGTTCCCCGCGCCAGCCGGTGACTCCTTCCAAAAGGGTCAGGCAAGGAAGGGCTTCCCGTAGGCCGGCTAGCTCAGCTGGTTAGAGCGTGGTGCTAATAACGCCAAGGTCATGGGTTCAAGCCCCATGCTGGCCACTGCGGGAGGGAGAGGGTGACTTCTGCTCTTTTGGCTGACTGCTAGGGGTGGCAGAGGCCAAAACCAGGTGCGCGGGGAGCGGGCAAGAGCCCTGCTGGGCACCAGGCAGGAGGAGGCTCCGGACACCTCCTTGGTCTCCCCTCCCTGGGCTCCTCGCTCCACCTGCTGCCTGAAAGGAACTTGGGCCCGGGGAGGAGAAGGGTGAGCCCGGCCGGCTGCCTTCCAGGCTCATAGGAGGCCAGGCTTGAGCTGCCCGCCCGCGAAGCCAAAATCACAGGCCTGCCGGCTCGCCCCCATTGTCCACAGAGGGTTGACCTGATGGCCCGAATTCTTGCCGGCCGCCAGCTCCACCCAAATGGACCCGACGCCGGATCACGCTCCCCAACCCAAGCCACACAGGAAGGCTTAATACTCGGCACCCCAACCTAGGGGAGAGGCTTCACACTCCGCCGGCGCAGGGTGACCTTTGGGACTTCCCTGGACACCATCCTCCCACCGCCCACAACCAGACCCCCCAAGCCCACACTCGAGCCCACCCCTCCGACAGGAAGGAGCAGGAGGACCACTCCGCCCAGGGGCACCACCACTCGAAGTCAGCTTCACTTGCTTTCTCTTCTACCCCTTTCCTCCCAAGTTATGCGCCCCTCACGGGAGCCGGCCGTGGGAAGACGCAGGCACGGCACTCTGACTGGCGGAAGCCAAACGCCCACACCGAGAGTTTAGCACGGGCTCTTGAGGCACTGGATGAACCCCATGCAGACGCACTGACGGAGCTAAGCTTTACGGCCAAGGGCCCTACCTGTGCAGAAAGCCAACTTGCTTGTGAAAAAGACTCCTCTTTCGGCTCCCCTTCCAAACTTCCAAATGCCTCCAAATGGGAAAACACACACACTGAAACACCCAAACGGTCCTAACGCTGGGGCCAGGCGAAAAAGAAAAGCAAGGAAAAGATTTCTAAATGGCCACCCTGCCAGAGTCGTACAGTCCTGACCTCCAGACTCACAGTTCTGCTGATGCCTCTCACTCCCGACCCGCAGCCCCTTGCGCTCCCTTCAGCTCTGACGGTGCCCCTCACTCCCGACCCGCAGCGCCCTGTGCTCCCTCCAGCTCTGACAGTGCCCCTCACTCCTGACCCGCAGCCCCTGCCATCCCAGTCCTGACCTCCAGACTCACAGCTCTGCTGGTGCCTCTCACCCCCGACCCGCAGCCCCTGCTATCCTATTCCTGACCTCCTGTGACGTTATGAGTATAATATAATATTTCATTGAAAGGTGACAGGGCCAGAAAGAGTTAATTAACTCACCTCACCCACTGACCTGACCCATGGGTGAACCTTAAGGACTGGTTAGGAAGATCTGTAAATGAACAGAGCTTTGAAATGCAAGTCTGCATTGTTAGAGGTAGAAGGGGAGATGTTTGCTCAGGGCTTGTGATGTCAGCAAACAAGTCTTGTCTATTGCTGTAGTTTTAATTCAAAGGTCAAAAAAGGAATATTAATATTTATGATCATACTTGAGTGAAATAGTATTATTGTCTCTGTGTCTCTTTGAAAGTTGTGCTAACCTGGATCTGAGCTGTTTAATGGGTAAATTACCCTGTGCTAATTGCCAGGATGTTTGAGAGAAGGAGTTAAGCCTATTGTTTTCTCAGGCTGAAAGGCTGCTGGAAATATATAAGAACCCTGGGACATGATCCTGCTTCATCTCAGATCTGCTTTGGGATTTAAGACGGGGAAACCTTAAGCCATAAGGATTGAGATCCCCAGTCACTGACTGGAGTCACCCTGAATATGGACATTGGACTATCACCTCTGAACTGTTTCTAAAAGGACTTTTGACAACTACAAGCTCATCTGTGCTATGCATCTGAACCTCAAGAATTTAATTCAAGTCTGTCTGTATATTGATCTTTTAACCAACACTCTCTCTCTTTTCTTTTTTAATAAATTTTAGCTTAGTTAATAAGAATTGGCTGTAGCGTGTATTTTGGGTAAGATCTAAGTTATAATTGGACCTGGGTATGTGGCTGGTCCTTTGGGATTGGAAGAACCTTTTCTTTTATATAATGAGATCAGATTTTCAGGAATCATCATCATATCTGACGTGTGTGTCTGGACGGAGGCCTGAGGCTGGGCACTTTAAGGGATTGTTTGGAATTCTGAGTAACCAGTGAGGTGCTACAGAAGCTGTTTTGTGCTGGTTGGTAAATCTAAATATTGGAATAACCACCAGCATTTGGGGTTTGTCTGCCCCATTCTGTTTGCAGTTCACCCTGATTGAGTGACCTCAGCTTGCTCCCACGGGCAGCGCCGTCACACTGCTCCTTTCTAGTCACACTTTCTACACATCTAACATTAGTATATAATGTAATACAGATCTATCCCAACACCTGCCGGAGGTCCCCTGGTAAGGCGGATTCGGCGGCATGTCTGCGGGAGGTCCTCTGGTAAGGCGGATTCAGCGGCATGCCTGCGGGAGGTCTGCCAGTCCCGTACCTTCGGCGTAACCACCACCGAATTGCTGCTGCAGCCGCGGGACTGGCGGAGCTCCTGCAGGCATGCCGCCTAATCCGCATTACCAGGGGACCTCCTGCAGGTAGCCTGCCGAAGGCAGCCTGACTGCCACCCTCACAGTGACTGGCAGGCCACCCCCCGCAGCTTGCTGCGCTGGTGCCTGGAGCCGCCCCTATCCCTGACCCAGGGCAGAGGATAGTGAAGCTGAACATCCAGAGCTTGCAAGATAAAGGAGCAGGGGGGCGAGGCCTGGCGGTGTTGGCAGAACGGGAAAGCATCAGAGGGTTCTATGGCAACCAGGGGGATTGGTGGGAGTTGGTGAGGGAGGAGTTGGCGGCTTTGTTCTGGCAGTCGGGCAAACACCGCAACATTAAAGAAACCAATGGTGCCAAGTCCTGCAGCGTCGCCTGTGGGATTTCCACAAGAGCATCCAGGCAGGGGAGCCAGTCAGCGTGTGACTGTACGACCGGACCAAGCGACAGCTGCCCGAGTTCCAGGAGATGAGGCTGCAGCTGGCTGATATGAGCGGGAGCTCCGAGTGAAGGGAGAAGCAGCCTCCCCTGACATTTTTGCAGCCTGCAGGGAATGGAGACAAAGCAGGGGGATGTGGGGACTCAGGGCAGGACCCATGGATCCGGTAGTGCAGGAGCACAGTCGCTGGAGGAGGAGAGAGAGTCCTGCGAGAGGAAGCCGCTGGTGGGAAGCAATAAGTGCAGAGTGCAAACCAACCAGCTGACCGTCACAGGGGTCTAGAAAACAAAACAGCAGCAGGTCCCATGGTGTAATAGGCAGCACTCAGGACCTTGAATTCTGAGTTCAAATCTCAGTGGGACCTCTAGTAGGTATGTTGGTTTGCTGCAGAGCCTTGGAGCTCAATGTGCTTGGTTACCCTCTCCCTGGCTGAACTAGAGTGATGTTTTTTTTCTCCTCCTCCTGGGTCACTGGTGCCCATTGGAGATGGGTCTTTGGTCCAGCTGGGCCGCTAGAGGGTGGGGTCCTAGAACTTAACAGTCTGGCTAGAGATTCCTGCGGGTTGACCTGATGTTGGGTTTTTTGCTGCTTCACCTGATGTCCACAACTTTGGTCCCTGTAGCTGCAGCTCTTCCTCTTGCCCACATGGCATTTAAAGGAAGCAGGGCCAGGGCCAGGCTTCCAGGCTGGAGCCCAGCACCTCTCCTCCTCTGGGCACCTAGAGCAGAGGCGGCTGGTGCTGACGGCTCCAAGGGAAGGCTTAAAAGCCACAGAGCAACCGAGGGCAGGGCCAGAGGAGGGCAGGCCCATGCCTATGTGTGGCCTGCAGACAGGCACAAAAACACCCAGCCAGGCTGCTCCCTGCCATGCCAATCACCCACTGAAGGCCACCCACTGACCAGCATGCAGGGCGGCTGCTGATGCTCTGTGGCCATTATCGAAGATGGTAGGAAAGCAGGGCCAGCCCCCGGGTGGCGCCTCTTACCAGTCCCACTCTCCGTGCTCACTTTGGCAGTGGGACAGGAGATTTTACCCCAAGCGGCAGTTCCCCAGCTGGCGAGAAGCAGAGAAACACCCAGGCTCCCAAGGTGCTATGTAGCAACCCCCCTCCAGCACAGGGACAGGCGCACACGCTAGCCCGGGCAGCCGCCCATTTTCTTTGGCAAGTCAGGAAGGGCAAAGGCGAGACTGGAAGCACCTGGGGCTCATGCCCCAGCCTTTGTGACGCCCAACCCCCACCTCCTTCCCGGGGCTCTAGCTGAAGCCAGAGCATTGGCCTGAGCAGCCAAGAAGAGGTTCCAGCCCTGAAGGGAGCAGGACTTGCAGCACAAAGGTAAAACTGCACAAGCACGACCACGAAGGAACTCGAACCCTCAATCGCCTGATCCGAAGTCAGGCGCCTTATCCATTAGGCCACGTGATCACATGAGGAAAAGGCCCTCCAGGCACTTCTTTGGAAAAGGCGACACTGACGCATCCGACGAAGGGGGGATTCACCCACGAAAGCTCATGCTCCAATACGTCTGTTAGTCTATAAGGTGCCACACGACTCTTTGCTGCTTTTGCAGACACTGTGTTTCTCAGGTCAGCTACTGAGGGGGGCCGAGACTCTCTGGACACAAGAAGTCGAGTTCCCAGCGACACGTGAGACTTAATTCTCTGGAGCCAGGTGCAGGGCTTTGGCAGGGAGGCTCAGGCATGGGGGACTGGGGTGCAGCGGACAGGCCGGCTGTCTAGGTGGGGAGATTTAGTCTCACTGAGGAGGAGGAGGAGGAGGAATCCTGCTGACAGGCAGTGGCCAGGGCCGGTGCAACCACTAGGCCAACTAATCGGCCGCCCAGGGTGCCAAGTGGTTGGGGGCACCAAAAAGCGCACTCAGGGGAGGCGGGGGAGTGGAGGTGAGCTGGGGCAGGGGGCTGGGGGAGGTGCGGGGGGAGGGCTGACCACAGCAAGTAACGGGGTGGGGCGTGCAGGTGAACCACTCCCTGTCCCAGCTCACCTCTGCACCGTCTTCTCCCCTGAGCAGGCTGCCCCCGCTCTGATTCTCCTCCCCTCCCAGGCTTGCCGCACTAAACAGCTGATTGGCACCGCAAGCCTGGGAGGTGGGAGAAGTGGAGCGGCGCCGGCGAGCTCAGGGGAGAAGGCGGAGCGGAGGTGAGCTGGGGAGGGGAGCTGCTGCGGGGGGGGCTGCCCGGCTCTTCCTCATGGCCCCCGCCCCTGCACTCACTGCATGGTAAGTGGAGTGACCCAGCCCCAGCCTGGTCCATTCCCCTGGCTCCCAGCCACGCCGCCGGCGAGTGCTGTGGGGCGGTTCCCCGCCCCCCAAGTTTGGGAGCCAGGGGAGCAGAGCAGGCTGGGGCCCCAGGCCTGCGTGGGGGGAAGCAGAAGGGGGCTGGCCCCAGGCCATCGTGGGACATGGGGGGCTGGCTACTTCCTGCGGGAAGTGGAGTGACCCGGCCCCAGCCTGCTCTGCTCCCCTGGCTCCCAGGCTTGTGTTGGTGTTGGCTGGATTTGTGCGGGTGTTTGTGTATATTAGCAATTGTGTGTGTGTGGCTGGATTCATGCATGTGTTTCTGTATGTTTGCAATTGTGCGTGTGTGTATGTGTGTGCGAATGCTCTGCTGCATTCTGCCGGTGCAACAACTGTTTCTCCGTATGTCACAGCCCCCATACCGTCGACCCCGATGGTGATTTCCCCATCTTACAACGGATGGCTGGCCTGACCCTTCTCCCCTCTGCGGAGTGTGGCAGGGGCTGCAGCTCACCCCCTGTGGAGCAGGAGGGCCAAGGTGCGGGGCACTGGGCTCCAATGCACCTGGAGAGCAGCTCAGGTGAGGTGGGGCAGGGCGTGTGGTGTCCGTTCTGTGTTGCCTGGTGCTGGGCCACTGCACAATCCCCAGCCACGCCGCACAGCATGCCCCGAGAGGGGGCAGGGGGCCAAGCAGATGATCCAGCACGAGGGGATCATTCTCATGGGTAGCCGTCCAGTGGCAGTGAGTTCCACAGGTCTTGGCACATGCTGTGTGGGGCAGGAGGTCCTTGTATTTGGAGCAGTGGGAGTGAACTGTGTGCAGTTGTATCTCTGAGCATGATTGTGAATATTGTGGTGTGGGGGGGAGTGATTGTGAGTGTGGCTGGGGGTGTGATTGTTTCTCTCTTTGGGGTTGGGCTAGCATGCCCCTCTGGGTGTGTTGTGTGTGAGTGTTCTTGGGATTGTGTGAGTCCCTTTGTGAGTCTATGTGTGTGTGTGTGTGAGAGAGAGAGACTTGCTGCAGGATACAAAATCCTGCAAAGCCATTTCCTACTGGTTATCCCAGCAACACACTGACACAAACAGTGTCACAGACGCACACACACACAGAGTAGGGCTCAGCCCCACCAGCAGGGGGCAGCAGGGACACACACGTCTCCCCTGGGCCAGCTTGGACAATTTCCCATCAAGACCTGGCACAGTGCTGGTGCCCCCACACAGGGGTGGGCAGTGACTGGGCGGGGGGGGGGGCGGGGGCAGGGCTTTGGGTGTATGGGGGGGCGGAGGCAGGGCTTTGGGGGCAGGGACAGCGGGGGCAGGGCTTTGGGGCAGGGCTTTGGGGAAGGTGCAGGGGCGGGCTTTGGGGCGGGCACAGCGGGAGGGCAGGGGGCTCGGGAAGGAGCAGGGCTCATTCAGGCCAGGGGCAGGCTGGGGGAGTCGCGGGGTGACAAGCTCAAGGGTGTGAACTCGGGAAGGGGCCATGTGGGGGTGGGCCCTTAGGGGAGGGGTGTATTGGGGGCAAAGTGGGAGTGGGGACTCGGGGGAAGGGGCAGAGTGAGGTGGGGTGCTGGGGAAAAGGGGCAATGGGAGGGTGGTGCCTTGCAGGAAGGGGCGGGGCTGGGCAGGACTTCAGGGAAAGGGGCGGGGATTAGGGGAACAGGCGATGTGAGGGGGACCTCGGGGTTAGGGGCAGAGTGAGGCAGGACCTCGGGGAAGGGGCGGGGGCTGGGGAAGGACTCATTCAGCCCGGGGGCGGGTCTGTCCGGGGGTGACGCTGTCCCTGCAGCGGGTGTTTAGAGCCGGGCTCCCCCGGGGCAGGGGGCGGGGCCGGGGGCAGCGGGAGTCGGGGGGTGACACGCGGCCGGTGCCTGGGCCCGTCGGACCCACCCAGACCCGCTCACACCCAGCGGGGGGGGGTTTACAAGGGGCGCCGGGAACATCCCGCGGGGCGGACACAGGGATCCAGTCCCCGCACAGAGCCAGACCCGCCCCCGCCCCGACCAGCTGCTTTGTGCCGGGGGGTGAAAGGGGCGAAGCGGCGCAGCACGTTCCTGCGCGGGGCAGCGTCACACCCTGCACCGGGGGGTGGGGCCGGGGCTCTCTGGGGGGCGGGGCGGGGATGAGGAGTTGCGTTGGGGGGGGAGGTGTCAGGTTGACCCAGGGACCCACCCTCACCTGGGCTGGAGAGGACGGAGGCGCCCCGGGGCAGGCTGGGAATTGTAGTTCCTGGCTCGTCTCAGAGCGGAAGTGACGGACGGTTGCCCGGGCAACGCGCCCCCTCCCGGTGCACCCTGGGAAGTGTAGTTCTCTCGCTCTCACACACGCGGCCTCTATTGGAGGAGGGTCCGTAACTCGTCACTTCGCCGCGCCCCTCCCCGCTCCCTGATTGGCGGAGAGAGCGCGGGACAGAGACTCGGCGCGTGGGGGGAGGCCCCGGTTCCCTCGCCCCCCTCCCCCCCCGGGCGCGCGCTGCGGCGGTTGGGATTCGAATCCCGCTCGCGGCCAGGGGCGGTCCCCGAGCGGGGGAGGGGGCTGGGCTGCTGCTCTCTGTCCTCTCCTTATGCAGCCCAGGTGGGGAAGGTGACCCAGATGCAGGGAGCCCCGATGTCGCTCCTTGCTCCCCCCTCACAGCCCCCTAGGGGGGCACAGACCAACATTGGGGGGAGCAGTAGCTACATATGCGAGTTGCACTGTAATGATACAGAGATTGCACTGCAGCACTTTATATTTCACAGTGTAAATATTTGTAATAAAACTATATATAGTGAGCACTGTACACTTCGTATTCTGTGTTGTATTTGAAATCAATATATTGAAAATGTAGAAAAACAAAATATAATACCGTAATTTTAAATTAGTATTCTATTTTTAATGGTGTGATTAAAACAGATTAATCATGATTTTTTTAAAGCTAATTGCGTACGTTAACTGCGATTAATTGACAGCCCTAGATTTGAATTTTTCTGTCACATGCAAGACAAGCTAGAATATCCGTGTGCAGGGACAGAGCCTGGGGGGAATTGTGCTGTGAAATGGTTTCCTGTTCTGACATGTCCCCAGTTGCCCTTTTTGCCCTAACAGGCTGCAGCGCAGCATCCATGTTTTGCTCCAGCTCATTCCGTCCTCCCAGGGGCCGGGGAAGGGAAATGGCTGCAGTGGAGCCAGTTGAGGGAGGGATTAGCAGGGAGTTGCTGGCGGGTTCCCTTGGCGGGGAGAAAGGGCAGTAAATACACAGGGGGTGGGAACTTCTTCCAGGAAGGTTGGTCTGGGTGGGAGAGGGCAGGAAATCCCCAGGGTGGGGGACAGGGTGTGACAAACCTGCTGGGATTTGTTTACTGTGAGGCTCCAGCATTTCTCAAATGTGGCCACCAGGGGCTTTTATTGTGGCCACAGCCTCCCGGGCTGTAATTGAGGGAGTGCGGTGGGGCTCAGGCTTCAGGCTTCTGCTCTGGGATGGTGGGCGGCAGGCTCAGTCAAGATACATGGAACGTAGGCTGGGTGGGGAGAAGTCTATGTAACTCATCCAGTTATTGATATACATGTGACCTCGAATATTACCAATCTGTGTTCCCCCCCACACACAAAACCCCCCAACCAACCATCTCCCAAACAGACCCTCAGTCTGGAAAGCATTTGTCTCTCATGTTGTTGAAAAGACTCAAAGCAAACTGAAGAATCTCAGCTTTTAAAACAATCCTCTAGCAAGACAAAGAAACTCACATCTGTAGACTCAGAAAGCACTCCCAAGATATTTTAACAATATGTTGTCATGAAGAAACCAAAGTGCTAAAGAGGGCTGATTTTTTTAACTACTTTAAAAAAATCTTCTCAAATCAGCATCTTTAGAGTGAAACTTTTTCTGCTTTTCTAACCAGACAGTTTTCCCCAAAAGGAGAGGCACTGGTCCTGGAGACACTGCAATACCAGGTCAATGCATAGGGTGGACAGAGCAAGCTCCTATTCCATCCCCTTGTTTCAAAAATCAATTTAATATACAGTCCTCAAATAAAGGACCTATCAGATATTAAACTGATAAGAACTGACACTACGCTTGATCTTAGCTCCAAGGAGCCGAGAAGCGATGCTGAGAGTCTCGGATGCTAGGCAGCCGCTCTTCCCCCACTGCTTTCTACTTCAGCACGAGGAGCTCCCAGACACACACCAAACACCATTCCCGACACTTTGATAATAGGTAACTCGAAGCATAGGCGGCAGGTTTGTATAATTTTTGGTGGGGCCCAAAATGGTGGTGCCCCCCTGCTCCCGCCCTGTAAGCTGATATAAAATGAAGCTACAACGCGTCAGTGCCACAAGATTACAAGGGTCAATTAAAAGTGGAAAGTCAGAAGCAGCACTTGCCTACTTCAATATACAGTATTATATTTTGTTGCACCTGTTGTGATGAAGTGGGAATGTTCTTAATATTTTCTCTGAATACTGTGTGGATGCCTCAGTTTCCCCTGCAAGATGCCAACTGAAGGTGTTGGGGACAAAGAGAACAGGTGGCCTCCCTGTCCGGAAGAGACACAGAGGCCAGAGGTGGGAGTGTCAGTTTGGAGCTGGCTGGGGAAATGGGGAGAGACCCAGAACTTGGGTCTGGGCTCCCCACCCCCCAAGATGGACCTGACAGAGGGGTTCTGTTTTCTGTACCAACAAGCTCTGTTTAAACTGTGTTCCCATCATCTAATAAACCTTCTGTTTTACTGTCTGGCTGAGAGTCACATCTGACTGCAGAGTTGGGGGTGCAGGGACCTCTGGTTGCCCCAGGACCAGCCTGGGCAGACTCGCTGTGGAAAGTGCATGGTGTGGAAGGGCTGAATGCTCCGAGGTCAGACCCAGGAAGGTGTAAGCTTCTTGCCCTGGAGACAGTCTGCTCCGAGAGAGGAGGCTCCCCCAGAGTCCTGACTGGCTTTGTATGGAGTTGTTCCAAAGCATCCCAGCATCCCCTTCCACACCATGCGCTTCCCGGAAGTCCGCACAGGCACTGACACTCCCTCCTCTGGCCTTTGTCTCTTTTCCAGGCATTAGGAGGCCACCTGATCTCTTTGTTCTCCAACACCTTCAGTTGGCACCTTGCAGGGGGGTGGCCCAGGCCATCAGTTGCCCGGAGACAGGGTTTCGGCCATTCTCTGTGCAGACGGCATCACACTGGCCCTCTAGGGCTCTACCACAATCACACCCCCTTATCCCACCAACTAGATCCTTGAGAAATGCATAGGGGAAACTGAGGCACCCACGCAGTATTCAGAGAAAACATTAAGAATATTCTCACTTCGTAACACCTGTATACGACTAGTTATACACTTTAAAGGGTGTAAAATAATCAAGTATTGTGCTAAACACAATGATACTCCAAACTGACCACCAAATTTAAATTGAGTGTTTTTACCCTCAAGTGAGGGCTCTGGGGTGGGGCTGGGGATGAGGGGTTGACAGTGCAGGAGGGTGCTCAGGGTTGGGGTGCTGGGGGTGCAGGCTCTGGGGTGGGGCAGGGCTGGAGATAAGGAACTTGGGGTGCAGACAGGCTACCCCAGGGCTAGGGCCAGAGAGGACCCCCCCCCAGGCAGCACACTCACTCTGCACCATGGTCACTGCACATGCTCCTAGGGCCTCTCTCAGGTCCAGAAAGCCCACTCGCCTCCCCTACGGTGGGTACCGGGAGTGGGGGTTGTTGCCGTCACACGTGCCCTCCCCTGCTGCTGCCTCTCACCCTAGCCTCACTGGGGATGGGGGATGGGGCTGCCCCTTGCCCAGCGTGGGGCAGGAGTGGGGACTGCAGGGTGGTGGCTGGGGGGGGGAACAGGGTGTCACAAAATTCACCCAAGCCCCAGCTGCTCAAGTCTAGGGAGCCCCCCACCCCCATCTCCCCTGTGGTGGGTGGGTGGGTGCTGGGGGGCAGGGGGAACTGCCAGCACATGTGGCTTCCTTCCTCCCCTGCTGCAGCCTGCTGCCCCTCACCCTTGTCTCACTGGGGATGGGGCTGCCCCTTGCCCAGCACTGGGCAGGAGTGGGGCTGCAGGGGGAGGGGGCGGATCACAGGGTCAAACCTCACCGAAGCCCCAGCAGCTGCTCAGGTGAGTGAGGTCCACTCCAGATGTCCATCTCGTGGCCAGAGTCCCCCTTGGCGTCTCCTCCAGGTGGGTGCTGGGGGGGGGCGGGAGAGAGGGCTCCCAAGCACGTGCATGCCTCTTCCCCACTCCTCTCTCCCCCTCCCCCTCCCTTGGTGCTCCAACAGGCTGCTGGCCGCTGATCTCTATAGCCTTAGGCCAGGGGTCGGCAACTGGTGGCTCGCTGCTCGCCAGGGTAAGCACCCTGGCGGGCCGGCCCGGTTTGTTTATCTGCCGCGTCGGCAAGTTTGGCCGATCGCGGCTCCCACTGGCCGCGGTTCGCGGTCCCAGGCCAATGCGGGAGGCAGGAAGCGGCGCGAGCCAAGGGATGTTCTGGCCGCGGCTTCCTGCCTCCCGCATTGGCCTGGGACCGCGAACCGCGGCCAGTGGGAGCCGCGATCGGCCGAACTTGCCGATGCGGCAGATAAACAAACCGGGCCGGTCCGCCAGGGTGCTTACCCTGGAGAGCCGCGAGCCACCGGTTGCCAACCCCTGCCTTAGGCAGAAGCAGCTGCAGGCAGCCTGCAGCACAAGCAAGGGAGAGAGGCACTGGCTGGTTTTTTTTTTTCAGGCAGAGAAGCTCCAAGGTGGGGGGGCGGGGGACGCTCCAGGCAGGGCCAGGGGAGAAACCCAGCTCCAAATATTGGTGGAGCACAGCCCCCAGTCTTGAATATTCCTGGTGCTCGAGCACCTCGAGCCCATATAACCTGCTGCCCCTGGGTGGGGGCTTGGACCCAGGATGGACTGGCAGCCCCCTATCAGCTCCCCACTCCCCTAAATTCCCTGTGCAGCAGCTGCCTACAGTTCAGCTGTGTCCCTCCCCCCACTGCCATGTGCTGCTCCTGCCCTCTGCCTTGGAGCTGCTCCCCGAGACTCCTGCTTGCTGTGCTGGGGGGAGGGAAGGAAGAGGGGGGGCTAATGTCAGGGTGTCCCCCTACCCCCTGCTCCTGCATCCCGCTTACCCCATCTTCCATAGAGCAGGACTCAGGAGGGAGAGAGCTTGCAGCAGCTGGGGTCTCAGCAAGCTGATCTAATTAACAAGGCAGTGTACTTAAGGGAAATGTGCATATCTCCCTCCATTCCTGCTGCCTTGCAGAGTGAGAGAGTTAACCCTTGAGGGCTCAGCCAATTGCTAGTTCATCCTTTAGCAGTAAGGGAAATATCCCACCCTCTGACTCCTCTACCTCAACCAAGCTTCACAATCATCATCACTGTGTATCAGTATTAAATTGTTTGTTTAAACCTTATACTCTTTTGTCTGGTGAAAAAAAATTCCCTGGAACCTAACCTAATAGTCTGATTTCTTTCATAATCTGAAGTGGATTGAGCATCTAAATCCTTCTACTCCTTCTACTCTCCCCCTCAAATGTGAGGGGGAACAGCCTCAACCTTTTGTCTTATTCTGCTTTGTAGGAGAAAGATGCTCTATGTAAATAGTCATGATCCATGTAGGTTAATTCTTATGCTGAATGGCGGGTAGGAGAGGGTATAAATCATTTAAGACTCTTGCCCCACTCCCTGTGTGGCCTGTGTTTTTCTTTGTTTTAAAATGAGACTGTCTAGTTTTTATGTAAATATATTTGGGTGGTTTCACTCATATTTATATTGCTATGAATTTCATGTGCTCTTGTCTCACAGCAGCCATGGGGGGGAAAGCCTGTGGCAATGGACTTTGCAAAATTATAGACTAGTGATTCTCAACCTGTGGCTCAATCAACAGCTGCGGCCGATGTGGCATCCTCAGGGCCATACAGGTAGTATATATTGTGTGGATTCTGCTCACATAACACAGAGAAAGTTGCCTATGCAGCTCACAATAGTAAATAGGGTCAGACCAGAAGATATCTTCTTTCCAAGTGGGAATTGTGCAGGGAGGAACAACAGACCTAGTGCAGCTGTGTTGCCACTGTCTGCTAGCACTGAAATGGTTCCGAATGCCTTGGTTCAAGTGGCACCAGTTCTAAAAGTAAGGGTGATTTAGTGCTGTGGTTCTCAAACAGGGGTATCCAATGGTTTTCCAGTGGGTACATCAACGCATCTAGATATTTGCCTAGTTTTACAACAGGCTACATAGAAAGCACTAGCAAATTTGTAACAAATTAAAATTCATACTTTGATTTGTTTATACTGTTCTCTATACTATACACTGAAATGTAAGTACAATACTTATATTCAAGTGATTTATTTTTATAAATATTGCATCTGATTTTGTAAGCAAGTAGTTTTTAAGTGAGGTAAAACTTGGGGGTATGCAAGAGAAATCAGACTCCTGAAAGGGGTACAGGTGTCTCTAAAGGTTAAGACCCACTGATTTAGTGCAGGTACCACCAGTAACATAGAACCCTGCAAAAACTTCTAGTGCAGATGAATTTGAGAGCAAGCCAGAGAGAAACAGCTGTGGAGCATGCTAGAAAGGGTTGACCTGTCCGCATTGTCTGTGCCTGACTGGCTGTCATGTGGCACAGAGGAGCCTGTGAGAGGTATGGCAAAGCAAGAGGGTTTGATTAGTTGCTAGGAGCTCCACATGCTAATCAGGAGGTGTGTTTCTGTAAATAGCGACATAAACATCTTCTAATGGCCAGTCTTCTAAAGCTGTCTCAATTGTGCTTTAATGAAATGGGAACCTGGTTTTAGATTTTTGTTCTTTAATTCGCTGGGGGTGAAACCCCTTGTATGAAAACATTCACCATGGGAATAAAGCTTGCGCACATTAGCCTGGGTATGTAGCCGAGCACAGCTTTATTAAGACTATACTTTCAGGGATCATTTCTATAGTTTGTAACTAGAGAAGTGTGGTTGAAAGTGTCTGACCTTGCTAACCACGATGAGGAGTTAAAGTGTTCTTTTCTGAGCATGAAGTGAGTGGATAGTGTTGCTTTAATGCACCTGCTGTCTGCTATTGATGACTGTTCTTGCTTTCCTTTTGGGAAGCTGAGAGGAAGAGAACACAGACTGAGTGGTTAGTCCTTATAAAACAAATTTAAAAATAAATGTTTTGGTTTTCTTTTCTGTTATCTGAGCTTGTTTAAAGCTGTTGTTTAGTGGCAAGTCTTAATTTCTTTTAGTAGAATTTGGAAGAAAAGTAAAGGTAGTGTGAAAACTGGTGTTTTAAAGGTTTCTAATTCAGTTCTTACTGAAAGTTTTTTAATTTTTTTTATGCTGCTCTCTCTCTCTTTTTTTCTTGTAATCTATTTCAGAATTTAGGTAGGGTTTTGTGTCTGCATGTTCTCTTCCTTTTCCACTTGCTTCTCTCTTCTTCCCTTCCCTTTTTTTGGGAAGCCCCTATTTTTACTTCTTCTGCTCTGGCAGGGGGTACGCAGTTTGCTCTTGGCCCCAAGCCCATCAGACAATCCACACAGGATCTGAGAGTAGCTGTCTCTTGGCCGTATAGTGGGTAGAGGGTTCTAAAGCTGTCTCAGGGTATGTCTACACGATGGGATTATTCGATTTTACAGAAACCGGTTTTTGGAAACAGTCAAGTGAACGCGCCACACTAAGCACATTAATTTGGCGGTGTGCGCCATGTACTGAGGCTAGTATCAATTTCCAGAGTGTTGCACTGTGGGTAGCTATCCCATAGCTATCCCATAGTTCCTGCAGTCTCCCCACCCATTGGAATTCTGGGTTGAGATACCAGTGCATGATGGGGCAAAACAGTGTCGTGGGTGATTCTGAGTAAATGTCGTCAGTCAATCCTCCCTCCATGAAATCAACGGCAGATAATCATTTCGCGCCCTTTTCCCTGGATTGCCTGGGCAGACGCCATAGCATGGCAACCATGGAGCCCGTTCAGCCTTTTTTTCACCGTCACTGTATGCCTACTGGATGGTGCTGACAGACGGTACTGCAATGCTACTCAGCAGCATCCCTTGCCTTTGCAAGTTAGCAAAGATGGTTATTAGCTATACTGTACTGTCTGCTGCTTTGCTAATTGACAATGATAGTTGCAAGTTATACTGTACCGTTTGCTGCTGTCATGCGTGCTCGGCTAGCTTCAGTGAGGTTGACTGGGGGTATATGGACAAAAATAGGAATGCCTTCCTAGATCATTCTCTTCTTTAAGTTTTGTCTAATGGAGAGGCAGTCCTGGCTAAACTATCAGGCAAGCCTACTAAAGAACGAGAGAAGCAAATGGCTGCTCCAGGTCCGAGCCCCAGACATCTGGCAGAAACGATGAGCTGCATGTAATTCTAGGGGTGCCCTGCAGCAACCCCACCCATTGCTTCCTCCTCCCCATCTCTCCTGGGCTACTGTGGCAGTTATCCCCATTTGTGAGATGAAGTAATAAAGAGTACATGAATTTGAAACAACACTGACTTTATTGCCTCTGCAAGTAGAATTCAAAGGCGGAAGGAGGGCAGCCTCCAGCTGCTATGATATTCCAGGCAGGACTGAATCTCCATTAGACAAAGCTTAAAGAAGAGAATGACCTGGGAGTCATTCCCATTTTTGCCCAAGCACCCATGGCCGACCTCACTAAGGCCAACCAGGAGCACTCACGGGACGACGATGACAGATATCAGTCCTCCCATACCACCATCTGCCCTCAGGAAGGGAAAGAAAGGGGATGCTGCTGTGTAGCGCTGCTGCACTGCGTCTGCCAGCAGCATTCAGTAGACATACGGTGACATTGAAGAAAGGTGAGAAACAATTTTTTTCTGTTTGCTTTTTTTGGGGGGCGGGGGGGACATATACCCTGAACCACCCGTGACAATATTTTTGACCCTTCAGGCTTTGGGAACTCACCCAAGAATTTTCTTGGCTAGCTTCACCTCTGCACCAACTTGCACTTTTCCTATGTGAGCCTGGCTAGCTCAGTTAGTAGAAGCAGCAAGGAGTCTTGTGGCACCTTATAGACTAACAGACGTTTTGATATAAACTCGTAGTGTTGACTGGGCCAGAGAGAGCAGCAGGTTTCCCCTATTGTTTCTTGCTCTTGTTTTCTTGACTAGTTTCTCCTCTGCACCAAGTTGCTCCTGTGCTTCATGAGCCTGACTAGCTTAGTTGGTAAAACATCAGACTTTTAATCTGGGGATCCACAGTTCAAATCTGCAGTCAGATGATAAACTACTCATGAAGATCTTAAACTATCTTTCTCATGTCCTCTTTGATGTTACTTTTTCTCTGCAGGATTTTCCCTTTCCTCAGAAGGGCCTTTTTCTGTGTGGGTTTGAAGGGGCAACTTCCTGACAGCCCCTCTGTCCTTGCAGCCTGGAGGAATAAAGGCCTCTGGGCATAGAGCATGTTCCTCCCCTGCACACACACACACACACACACAGAATATCCCTAAGGAATTAGAATCACCTGCTGCCTTCCCCTGTCCTGCTGGATCCCCAAATGAAGATGTTCTTCAGCCCAAACCCATGTCCCCTCTTTTCCCAGTGCCCCTCAATCCCAACCCTCTGTCCCTCCTATGCTCACTGCTCCTCACTCCCAACCAGAGCCTGAAACTCTTCACCCTTCTCCTCTGTCCCATCCCACAGCCCCCTCCTATTCCCAGTGCCCCTCAATCCCAACCCACAGCCCCTCCCATTCCCAGTGCCCCTCAATCCCAACCCACGGCTCCTCAATCCCTCCAGCAGCAAGTGCTTCAGACCCCCTCAGGAAGATTTTCTTGCAAGGTTTCGTGTAGGAGTCTGCATGTGGATTTTACAGTATGTTGGAAATATGTTGGATTGCTTGCCGAAATGATCACGTTTGGCTGGTGTTGGATTCCCAGTCTCCATGTTACAGGGGCAGGAGAAATAAAGGGTTGTTATCCTTGTTGTGTGAATCGAGGGCAGCACAACTGTGCTTGGCAGACCCTGATTGAGGGACTCACCCTCAATTCAATAGCACTTGCTAGGCAGGGGACAGGGGTTCCAAAGCGAAGTGGGCTGGGGCTTGGATCCCAATACTAAAATGTAGGTGTTAGACCAATGTTAGGACAGGGTGGCAGTGGAGGGATGAGTGAGTCCCTAGACAACATAGTGAGTACGGGGCCTTCTTATTTCCCCTTTTTCCACCCAGGATGGCAGGTGAACTCTACAGAGGCACCTCTGGGCTTGCACTGACTAAGGACAACAGCTGTGAGTGGGGTGCAGAGACGGGATGGCTCATGTTAAAGGACTTTTGGTTGCCGGACTTATGAACTGTAGGGAGAAGGACACTGCCCAGCTTATTTGGGGGTGGGTCTTTCCCTCGTGGTTTATGTTTATGTGTTGGGGCTGCTGACATGACTTCTGTTAACCCTGGGCTTACATTGCAGTGAAGACAGACCCTGAGAGGGCATCTATACTGTGGTAAAATCCCGCTGGCCCGGCTGGCCTGGATGATCTGATTTGGGCTCCTGGGGCTCATACTGGAGCCCAGGCTCAGAGACCCTCACCCCTCGTGGGGTCTCGGAGGCTGGGCTGAAGCCCAAGTGTCTACACTGTAATTTTATAACCCTGCAGCACAAGCCCCACAAGCCTGAATCAGCTGACCCAGGGTTTGAGAATAGTGACTTGGGTGTGTTAATGGCAGTGTAGACATAATGCTAGGCTATGTCTGCACTGCAATGAAACACCCACGGATGTCCCGTGCCAGTGCAGGCTCCCGGGGCTTGCGCTGCGGGGTGGTAAATTTGCACTGTAGACATCTCAGCTCAGGCTCAATACCAGGCTCTGGGACCCCACAAGGTTGGGAAGGAGTTTAGCAAGCGAAAAAGGTAAAATGGCAGTGGAGTATTACCCTGGACTCAACGGCATTTCTCCATTGGTCTGTCTGCTAATCCAGGATTCTGTCTGGGGGGCAGAGGTACCCGGACACCTGGGCGGGGGAAGGGGGCACCAAAACATCCGGGATCTTACCTGGGAGGACAGCGGCGCCTGCAGCTCGACATGAGACGGGGGCGGGGGAAGCAGGAGCATTTCCCAGTTCCTTGCTGTCCCCGTCTGGCCAAGGCACAGAGCTCACAAGCAGAGTTTAAAGCTCCAGCTGCCAGGCTGTGAACCAAGCTGGGCCCCGTGGCTGGTGCCTGTGATCCCAGCGCCAGGGGAAGCTGAGGCTGGCGGATCACTTGAGTTCAGGAGTTCTGGGCTGCAGGGGGCTGTGCCGATCGGGTGTCCACACTAAGTTCAGCATCAATATGGTGATCCCGGGGAAGCTTGGGGTCTCCAGGTTGCCTAAGGAGGGGTGAACCGGCCCAGGTCGGAAACAGAGCAGGTCAAAACTCCCCTGCTGATCAGTAGTGGGGTCACACCTGTGAATAGCCCCTGCAGCATAGCCTGTGCAAGACAGTGAGACACAGTCTCTTTTTATACAGACACCCCCGCAGAGACTGGAGGGGGGATGGGAGCACCGACACGCTGGGGATTCTGATTTGGGGGGAGGGATGCACCCAAGCAACACGGATCTTGAAAAGGGGAACAGAGACACCCACAGATCCCGGATGGGGGCAGGCAGGGGAAACCACACACTGAAGCTAGTTCATGGGGTGGGGGACAGAGACACCCACCGGGGATCCTGGATGGGATCACCCACATGATGGGGATCTTGAACTGGGAGGAGGGAAGCACCATGTACCAGAGGTTTTGAAGGGGAAACAGGGACTCCCACACACCAGGTGTCTTGCAGCAAGAGCTGCGGTCTTCATTTACACAGGGCAGAGATGGGGAATTAACCATGTCCCTTGCGGAGCTTGTTCCACTAGATAATTAGCCTCACGGTTAAAAAATGGTAATTTCCAGTTGGCATTTTGTGACATTGACTGCAAACCAATGGGGTCGTGTTCAACCTTTATCTGGTGAATTAAAGAACCCTTTAAAATCAGATATTCCCCCCTCTGGGAATTTTTAAAACTGTGTATTTAAAAACAGTGATTAAATCCCCTCTTAACCTCCAGTCAATGAAATCCATTGAGCTTCTTCAATCTCTCGCTGTAGACAGAAGAGACCAATGCACATTTTCCTTGTTTTTAAAGGCAAAAATCCTGATCTTTCCAAGGGGATCTTCTGCTTCAGCTGTCAGTTTGGGGAAGGATTTGGCTTCCTGGGTTATAATCTGCCTGCTGGGTTATAATCTGCAGTCTGTCAGCTAAGCCATAGTACCTGCTATTATTTAAAGTATCATGTTTGCCCACACCTGACTCCCTGCCATCCCCACCGGGGCCTGACAAGCTTTGCTTGTGTTTGGATTCTGCAAAGCAGAGGAGCAGGTGACATTTTCCTTGCAAGCTGTGTGTGTGTGTGTGTGTGTGTGTGAATCTTTGGCCAGGTCTGCACTACAAATTTATTTCAGCATCATTATATTGCTCAGGTGTGTGAAGAACACATGATGCTCCCTCGGTCGGCAGCTTGTGGCTGGTGCACACACTGCAATGCCACGTCTGGCGACAATTTGCCCTGTTTTGGTGACAAAATAAAACGACTTCGATGAGAGGCCTAGAGCTTTGTGCAGCAAACTTAAAGTGACAAATTGTCAGTGTAAATGCTGCTGGTCATTATATCACCATAACTGGTCTCCTCCAGTATCCCACAATGCCTGCCGTGAACTCGCCTGCCCTGCATTTCTGCTACAGAGTCTGGGCCCCTCCCCTTTCATAGCTCCAGAAAGTTCTGACTGCTGAGCTGTTATCTACACTGGGATTACGTTTATATAACGGCATTGCCAGCCTAGATAATGTAATTACACCAACCTAATTTTGTAGTGTAGACCTGTCCAAAGAATCACACACACACCTTGGGAGCAAAAGTCACCTGCTCCTCTGCTTTACAGAATCCAAACACGAGCAACACTTGTCAGGGCCCAGTGGGGATTGGCAGAAAGTCAGGTGTGGGCAAACATGATACTTTAAATAATAGCAGGTACTATAGCTTAGCTGGTTAAAACCTTTGTTTTGTAAGCAGGAGATCCTCGGTTGAACTCCCAGTAGTACCTTGAGGAGTGGCTTTTGTGGCACCTGGTATTGGCTACTGTCAGAAGACAAGATTCAGAGCTAGATGGATCTATGGTATAAATTACACTCACAGGCATTGATAATAGAGTTACTGAAAGTTTGGGTGTTAAGAGCTGATAGGTCAGTGATCCAGTCCCCTCAATGTGGTTTTACCGTTTCCACTTGCTAAACTCCATCCCAACCTCTATAAAATTACAGTGCAGACATATGTGCTTGAGCACAACCTCTGAGGCCCCACGAGGGGGGAGGGTTTCTGAACCCAGGCTTCAGCGTGAACACAAATATCTGCACCACAGTTTTTAGCCCCTCAGCTTTACGTCCATGAGCCCAAGTCAGATGACCCAGGCCAGCCTTGCTGCCATCTTTATCCCAGGAGAGATGGACTCTAAGGGTACGTCTCCATTGCAGTGTAAGCCCAGGTGTGGCACGCTGTGCTCAGAGCAGCACCTGGAAGCCCCATATTCACCACTCTCATATAATGATGACATGGTTTGTACAAAGTGTGCCTGGTGAGGTATCATTTCAAAAGTCTTGATCTGTTGAACATTAATATTGGGTTGGATTGTGTGTGCTCCCATTGGTTGAGAAGTTATGAAGTTTTGCTCTGTGTGCGTTACTGAGATATGTTATGAGGTTGGGAAATGCCCCCCACCGGCCTTTCAGGTGTGACAATGGAGGAGCCAGACTCGCTGCTGGCCCATTGAGGGGATCCACAGTCCCAAGGACTATCCCAGGAACCGTGTACAATGCAGGCTTCTCTGAGATAGCACAGCGACAATGGACACTGCTTGACTCACATGGTAGCAAAGGAGCTTCCTAGCAAGTTGGAAGAAACTATGAAAGAGGGGAAGAGACATCATGACTTGGCCTCTCTCCCCCACAACTCAGCAGCTGGAAACACACCTGGAGGACAAAGACTGAACTGATTCAGAAATCAGAAGAGAATAATAACAATAATACTTGCAAACCAAAGTCCCCAACCAGACTAGTATTGGTTTTTCAGCAGAAAATTTTCAGTTTGGGGAATTTTGTTTTCTCAGTCAGACCTTGCCAAGGGAAGCAGGGAGAAAATGTTTGAGTTGACTCCTTCAGAACAGCTCAGCCTAGACACTAGCTCTGGTTCACTGCTCTGGCCTTGCTCGGGTTGAGGGCATTTTAATAATTTGGGGCCGTCCCAGGGTGTTTGGGGGAGATGATGAGGATGTTCCCTTTTGAGATAAAAACTAAGAAATACAGGACTAGAGAATTTTTTTTTTAATCTGGGATTTAGACATTTTATTTAAAGCAAGGGAGTTCTGAGTTTCTGAGAAGGTTTTTGTTTGCAAGAAGTAACATTGTTTGATCTGTCATTGTACCAAAGGGGGAGATGGTTGTCTACAAAGGAGGGGTGAAAACTAAAAGCATTCCAGGAAGAGGGGATTCAAACCCATGTGTGCAGAGCACAATGAATTAGCAGCCCATCACCTTAACCACTTGGCCACCTCAGCTGAGCTGTCAAGAAAGAGATAGAAGGAGAAATCTAAGGTCAGCAGAGCTAGGGCTAATAAGGAGTTTTTAAATACTAAGCGGAAGCAGGGGCTGAATGAGCTCCCCCCTCACATCTAGTGAGGAGCTGGGGGAAAGACTTCAGGAACAGACCGTGTTTGCACAGACACACCTACTCTGCCTAGGTATGCAGCATGATGGGGCCGCTTTCCCAAAATGACCAGTTTTGGCTGGTGGTGGGTTACAAATCACTTTAGGATTGAGTGGCATTAAATGTTATTATCCTTCCTGCATGAGTGAAGGGCAGCAGAACATACCTAGTCTGTCCTGATGGAGGGGTGAGTGAGGAATAGCTTTTATTTGACTGCATAGAAGTGATTGAGAACATCATCCTAAACCAGGGGTCCCCAAACATTTCACACTGTGCCCTTGTATCCATGGCTGTGGCACCCTTGAGAACCGGGGCTGGGAGTGGAGCTGTTGCTTGCTGGGGAGAGAGGGGTGCGGACAGGGTTGAGGGGGTCGAGGCTGGGCTGGGAGTCAGGGGCCCAGGCTGAGGGTGGGGTTGGGGAAGAGCTGGGGCAGAGTGGGGCTGAGTGCTGCTGCCCCCATGAATTTGCCTCTGTGTCCCCCTAGGAGTCATGCCCCACATTTTGGGGACCACTGAACCCTACTCGCTAAGCAGGGGCTAGTGATGCTAAAGCCCAGGGAAGGGAGAACAAGTGCGGGAGCCCCAGAACTGGAACCATAACCCGCCACTTCTGTCTGTGGCTCCGCCCCCTTCCACACCTTCCACCCACGGCCCCATCCACTGTCACCTCTGTTCCACCACTGGCCCCACCCTGTCACTCCTTTACCCCTGCCCCACTGCGGCCCCGAGACCAGAGAAGCTCTGTGCCCCTGCTGCAGCCCCCGGGCCGTAGCAGGGAGTGGGAGCTCCTCCAGCCCTGGGGCCAGCATGGGGGAGACTTTTCCAGGGGGGCCCAATTTGGCCAGGGCACCTAGTTATTGGCCCCACTGTCTCCTTGGCGATGCAAGGTTTGGGGAGGCTGAGCAACCCCTCCCCCCCCGAGCCTCCATTATGAGCCGCCCAGGCTACCACTGCTCAGTGTGGGGCCAGTCTCCCTTTGTCTCTGCTGTTCATGCTGGGGAGCCTGGCTGGCCTTAGGGGTGGGGCCCCCGGCAGCCGCCCAGGGCTCCAGGGGGTCAAAGGGCACCGTGTGCCAGTGCAAAGATGCTCACTGCTCTCCCCTGCCCCAATGCTCCTCTGTGGCCCCATAGAGGGCTGGGGGGAGTGAGGAGCAACACTATGTGCCCCATGCATCCTGGTCACTGTCCCCACCTGGGCTGTGCTGGGAGGGGAGCATCAGAAGCTGCTGCTCTCTGCCCTCCCCTGATACAGCCCAGCTGAGGAAAGTGACCTGGATGCAGGGAGCGCAGACGATGTCACTTCTCGCCCTGCCCCTGCAGCCCCTTGGGGTGCCCGGAGGAGCAGCATCCCAGGGAGGAGCAGGCAGCAATGCCAGCTGCTCCATGCACACAGGTCAGTGTCCCCACGTGGGTGCAGGAGGGTGCAGGGTTAGGGGTGAAGGGGTGCAGGAGCAGGGCAGTGGCTGGTGGCACAGGAGGAGTGCGGGAGTTAAGGGCAAAGGGGACACAGTGTAGCGGTTAGGGCACAGGATGGGGCAGGAGTTAGGGGTGAAGGAGGCACAAGGGTTGGGAGTGCAGGAGCTAGCACTAAAGGGGGAGGGGGATTGCCCAGCGGTGATGGGGAAGTGCCAAAGTACAAGTTTTGCCCAGGCACCAGTTCCCTAATGCTGGTCCTTGGTAACATTTCTTGCTGGGAGAGGGAGGAGAGAAGAGGCGTTTTGTTTCTGTTTCTTTCCTCTCCATTTTCTGCTCCTTCCTTCAATTCCAGAAACCTCCCTTGTGTTTCAGACTGTGCAGTGACGCCCTCCACATGCCAGGACTCTGGTGCCTTTGGAGCAGAAAGATCCCAGGAGCTGAGGGTGAATCCAGGGGTGAGTAGCTGGCAGGAAGGAGCCCTAGCAACTCTTCTGGGAGCGCAGGGGAGGAATGACTCCCTTCTCTAGATTCTCCCGTGGGGCTCTGGGGAGCAGGGAGGGTTGTGTGATAAATTCCATCCAACTCCCCCTTTGATCCAAGCCGAGGGATGTCTCAGCTCTGCACGATCCCCTTGGCAGCACCAAACAAGGGATGTTTTCCACTGGCGAGGAGACCCCAGCCAGGGACTAAAGGCAGCCCCAGACTTTCCCTCTCTCCCTTCTGGGAAATCAAGTTCAAGTTTTTACAAGGAGCTAAGGAAGCCTCAACCCCGCATCTGAATTAATGTCACATTTCTCACTACCTGACAGAAACAAATGTCATTTCAATCCCACGTGAGTCCACTTCAGTCATTCCTCAGCTCTAGTCCTTCCCCCTCCTGCCTTAGCTTAGGACATTGCGCCACCCGGTGGGCATTTCATTTCCCTCCTCAGTTTCACACAGAGACACAATTTCCTTTGCACAGATCCATGAACAGCAAAACCTCCCTGTATCTCTTGTCTGAGCCAGGGCATTCAAATCCATTGAAACCTTCTCTCCTGCAGTGGCGATGGTCAGACAGAGAGGACGTGACCACCTTCCGCCCTGACAGTGAGATATTCACTCTTCTCTTTCTTCAAGCTGCTGCTGTTATTCCATAAAACATGAACCACAGAATGAAAAGCTGAGTTTACTCCAGGGTGAGGAAAGAAAGGATCCACCAACTCCCTGAAAAATCTCAGTGCCCCAGAGAAAACCTGCCCGTTATTGGAATTACTGATGTGCTGGAGATATGTTGGGAAAAGGGACTGTCTGAATTGCCAAGGCAGGAAATGAACAATCTACAGCAACATCATTAACCACAGACACACTCTAGCCATGCTCCAGCCACTGGGGAAATGGGCAGGAATTCTTGCTGCTCAGCCATGGCCACACGTACAGAGCTGCACAGCAGTGAGTGTGCTGGGGAAGCTGGTCTGAGCAAACCATTGGAAATGACCCTTCAGTGAGAACAGAACCAGAGTGTAGAAAAGCCTCTGTGTTAAGTGATTGTGGCTGAGGGCTTAGGGAGCTGGGCTAAGAAACCAGCGGTGTCTTTCTGTGGCAGTTTGATTCTTGCCAGCTAGGCTGTGTGGTGTCTCCATGGCTGTACTTTCAGTGTCTGATCACCCAGGGTGCGACAGGGAGCCAAGTCTAGATGTGTTCAGAGGCTAAAGACGCGTCAACATTTCAAACTCCCCCGCAACATTGCTGCTGCAGCTCAGTAATGGAGATGCTCTATGCCAGGTTTTCTCAAACTTCTTTTCACTGCAACCACCTTCTGCCAAAAAAACTTACTGCATGGCCCTGGAAAGAGGGACCAAGCCCCTCCCACACAGGGCAGGGGGGAGCCAAAGCCTGAGCTCCGCCCAAGTGGGGGAAGGGCAAAACCAGAGCTTGAGGGATTCAGCCCTGGGTGGTGGGGCTCAGACTTTTGACTTCAGCCT
Source organism: Mauremys reevesii (assembly GCF_016161935.1). Taxonomy (NCBI): domain Eukaryota; kingdom Metazoa; phylum Chordata; order Testudines; family Geoemydidae; genus Mauremys; species Mauremys reevesii. The sequence continues at coordinate 38,036,715 of NC_052634.1, read as the reverse complement.
CAGGCCCCAACAAGTCTAATGCCAGCAGGTTTCCCTAAGCCATTGCTCAATGGGCATCTTACTAGATTGCCAGCTGCCTTTCAACTGCAGTGTGGAGACTGTGTGTGTCGGGGGAGAGATAACGTGTATGTTGGGGAAGAGTGAGTGTGTTGAGGTAGGTAGGAGTGGATCATTATTATCCCAATTTGAAAGAGGGAGCAGCTAAGGCTGAGAAAGGAGAATTTACTTGTTTTAGGTCACACAGGCAGGCAGTGGCAGAGTTGGGAATAGGACCCAAGAGCCCTGATTTTCAAACTGACCATCGGATCTTGAATTTCCTACATTGAATGACCTGAGTAAAGTGCTCTCAGATGAGCTCCACACCAACAACAGTGCACAGTAATTATTCAGCAAGTATTTGAGGAGAACTGCAATGTTAGAGAGAATCATGAACTGCTCAGAGACCATTAATGCAGTGAAGCAGCAAAATTCATCAAACATAGAACTGGTTCTGACTTATTTCATTGGTCTTCAAAGAGAACAACAAGGACCTGAGTCTCCTCCCTGTCAATAACCCCCTGCTCAGCCAATCAGGGTAGAGACTGAGGACGAGAAGCTGAGGGTTCTCACCAGAGAGCCCAAAGGATGGCCCAGGTCACGGGGAGGATCACTGCCCGAGCACTATTTCAGACCCACATTTTTGGGTGGACCTCCCAGAGTGGGAGCTGCCGAGCACTCCCCCGCAACACACACACACATAGACACACACACACACACACACACACACACCTCTCTCCTGGTGTTGGGAGGGGAACAGGAGAAAGGACAAAAGAAGAAAGAGAAGAAGAGAAAGGAGGGAGGGATGGAGGAAAAAGTGAAACAAAAAGGACAAACTCAAATGTCCCCAGTGATTCTAAGGGACAAAATCCCAGGTGCAGAATAAAATTCTGCCTCCTTAAGCTCGTGTTTTCCATGCCTAGAATTCAACGGTCACCAGATGGATCAGACTGAACAGGTTTCAAACCTCAAGGAGGCTCTTACCTTCTAAACAGGGATGGTTGTTTTCTAGTAAAATCAGGAAAAGGGAAGGAGAAAACTCAAAAGAGGTTCCTCCTGGCGCTCACATACGTGAACCCGAATACTCTGTCCTCAAAGAGAGACCTGGAAAAGGAGACTTGCTGAAGCAAAGCCACAGGGGTCTCTGAGGTGTCCCTGGCCCCTCACCCCTGTCCTGCCTGGCTGATGTCAGCATCTCTCTGTGAGGTCACCACCTCCCCACCACTTTTGACCAATAGTCTGAGGTCCTGCAAAAAGCCTTTGTGATGTCACTGCCACACCCCTCCCTTGCTGTGCTAATGTCCTGCCCCTGCCCAGGGACTTTGGAGGTTTGAGCTACTCCCTGTGGATCACCCCACTCAAGGAGTGTTCGTTCTAGGAAGCAAGCCGGCTAGACAGTAAAACATCAGCCGCTGCTCCCAATACTACACTCAGTTTTTCAGAAATTAGTCGACTTTATGGCCAGAAGAGACCATTAGAGCATCTAATCTGACCCCCTGCATATCACAGGCCTCCTGTATGACACAATAGCTACTTTTTGGGTAAACACATTCCAGAAAGGCATCTAGTCTTCATTAAATGACATCAGAAGATTGTGAATCCACCACTTTCCTTGGTAGCTTGTTCCTGTGGTGAATCATCTTTGCTGTTGAATATTTGTGCCTTAGTTGTAATATGAATTTGTCTCTTTTCACCGTCCAGCCATTGGGGCTTGTTATGCTTTTCTCTGCTACATTAAAGAGCCCTTTAATAGCCAATCTTTTCTCTCCAGTAAGGCCCTTCAACACTTCAATGAAGTCACCTTTCAATCTTCTTTTGATAAGCTAAACAGGTTGAGCTTGTTCAATAGCTCCCTAGAAGGCATTTTTCTCCAGCCCTCACAACATTTGGTGGCTCTTTGCTGACCCAGCTCCAATTTCACAACATCTTTTTCAAATGAGGACACCAAAACTGGAGGCAGTATTCCAGTATCAGTCTCACTGATGCCGTGTCATCTCCTGTGACATTATTGACATAATCTGTAACTGTATAGCTCACCGTTGCGACCACTGTTCTATATTTGCAGCCAATATTATAGAAAGGTTGTCGTGTAAGGGGTCTATGGAGAGGTTATGATTGGCTGATTAGAATTATGCTATCTCTGGATGTGTATCATTTTTGTAGTTGACGTTATGAATATTGGCTCTATGCTGCCCGTATTTCAAACTTGTGCTCTGCTTCCGGGGAATACTCCAGCCAGACAAATTGGTGTCAATTCTGCCTAGCCTGCTTGATGGCTCATTAAGGACCATCAGCTATACAACTGGCCCACTGAGAGAAGTCAGATATGCTTTGTGACTCAGCAAGGTATGCAGGGATCTGCCCTATGGACAGAACTTTAAAGTTTTTCTATGCCACGTGCCGGATAGAGTGTCCTTGGGACAAAGAAAGCAAAAACCACATGGCAAGAGACTATAAAAGGCTGATGCCTCATCTCCATCTTGTCTTCAATCCTGCTTCATACCCCTGGAGGGACTTTGCTACAAACTGAAGCTCTGTACAAAGGACTGAATGACCCATCCCAGGTGTGGATGTACTCCAGAGACTTGATTTGAACCTGCAGTTTATTCCATCACTGCTACAAGCCGGAACCAAGGACTTTGCCATTACTGGATGTGAAGGGTTCAAATCCATGTGCAGTTTATATAACAACCTGATCTATGGATTGTGCCAGCTCTTTTCCAGAGCCAAAGTCCAGAGTATGGTCAAGGGACCAGAGGCCTAGCAAATAGTGATCAGCTAAGAGAAAGCTAGGGTAAACAGAAAGCCTTGCTTGCTAAGATAGGCCTGGTCAGCAAATTGCCAGGTGTTGGAGCTAAGAAGTAAATAATTGTGTCTTATTCAGAGTTGCAAATTGAGCAAAGAATCCCTTTTCCTTTTCTGTTAATCTCTTCTGTAGAGAGACGTTCTTCCCACAGATCCAATCTTGAGTTTATGAGAAGTAGGCACATGTCAGTATAAGATATGGCATCTTTCCACTTCCCTCCCAAGAGACCAATGCCTTGCCTTTAGACACACAGAAAACAATCTTTATTGCCATATGCTTTCACTGGTTCTTTGCTTTAACCCCTAGGAATGTACCTGTTGGACAATCAAAAGAGTTGCTCCTTTCCTATGGACCTCAAATCAGAATTCAACATAGATATTTTATACTACTCACATTTTATCAAATTATTCATTAAATGTTAACTTGCTAACTTGAGACCATGGGTGGAGACATTATGTAACCTGTTAACCATTGGCTACTGTGCTATCTTGTCTTGGTGCAGAACCTATCCTGGGGTGTGGAACTGCCTACCCCGTCACTTTACCCTGCCCATGGAAAATCTATATATTCTATTGTAATCAATTGACTGACAGTGTCTATGAGCCTAATACGCAAGGTGACACTCTGCCAGCGCTGTGTGTAATAAACTCCTATTCTTGACCTCTACACTGTGTAGATTATGTCCTTCACAGACACCTGCTGAATAAAGAGGAGATTCAGCATGCAGCACCCAGTGGTGCCTGGCTGAATGCGTCTCCTCTCCCCGCAGCTTGGTGATCTTTTGAGGAAATGGAGAAGATTGCCTCTGCCTAGCTGTACATTGCTTGCAAAAGAAACAGGTCTTTTTGGTGACAAGTGTTGAAAGGAGCCATTAGACGAATGTGGAGACAAGAAAACATCCCCTAACTGAACTTGCATCTGTGGATGCTGAAGCCACAACACAGAGTGCTAAACGCTATATGACCATGGCTGGTGTCAGAAGAGTCTCTACCAAAGCCTTTTTCCACCAGCAGGGGCCTCTCTGTGCACAGAACTCCTGGTAGTGTGATGGCTGCAGGCAGTGGAGAACTCTATTTTGGCATCTCTTTGTTGATGAACATCTGCAGTGGCTGTTAAAAGGCCTCTGGATAGTGGTCTTTGGGAAGAGCTGGCTGAAGAGCCTTCCTAGTAACCAGGAAATCCTGGCTTGGCCTGACAGTTCTTCCTTGCTGAACCTAATGTCTCTGTTGGCTCCTTTTTTGTATCTCTTTTCATAAAAAGAAAAGACCTGTCAGCAGAATCCTTCTAAGTAGTGGTTCAAGACAGAGAGAGCCTTCCTTGCGGCTAAGTCTTGGTGCCATGGGGCATGCCTCACTGCAGTGCCTCCTGTTGGCTGTCCTGGCAATTAGCTCTGGTCCCCTGGTGCGCCTTCATCTAGTGGCGTCTGGCTGCCATCTGTTCTATCATTAGGACCCATGTCGCTCTCAGGACTTCAATGTCCTCTTATGGACACAGCCCTCTGGCTGTGCCCCACTCAGGTCTCTCCCCCCTTCCAGGGGGCAGCCGTTCTCTACCCAGACACTTGCCTCAGTGGCCAGCTGCAGTCCAGGGTGTAGCCACCTGTGTCAGCAGCGACTGAGGCAAAAGGGGTGCACCTCCAACCCCTGCCATCTGTTTCTCTGGACCACTTCCCCACAGACCTAGCACCTTTCTCCGCCTTTGTATCAGGGCCTCAGTCTGGCAGTAGTCGGCCAGGAGGTCACTCATGCTCCCCTTACCCACCCAGCACTACTCTGATCATGGTGCCCTTCCTTCAGGGCAGCCAATCCTCCTTCCTCAAATTCCAAGGAGTGACTGACTCTTGCTGTGCTGAGCAGCCCTTTATATATGTGCTGCTCCAGCAAGCCTTCTCCTGATTGGCTCTCCCAATAAGCCCTTTCCTGATATGCTGGGTTCTGCACAGCCTCTGCAAGGCTGCCTTAATCTTTCTTCTGCTTGTTTGGGGCAGCCACCCCACCACACTTGGAAAGCGGCAAATGAGAAATCTAGAGCTGAAGGAAAGGTTACCATGACTCAGAACTGAGCCGAGGTTGCTGCGACTGAAACACAGATCACTAACCACTATATGATCACAGTGGCTGGTGGGAGAAGCACATGTTAGAAGCCCTCTGTCAACTCAGCTGTGGCTTGCTGTGCACGGAGAGCCAGACACCTCAAGGTCTGCAAGTCTTGAGGGAAATGGGGAACGTCTGTACTTTGGAATTTGCAGGTGTTATCCTGAACCATCAAATGGAACAGTTGTAAACCCTTTTGCAAGGCAGGCACCATGGCTTAGCTGGCTAAAGCACCTGTCTAGTAAACAGGAGATCCTCCCAGTGGTGCCTTGTTGCATGGCTTTTGTCTCCTCTGCTCACATTTTCCTGTGTCTTTCTAGGAAACAGAAGAGACCTCCCTTGGTATCCAAGTAATTGCTTGCTAAGGAAAAGGCTTCTTTGGAGAGAGGCATTGGAAAGAATCAAATCACAAGCCTGGAGTTGATGAAAAGGCTGCTGTGACTGGCATTGGCATGGCGGTTGCTTCGACTGCAATTGCTGCAACACGAGAGCCTGTGCCACACGTCCTTGTGATTTGCTGGGGATGTCCACACACAGAGGTCATGTCACCTTCCTTTTGATTGTCAGTGATGAGAAATGGAGCAGCTGGGAGAAAAGTCCCAGAGAGCAGCACTGTGGCTAAGCAGGGCCAGGCACCTACCAGGTAAAGTGGAGGTTAGGGATGCAGCACCCAGTGGTGCCTTAACAAATGTGTCTGCTCTTCCCACCTTTTGGTCAATCTTTTGAGGAAGCAGAGAAGATGCCTTTGCCTTGCAGTGCAGATGCTTCCAAAAGAAACCAGTCATTTTTTCTGAAAGTGTCGGAAGGAGGCACCTAAGAAACATGGAGACAAGGAAAAGGTCATCGTAACTCAACTTGCATCCATGGCTCTTGAGGCCACAACGCAGAGCACTGAGCACTGTACGACCACAGCTGGTGACAGAAGGGGCTTTTCCAAAGGCATTTTCCACTAGCAGGGTCCTCTCTGTGTGCAGAATTCCTCATCGTTTGATGTCTGCAGGCCCTGGAGATCACTCAGGCTTCAGTGTGAACACAAATATCTGCACCACAGTTTTTAGCCCCTCAGCTTTAGCTCCATGAGCCCAAGTCAGATGACCCAGGCCAGCCTTGCTGCCATATTTATCCCAGGAGAGATGGACTCTAAGGGCACGTCTCCATTGCAGTGGAAGCCCAGATGTGGCACACTCTACTCAAAGCAGCGCCTTGGAAGCCCCATATTCACCACTCTCATATAATGATGACACGGTTTGTACAAAGTCTGCCTTGTGAGGTATCATTTCAAAAATCTTGATCTGTTGTACATTAATATCGTGTTGGATTGTGTGTGCTCGCATTGGTTGGGAAGTTATGAAGTTTTTCTTGGTGTGTGTTACTGAGATATGTTATGAGGTGGGGAAATGCCCCCCACCAGCCTTTCAGGTGCGACAAGGGAGGAGCCAGACTCGCTGCTGGCCCATTGAAGGGATTCACACTCCCAAGGACCATCCCAGGAACCGTGTACAATGCAGACTTCTCTGAGATAGCACAGCGACAATGGACACTGCTTGACTCACATCGCAGCAAAGGAGCTTCCTAGCAAGTTGGAAGACACTATGAAAGGGGGCTAGAGACATTATGAATTGGCCTCTCTCCCCCACAACTCAATATCTGTAAACACATCCGGAGGACAAACACTGAACTGAGATAAATCAGAAGAGAATAATAATAATAATAATAATACATTCATATCAAAGTCCCCAACCAGACTAGTATTGGTGTTTCAGCAGAAAATTTTCAGTTTGGGGAATTTTGTTTTCTTAGTCAGACCTTGCCAAGGGAAGCAGGGAGAAAATGTTTGAGTTGCCTCCGTCAGAACAGCTTGGCCTAGACACTAGCTCTGGTTCACTGTTCTGGCCTTGCTCAGGATGGGGGTATTTTAATTATTTCGGCAGGTCCCAGGGTGTTTGGGGGAGATGATGAGGATGTTACCTTTTGAGATAAAAACTAAGAAATACAGGACTAGAGAATTCTTTTTTTTTAAGAAATCTGGGATTTAGACATTTAATTTAAAGCAAGGGAGTTCTGAGTTCCTGAGAAGGTTTTTGTTTGCAAGAAGCAACATTGTTGGGTCTGTTATTGTACCAATGGGGGAGATGGTTGTCTATAAAGGAGGAATGAAGACTAAATGTGTCCGATGAGGATGGGATTCAAACCCATGCGTGCAGAGCACAATGGATTAGCAGTCCATCACCTTAACCACTCGGCCACCTCTTCAGAACTGCTGAAAGATGAACAGGAGGAGAAATCTAAGGCCAGCAGAGATAGGGACAATAAGGAGTTTTGAAACACTAAGTGGACGCAGGGGCTGAATGAGCTCCCCCCTCACATCTAGTGAGGAGCTGGGGGAAAGACTTCAGGAACAGACCGTGTTTGCACAGACACACCTACTCTGCCTAGCTATGCAGCATGATGGGGCCACTTTCCCAAAATGACCAGTTTTGGCTGGTGGCGGGCTACAAATCACTTTAGGATTGAGTGGAATGAAATGTTATTATCCTTCCTGCATGAGTGAAGGGCAGCAGAACATACCTAGTCTGTCCTGATAGGGGGTAGGTGGGTGAGGAATAGCTTTTATTGGACTGCATAGAAGCAATTGAGGACCGACTTTTCACACTGTGCCCTCTTAGCCATGGCCAAGGCCCCCTGGAAGCTGTGGTCGAGAACCAGGGCTGGGAGTGGGGCTGTGGCTTGCTGGGGAGAGGGGTGCAGACACAGGGAAGGGGGTCGCGGCTGGGCCAGGGGCTCAGGCTCAGGCTGAGGGTAGGGTGGGTGAAGAGCTGGGACAGAGTGGGGCTCCCTCCGTGCCCTCCATGGGGGCTGGCTCAACCCTGAGGTGCCCCCATGAACATTCCTCTGAGCCCCCCTAGGAGGCATGTCCCACATTTTGGGAATCACTCCTAAACTGACCCCTAGTCACTAAGCAGGCTAGTGGTGCCAAAGCCCAGGGACAGGGAGCTTTGCCAGAGTGGAGCCTGCAGGTCACATGCTGGGGGGCTGACCCAGGCTCCATGCTCTGGAACAGCTCTGAACCAAACCCAGGCAGAGCCCTCATCAGTGTGACACCGCCCAGGGGACGCTGTCACTGGGGGAAACCTCCTGGCCTTCAGCACCTCCTGGGACTGACCTTGGACCTTTCAGCTCCCCTGTTCCATGCCAGGAGCTTCCTGTAGTGAGTCACCTTAGCAGGACACCGGGGAAATCCTTACACCGGGGGCCCCCGCAAAGGAGTCCTGCACCCCCAACTTCCAAAATCACCAGTGACTCGCAGCCAGCGCTGTAAAACAGAAGGTTTATTAGTGGTCTGGAATCCAGCCTGGGAAAGTTCTGTGTTAGCACAGGAAGCAGGAAGATTCAGCAACGTCCATCTTGGGGGACCCGAACTCAGAGCCTGGGCTCTCCGCCGAGTCCCCAACCCAGCAGATTCCTTGCGCCCAACAGCCCGACTCAGCCAGGCCCTTTCCCTCTTCTGTCCTTTGTTCTGTTTCCTGGCAACCTGGTCACCTGGCCTCCAGCTCCTTCTTTGTTCTCCAACTCATCCCAGCCAGCTGGTGTCTTGCAGCAGGTGCGCCTGCCAGCAGTTGCTAGGAGACAGAATTTGTGGCCATTGTCTGGGCCCAGGCAGCTCGACAGCAGCCACACCTGCCCTTTGGGGGTCTCCACAGAGTAAACACCCTTGTCCCAGCACCGAGATCATTTGTCCCAAAACTTTTTGAGGGTCAGGCCCCCCCTTACCCTTGTCCGTGCCCCCATGAGCCACACCTGGGAATGGGGCCACAGCTGTGGGGGAAGGGACGCAGACAGGGGTAAGGGGGCTGAGGCAGGGGCCAGAGCTGGGGGTGGGGTCAGAGACCGGCAGCAGAGCCACAGGTGTAGGGCTGGGAGTGGAGCCCTGGGAGCCAGGCCAGCAGCCAGGGCCAGCAGCTGGGGCTACAGCCAGGAGCGGAGCTGGATGGTGCTCCCTCCCCACACACTCTGGGGGCTGGCCTGGGCCCCAGGTCCATTCCCCTGAGTGTTACTTCATTCCACCTGGCGGGATGCACCCTGCGTTTTGGACCTCTGACCTAGATAATCATGCAACAAATAGGGGAAACTGAGGTACACACAATATGCAAAACGTTCTGAAAATTCCCACTTCATCACAGGGGTGTCAGTGGGGTCTGAGCTGGGCAGCAGCACAGGGAGAGTGGGGAGGTTTCTCTTTGGAAAAATTAAACTGCAAAACATCCCCCTGTGTTCCCGCAAAAGTGTCTCATTCATCCCTTAACCCCTCCCCATGAAAATCTCCACCCCTGCCCTGGCCCACAGAGACCCCCTCACTCCAATGCAGATTTTTAACTTTTCTTATTTTTCCTTGGCCTTGTGCAAACATTGTTCCCATCAAAATCATCAAAGGCTTTTACAATGAGAATGAGAAAACAAACTAAATCACACCCAAAGAAACCGCTATCGACCTCCCCGCCACACACAGTTTGGGTCTGAATTTTTCTACTGAAATGTTGAGGCAATAAGACTCTCACTGCTATTGTCCAGAAACAAACCTAAACCTCCCATGCAGTACCTGGGGCATCTGTGTCTGACCCATCAAGGCTTCAGCTCCTTTGGTGAGATTTCCAGCTGCCCAATCCTGCTGCTATTCCAGGAGCAAATCCTGGCTCCTGTCAGCATTTATCTCAGCCCCGTTCTGTGCATCACAGGTTTCTCCGGGAAAGGGCAGTGAATGGTTCTAGGGTCCAGTGATCCTCCTCCAAATCACGCTAGAACCTGAGACTCCTTCCCCTTCCCCAGGCTGTGGGCGGGGAGGCATTTCAAAGAGCTCTCGGCGCTATAGCACGTGGCTAAGGAGAGAGAAAAAGGCTCATACCCCCTCTGCTCTGGGTGCTGGGTTTAGTCCTGCAGCCTCTGCCCCCCACCTAGTGCCCTATGGCTCATCCCTGACCCTTGCTGCTGCTCCTTGCTATAGACTGTGAGAGGAGCGGAGGCAGCGCAGGAGCCTTCTGGGGATGCAGATCCGAGGCTTTGGGGAGACACATTGTCTGAGACATCAGAGTGCTGCAAACCCTGCAGCCACCCCCTCAATCCGGGGCCTGTTCCAGCCCTGAGTCCGGGCTGCCGCGATCCCTCCCCGAGAGCAGGTGCCCACAGATAACAGCCTGGAAATAGGCATGTGAGACTAACTCCTGCTCTCCCTGACAGGGCCTCCCCTAGACCAAGTGGTGTCCCAGGCAAGAAGTGTCTTCAGTGCCCCCCAGCCCCACCCCAGCTCCATATGTTAAACCATTGAATACCTTATTTTTGTTGCATTTGTAGCTCATCGCATGATTTTGATGCACAATTTGATGCATGATTTTCTCTGTCATATAAAATACATTTTCATGCTAGGATGTGTAAACCTTTATTTATTCATGCCATGTATAAGCAAATAAAAAAAATAATTTCCTTTAAGCATATAGAAACTTTTAATTTTAACAGTAACTGAAATGTACTAACATCTAGCAATGGAACTGTCACCAGCACAGGGTGGGCCGGTATTAAATAGTGTTACAGTCGGAGACAGTGTTAGGATGTTAACCCCAGGCCTTTTGTTCAAAGGTCACTTCTCTCACCTTTCCCCCATGAACTGAAGCGCAGCATTCACGAGATCCGAAGACTAGTTGATGACATTTCCGAGTGCTAAAATAGCAAGCGATGGCCGTCTTGCATTGGCCATTGTTAACTTGAACGATGGTTTATCGAGAATAAGCTTCAAGGTGAGAAACAGCAGCCCAAAAAGGCCCCCTGCTGGTGCTGAAGTAGCTTGGTTGGAAGAGCATTAGACTGAAGATCTAAAGGTCCCTGGTTCAATCTCAGGCTTTAGCAGACTCTTTCTGAAGCAGTGGGCTGTTTCCTGGAAACACAGCAGTTCCTTTAGCCAATGCAAGGCCCTCACTTTGGGCTTCTCTGCAGGAAAAGGCCCACCTGAGCTTTCTTTCTTCTCTTGCTCTTTCTCAGCAAGGGGAAGGAAAAGCAGCTCTCCTCAGGCTGGAGTCACAAGGGTGATGTAAGGATGACTTCCTGAGTCCCAGCTCCAGTCCTCTGCTCTTCCAGCTGACCCACTGAAGAGCTGTTGCCATGTTCTCCAGGTTCACCCTCGGTATGTGCCAGGTGAGCACCACCAAAGTGCAGGGAATTTGAGGGGTGGGGCAGGGCAGCGCACGGTGATGGAGTTTCTGTAGTGTAGCGGTTCTCATGGTAACCTGACATGCAAAAGGGCCTCAGCCCAAAACCAGGCAGAAACATACTGGCTTCCTTTTCCCAGCTCCCCATGCTGTCCAGCAAGGTGCTCCTCCTTCTGCCACTGGCCTGTCCCTGGGATAACCCCAACCCCCGCATGATGGAGGGTGGTGACATCAGTGGACAAAGTACCTTGGCGTCAGCCTGGGGAAGCTAGAGGAGTTAGGCCAGTCGCCTTTTGAATGCTTGTGGCTTGGCCTCCTCTGCCCTGGGAGGTTGGCCTGCGGAGACTGGCCTTTGCGTGACTTGCCAAAGGAGGAAGTGAGGCAGGGATGGGGCAAAGAGGAAAGTCGAGCTGAGGAAGGCAGGGCAGAAGCTAAGCGCCTCAGTGCGGCTAAGTGGGGTTAGTAGAGCACCACCATTTGTTCTGCAAAGCCTGGGGAGGTGTGGTTGGCTGCTGGGAGGTAGAATCCTGTGCCTGCCTCTTGGCTTCCCAGGGGTGGCTACTTGCAGCCCAGGAGAAGAAGTGGGGTTCTGGGTGGAAGGAAAAGAAGCAATGGTGAGTCCTAGTGGGCAGCTTTCCGGCAAGATGGTTTTCCGGTTTAGGCTTGGGAGGAGCCTGCGAGCTGTGGGTGGAGTTGTTCCAGTGAGAACCGCTGCTCTCGTCTCGCAGACCTGGGGGCGCCAGTGACAGCTTGAGGGGGCAGGTGCTGGCTTGAGTGACTGGGATATAGGGAACCCAGCCTGCCCCTCTGGGCCAAGTCCACTGCTTGTCTCCTGTGTTGTGACATCCAGATTTAAATCTTCCCAGCATGTGCTGTGGCTTGTGTATTAAGCCTTCCTGGTGGGCCTGGCTGTTGCCAAAGTAGCTCATGTGGGAGTATATTACATTGAAGATCTGAAGGTTTCTGGTTTGATAACAGGCTTTAGCACCCTCCTCACCCTGAGCATGTCATGCTGGGCTTTCTTCTGGGTGTGCAACTGTGCCTTCAACTCACCAGTTTTCCTAATTTCAGAGGCAAGACTTGCAGAGGGCGTGTGTGGGGCCATGTGCCCCACCTGGGTTAGCTATCGCCTACTACATCATGTGGTGCTGCCAGCGCAGCAAGGAGGTGCCTGGGGCAGCCAACGGAAAGGGGAGGCACGTCCGGTTCTTCAGCGGCAATTTGGCCCACTCAGTCCCTCTCAAAGGGAAGAACTTGCTGCCAAAAATGGTAGAGCTGCCATTGATTGTGGATTTTTTTTGATTTTTTAATTATTTTTTTTTGCCGCTTGGGGCAGGAAAAACACTGGATCTGGCCCTGCTTCATGGAAGACAAGTTGATAAATCCCAAATGAGTGGTGTTATATCAGTTCTCAGCCTGAGTCCTTGGGTCTTAATACTGAGGTTATGTCAGGTTCCTCCGGTGAGGGTGTGGAGCAGCTGTTTGTTTTCCTGTTCACAATCCTCTGCGGTGTGAAAATCGGGGAGGGGAGGCAGAAGCCCCACTTCCCTCCCGAAATGACGCCCCGTGGGGCAAGCCAGGACAACAGGGTGGGGCAGCAAGTGGTGGCCAGACTCTCACTGCCAGGGTCTAGTCTAGCTCAGGGTCCAGCTCAACCTCCTCCCCGCGCCACTGGCCCCCAGTCCCCTTCCACCGCAAGGTCAACCCGGGCACTAGGGCAGGAACAGGGTGAGGCAGCAAGTCAGGCTGAGCAAGGCAGGCAAAAGCGAGTCTTGTCTTCATGGGCCGCTCACAATGACGTCCTTTTTGTGTGCAACTACCAGACAGAGAAGCAACAGGCCAAAATACTGCTACACAGCTGCTAAAGTAGCTCAGTTGGGAGAGCGTTAGACTGAAGATCTAAAGGTCCCTGGTTCAATCCCAGGCTTTGGCAGGCCCTTTCATCCCTCTTTGCACAGTGATGGCTTGTTTTCTGGGATCACAGCAATTCCTGCACCCAAGGTGAGTCCCTGAATTTGGGCTCTGCAGTAGGAAAAGATACTAGGATTCTGCCCCTAGTTGGCTGGCCTGACCCTTAACAATGAGGGATGGGAGCTGTCTCTCCTACATGAGTTATTGGTGGACCCAATATGGCAGGAAGAGAGTGAGGCAGGGTGGCCCTCAGGAATGGTGCCAGAGGGGTTGCTGGGCAGTGACAGGCAGGTATAGGGGATGAAAACTCCTCTGTGCAGCTGAGCAAGGGCAGTACCCTGAAGGGGCATCTGTGAAAATGGGAAGGTGGAAGGGATTTGGGGCCCAGGAGGAGGCACTTGATGTTCAGTGACTTTGACATGGTGGGTGTTCATAAAATGCACATGAACAACTCTAGGGTAGCTTGATGGTGATTGGTGGAAGGGCCCATCTCTCTGGTCCTCCAGGCCAGTGAAGAATGATGGGGTTGGAGTCTTGTTCTTCACATTCATGGTGCGAGTACAGAAGGGGCTGGAGCTCTGACCAGGGAGAGCATTACTGGTGGGCTTTGTGCTCTGCAGCACTGGTTATGGCTCTATTAGTGTGTTTGGTCCCCAATTAAGGCCTAAAAGGAAAGTTCTATGAAGGAACTGGCTCCCTTCCTCTGGACCGCACGGTGTTTGGTGTCAGGGGGGATTTCAATTGTTGCACCGGCCTGAGGACTGCTGGTCCTGTTTTCCTGATGGTCAGAGGAAACTATTCTATGATGAGCACTACCTGGCGCAGGTCTGTAGCGAGGTTGGCTTAGAGGACGTGTTTCTGCACAGTGGAACCAGTGGAGGGCGGGTGGTAGCCTCCTATTCCTTTGACCCGCGCTCACACCAGCCGCAGAGGGGATACACCTTTCTGCGGGGACAGGCCAGGAGTCTCACTGACCGGATTTCCGTGAAGGAGAGCACGTCAACAGCCCAGTGCAGGGTGGTGCCAATGGACTGTTCGGATCACGCAGCTCTCACCGTGTGCTCAATGTGGGCAATTCCCTGACCCAGGGCAGAGGATATTGGAAGCTGAACATCCAGAGCTTGCAAGATAAAGGAGCAGGGGGGCGAGGCCTGACGGTGTTGGCAGAACGGGAAAGCATCAGAGGGTTCTGTGGTTACCAGGGGGATTGGTGGGAGTCGGTGAGGGAGGAGTTGGTGGCTTTGTTCCGGCAGTCGGGCAAACACTACAACATTTAAGAAACCAGTGGTTCCAAGTCCTGCAGCGTCGCCTGTGGGATTTCCACAAGAGCATCCAGGCAGGGGAGCCAGTCAGCGTGTGACTGTACGACCGGACCAAGCGACAGCTGCCCGAGATCCAGGAGATGAGGCTGCAGCTGGCCAATATGAGCGGGAGCACCGAGTGAAGGGAGGAGCAGCTTCCCCTGACATTTTTGCAGCCTGCAGGGAACGGAGACAAAGCAGGGGGATGTGGGGTCTCAGGGCAGGACCCATGGATCCGGTTGTGCAGGACTATAGTCGCTGGAGGAGGAGAGAGAGTCCTGCGAGAGGAAGCCGCTGGTGGGAAGCAATAAGTGCAGAGTGCAAACCAGCCAGCTGAGAGTCACAGGGGTCTAGAAAATGAAACAGCAGCAGGTCCCATGGTGTAATGGGCAGCACTTAGGACTTTGAATCCTGGAATCTGAGTTCAAATCTCAGTGGGACCCTGTAGAGATATGTTGCTTTGCTGCAAAGCCCTGGAACTCAATGTGTTTGGCTACCTTCTCTCAGGGTGAATTAGAGTGAGTTTTTTTCCCCTCACACTGGGTGACTGATGCCCACTGGAGACATGTCTCTGGTCTGGCTGGTTCAATGGGCTGGTGGCTATAGGTTGGGGTCCTAGAACTTAACAGTCTGGCTAGAGATTCCTGTGGATTGACCATATGGTTGCTTCTCGCTGCTTCACCTGATGCCCACAACTTCGGTCCCTGCAGCTGCCACACTCTTCCTCTTGCCCACATGGCATTTAAAGGAAGGAGGGCCAGGGCCAGGCTTCACAGTCAGGGCTAGGCAGGAAGGAGGCAGAGTCCCAGGCTGGAGCCCAGCACCTCTCCTCCTCTGGGCACCTAGAGCAGAGGCGGCTGGTGCTGACAGCTCCAAGGGAAGGCTTAAAAGCCACAGAGCAACCAAGGGCAGGGCAAGAGGAGGGGAGAACTATGCCTATGCATGGCCAGCAGACAGCCACAGAGACACCTGGCCAGCCTGCTCCTTGGCATGCCGAACCCCCACTGAAGGCCACCCACAGACCAGCATTCGTTCTGTGGTCAGCATCACAAGGTGGTTGGAAAGCAGGTGAGGCCTCTGACCGTTCCCACTCAAGGGGCTCCTTTTGGCGGTGGGGCAGGAGACATTTCCCCCAAGAGGCTTTTTCCCAGCTGCTGAGAAGCACAGAAGTACCCGGTGTTTGCTCTTGCCGTGAAAGGGGTTAATACGTTTAGGCGGCCTGGCTAGCTCAGCTGGCAGCACCTCTGGCTCTTACTCTGAAGGTTGAAGTTACAATTCCCTGTTTGGGTGCTTGGGGCTCCTCTTCAACAATACAACACACAATCTGCTTAAGCCCCCACCCAGTAACCTGGGGAAACTAACCCTGGCCACTGGGTGCCTCTAAGAGGCGATACTTTCCCCACTCACACGCACTGAGTGTAGAAAAGAAACTTTAAGAAAAAGGAGGAAAATGAGCTTGTATTAACTTGGGAAAACACCACAATCAGGATTCATAACACAACACTATGAGCAAAACACCCGCCCACAGTGCGCTGGGCAGTGGCCTTTTGCCTCGGGCTCCTCAATCCAGACACCGAAGCTCTTGATGTGCCCCTCCTTCACTGCACCTCACCCACAGCTGCTGCCCTGGGTCAGTGAAACCCAGAGTTCACCTCTCACCTCCTGGGGGGAAAGCCCCTTTCTCCCTCCGCTGTCTGGCCACATTGCCGGTCACTTGCCATTCCCTGTCACCACTCTGCTGGCCACCCTCTCCTCTGGGACATCTTGTGGTCCCACTAGGAGCGGAACTGCCTGTTGGACGAGGGGACCAGGTGGGACAGGCGTTTTGGACAGGCCATCCTCCCATCAAAGGAGGAAGAGCCTGAGAAGGAGGGCCGGGCAAGAAGCTACAAGCAGGCAAAGAAGCAGAGCAGGCAGGCAGCTCCCCTTAGAGCCAAAGAAGGCACCGGTCCAAGCCCCCCCCCCCAAAAAAGCAGACTAGAGAGCAGACCAGCTGCAAAAGACCAGGGAAAGCCAAGAACACAAAGAGCCTTATAAGGCCCCAGTAAAGTTTCAGAGCTGAGCTTTGCTTACGAGGAATAACAATGAAGGTGCCCAAAAGTACAGGGCCTGTGGAAAAAGAGCACTCCCAAAGGTACAGAAAAATAACCTGCTTTCCTTAGAGTCTGCTTTGCAGTGCACTAAGCCTAAGCAGCCCACTTTTGGTTGTCTGTTGTTCCAACCAATTGCCAGGGGAGAACGCGAACGCAGTCCCCCACTACCACAAATTATGCAGTTGAGTTTCCCGCATTTGGGGAAATCGCAGGGGTCAGCACACCCGCAGTACAATGGATAAAAGCCTCACCCTAGAAAAACCATCTTCGTGATCATAGTATCTCCCCTGCCAGGTAAGTATGAGTTCCTGCTGCCCGGCCGCCGCCCGCCCTCGCTCGCCCCACACTTATAACAAACGGGGTGGACCGACCGCCGGCCTCGCCCACACCGGCCCCCACTGCCGACAGCTGCCCCGACGCATCCCCCGGAGCCCCTCCCTTCTCCACGCCGAGCTCCCGGTGCCAAAGTCGGGCCCTGCCTGGCAGCCTGCGTCCGCTCCCACAATGCTCTGCTCGCACACAGATCTGCATACCTGCTCACGCTGCCCGCCTCCGCTCGGGCCCCGCCCCCTGCCCGCCCGGGCCGCCGCTCTTGCCTGCCCTGTAGTGGTAGCCGGGTCCCGTCCCGGGAAGCCAGGCCATCAGAGAGACGACGTGGCCCACCTGCTGCTGGGGAAAGAGCGCAGCTTGCATTTCGCTTCTCTCTCTCGCTCTCTCTCTCTCTCTCCCCACCGGAAGTTGGTCCAATACAAGAATGACCTCCCCTGCCTTGTCTCACGTCAGTTTCTCCTCAGGGCAGAAGGTCGGGCGTTGTCAGCCACTCTCCAGAAACTGGATGGCCACTCGATCCCTTTTGTTACCTGCCAAGTGAGGCTGAGTGCACTGGCAGGCAGCACCGTTTGAAGAAGTGGAAGATTGGACAAATGACCAGGGAGGAGTATAAAAATATTGCTCAGGCACGCAGGCGTGAAATCAGGAAGGGCAACTCACGCTTGGAGTTGCAGCTAGCAAGAGATGTGAGGAGTAACAACAAGAAGGGTTTCTTCAGGGATGTTAGCAACAAGAAGAAAGTCAAGGAAAGTGTGGGCCCCTTACTGAATGAGGGAGGCGACCTAGTGACAGAGGATGTGGAAAAGCTAATGTACTCAATGCTTCCTCCCCTTTCCCGCCTTCATGAACAAAATCAGTTCCCAGACGGCTGCACTGGGCAGCTCAGCATGGAGAGGAGGTGACCAGCCCTCTGTGGAGAAACAAGTGCTTCGGGACTATTTAGAAAGCTGGATGAGCACAAATCCATGGGGCCGGATGCGCTGCATCCGAGGGTGCTAAAGGAGTTGGCAGTGCTGCAGGCTCCTTTGGTCAGTTCCCATGCAACTGTGTTGGGGGAAGGGCAGTGACAGCCTGAATTGTTCCTTATCCCGGCAGAGCCAGAGGACTGAAAGCAGCAACATCAAACCCCTGTGTAGCTCGCAGGAATGGACATAAACGCTCCCTGGTATCTGAGGAGATGTTCAGCTTTGCCCTTGGTCAACTACAAGGCTAAAGGGAAAGGAGGTGGCGCCAGATATAAAGAGTGAAACATGACACATCATAGTTATGCCCACGGTGGCTGCAAAATCTTTTGATGTACTTCTTCTTATCAGCAGTGTATTGTTTTCTCCGGAGCCTAGGCCTTGACCAAGAAATTTGTACTTTGCTAAAATAATCGACTGCCCCTGGTGAAGACAATGGACTTGACACCCACTGGGGTGTCCCTACACAGGTACAAGTACTAACAACAGTGGCTGCCTTTTAGCCATAGATTTTAATCAGGGCAATAAATTGAAACAAACCCCTGTTAAATCATTTCTCAGCCCAAGTCCTTCACCCACATTCCCTAGAGCATTGGGCCACCATGTGGACTTTTCATTTCTGACCTCAGTTTCACACAGAGACAAAATTTCCTTTGCACAGATCCATGAACAGCAAAACCTCCCTGTGTCTCTGGTCTGAGCCAGGGCATTCGATGCCAGTGAACCTTTTTCTCCTGCAATGGCGACGGTCAGACAGAGGGGTCATGGCACCTGCATCCCTGCCAGGGAGATATTGGCTCCGCTCTTTCTTTCTGCTGCTGTTGTTAGTCCATGAAACATCAAGGGTGGAATGCAAGGCTGAGTTCACGCACCAGCCCTCTGAAAAATTTCAGTGCCCCAGAGAAATCCTGCCCCCTGCTATTGGAACGATGTGCTGGAGATTTGACTAGGAAAGGGACTGTCTGAATTGTCAGAGTGGGGAATGAACAACAATCTACAGCAATGTCGTTCACACAAACACACTCTCATGCTGCTCCAGCCGGAAGGGAAATGGGCAGGAATTCTCGCTGTTCAGCCAAGGACACACTTACACTGATGCGCAGCCATGAGTGTGCTGGGGAAGCTGGTCTGAGCAAACAATTTGAAGTGACAATTCAGTGAGAACAAAATCATCATGCAGTGAAATGGACACATGTCAAGTAGTTGTGGCCGAGTGGTTAAGGCGATGGGCTAGAAATCCATTGGGGTCTCCCTGCGCAGGTTCGAATCCTGCTAACTACGCAAGCGCTGAGCTGTTGTTGTCGTTGTTGTTATTGTAGTCTTAGTGCCTGAGCATCCATAGTGCAAACTGGAGATAAATCTAGTTTCACTCTGTCTACACTTAAAACGCGGCTGTGGCACCTGCTATAGCACTTTGGAGTAGACAGTGACTGGAGGGATTTTCCCATCCCTGTAATAGCTGCATGGACAGAACAATTCTTCCTTTTTTTTAGCACTATCTAACCCGGGCTTAGGTCACCTTAACTATATGGGTTTGTGGGGGGAGTCACACCCTGGGAGACGTCGCTTTGCCAGTTCAGTGCCCAGCGTACACCAGCCCTTAGATCCCTCTTGGTATTTCAATGCAGGCACTGACCTGTGAGAGGAAAACATCAGCTCACAAACACAGAGACTGAATTTCCCACATTTAATCTCGCTGCACTTTCCAGAAAGTCACAAAATTCAATTCATTCTTGCTAGGACAGAGAAAAAATAAGTGATACTAAGTTTTTGGCTTGGTTAAATAAAATTAAGTGTTTAATTAATATAGTAAAAATCTGTACTGATTCCTCTAACTAACACCATAGCGTGAAATAGGAACAGAGACAAATCTTGTCAGTGACGACTAATTTCACAAATGATCTTCCCATTATTAATTTCCACATTGCCCCTATTGGAGGTCTGGGCATCTCCAGTGTCATTGCTCATGCTCACCTTCCCTAGAATTGTTCTCGGACATTCGACTTCCTCTGCGGCATGGGGCCTGGTCACTTGGTGGAGGATTCCTGCACCTTGAGGTCTTTAAGCCACAATTTGAGGACTTCAATAACTCAGACATAGGTTAGGGGTTTGTTACAGGAGTGGGTGAGTGAGATTCTGTGGCCTGTATTGTGCAGGAGGTCAGACTAGATGATCATAATGGTCCCTTCTGACCTTAAGTCTATGAATCTAGTCCCAAATTTGGAAAACTGTGCAGTTCAGAATGTGAATAGTGACCCTGTCTCCTTCCTGCACCTGCTCTACATTGCTCCACAGCAGCTTCTCTACCTGCAGAGTCACCCCAGCACGGCAGTGCAGCCGCCCAGGGTTCAGCAGGGGCCCCTGGCAAGGACAGTGGGTGCAGCTAACAGCCCAGTGTGCCTGGCCCTGAGGCAGCTGTAAAAAGCAACACTCCCAGAAGTACAGAGACTGAATTCCAACTATAACATCATGACCCCCTATAGAAAGCCACACGTCAGTTGTATTTTCACAGGGAGATGCAAAAATCAAGTGACCAATTTTTAAGTTGAGTAAATAAAGTTGAGGAGATAGTTATTAACCTCACAAAAATATACTAAAGATCCCTCAACATAACACCTGAAGGTGAAATATGAACAGAGACAAACCTTGTCAGCAAAGGCTCATTTCCCAAATGATCCTCAAAATGTTACTAATTCCCACC
This sequence comes from Mauremys reevesii, assembly GCF_016161935.1. NCBI lineage: Eukaryota > Metazoa > Chordata > Testudines > Geoemydidae > Mauremys > Mauremys reevesii. Next base: position 38,016,288 of record NC_052634.1, on the reverse strand, counting down.
CTCCTCCACAGGAGCTCTGTGCAGTGTCACTGTTCTGCAGGCAGCTTCCCATTCAATGCTGTTGTGGGACATTCCCAGGCCTGGAAATGTACCAACGACAGAATTTGAAGAACAAACCTGGCTCCCCGCACCAGGTGGGATTTGAGTGTTTTGTCCTCATCACTTAGTCTTTGTCAATAGTACAGACGCCAGGGGCAGGACTCCAGGCTCTGCTTGAGGGATCCTGGCACAGGGGCTGGTGTGGGAGAAAGGATTGTAGATTCTCACCTGTGCTCTGGAGAGGAGGTAATAAGTGAAAGGGGCATTTTTGACTCCTCCTCAGTGTCCCAGGGCTGGAATTCTACATCCCAAAGGGCCAAATGAGGGGGTGATGCCATTTGGCTAATGAAAACTAGTGCTTTAGGTGAGGCTTGAACTCACAACCTCAGCATAGCTCCTCTCAGCACTGCCCTAAGTAAGTACTGGGCACTAACCAATTGTGCCACTGGAGCACCTGTTAGCTAGCATTTTCTGAGACCCCCTACGTTGATAAAGGCGAGGAGTGACCCCAAAACATTCTCAGTGGGGTTGAGAGCAGGTAGCGACAAGTGTTGGTACTTGGTGGGGTGGATTCTTCTTAAGGCTTCCAGGCACCATTTGACCCTTTTGTTCTTCCCTGTGTAATAACAGAGCTGGTTAAGACTCAATGGAGAGTCTTGCTGCAGCCCAACAGATCTGAAATCACTGATTACCAGCTCTAAGCATTAGTCCTGCTTTGGGACAGTGTCTCTCATGCAACAAACTGCCCAGTCTGTGCGAGCAGTGAGGCTCCTCACTAACAGCTGAAATCAGGAGAGCTGTGTGAAGTGCAGGGACACGGGGTGCCTGGACAGGGGGGAACGACACCCCAGGACTTTTAAAAATGGGAGGGCTCTGCCTTGCCACTTTGTAATGACCACAAGGGCAAGTGAGGGTGGGGAGGGGACAGAGAGCAGTGAGCAGGAGGAAGGGGCAGCATAGGAGTCCATCCAGCTCTGAATCTTGTTTTCTGACAGTAGCTAGTGTCAGGTGCCCCAAAAGCCACTCCCCAAGGTACCACTGGGAGTTGAACACAGGATCTCCTGTTTATGAAACAGGTGCTGTAACCACCTAAGCCATGGTGCCTGCTGTTACTTAAAGTGTCATGTCTGCCCACACCTGACTCTCTGCCAATCCCCACTGGGCCCTAACAAGTGCTGCTCGTGTTTGGATTCTGTAAAGCAGAGGAGCAGGTGAAGTTTTGCTCCCAAGGTGTGTGTGTGATTCTTTGGACAGGTCTACACTACAAAATTAGGTTGGTGTAATTACATTACTTAGGCTGGCAATGCAGTTCTATCAACCTAATCCCGGTGTAGATAGCAGCTCAGCTGTCAGAACTTTCTGGAGCTATGAAAGGGGAGGGGCCCAGCCTCTGTAGCAGGAATGCAGGGCAAGCGAGTTCACGGCAGGCATTGTGGGATACTGGTGGAGGCCAGTTATGGTGATATAATGAACAGCAGCATTTACACTGACAATTTGTCACTTTAAGTTTGCTGCACAAAGCTCTAGGCCTCTCGTCGAGGTGGTTTTATTTTGTCACCAAAACAGGGCAGTTTTGTCGCCAGACGTGGTATTGCAGTGTGTGCACCAGCCAAAAGCTGCCGACCGAGGGAGCGTTGTGTGTTTTTCACACACCTGAGCAATATAATGATACTGAAATAACTTTGTAGTGCAGACCTGGCCAAAGATTCACACACACACAGCTTGCAAGGAAAACCTCACCTGCTCCTCTGCTTTGCAGAATCCAAAGACAAGCAAAGCTTTGCAGGCCCCAGTGGGGATGGCAGGGAGTCAGGTGTGGGCAGACAGTGTGCTTTAGCTACAGGCAGGCACCATGGCTTAGCTGGCTAAAGCACCTGTCTTGTAAACAGGAGATCCTGGGTTCAACTCCCAGTGGTGCTTTGTTGATTACCTTTTGGGGCACCTGGTATTGGCTACTGTTGGAGGACAAAACACAGAGCTAGATGGGCCTTTGGTCCAGCCCAGTCTGGCTGTTTAAATTACACTGATAACAGAATTACTGAAAGTTTGGGAGTTAAGAGCTGATAGGTCAGTGTTCCAGCCTGTCACAGATGATCCTGCTTCCTCTGGGACAGGGGCAGGTCTGAGCTCTCACACCAAATGGCTCATTGTGGCTGCCAGAATCTGTGGGCAGCTCATTTAGTTTGCACAGAGGGTTGAGTCCTGCTTTGTGCACCGTGTGTGAGAATGAAAATCCTAAACCGCCCTTTGAAATAACAAATGCAGCAGGACGTGTTATTGTCCCTGCCCCAAAGCAGACAGACCAATGGAGAAATGCCATTGAGTCCAGGGTAACACTCCACTGCCATTTTACCTTTTTCGCTTGCTAAACTCACTACCAACCTTGTGGGGTCCAGAGCCCAGTATTGAACCTGAACCAAGACGTCTACAGTGCAAATTAACCACCCCCATGCCCCAAGCCCTGGGAGCCTGCATTGGCACGGGGCAGCCGTGGGTGTTTCATTGCAGTGTGGACACAGCCTAGCATTATGTCTACACTGCCATTAACACACCCACGACACTATTCTCAAACCCTGGGTCAGTTGATTCAGGCTTGTGGGGCGTGTGCTGCAGGGTTATAAAATTACAGAGTAGACACTTGGGCTTGAGCCCAGCCTCTGAGGGGGCTGTGCCGATCGGGTGTCCGCACTAAGTTCGGCATCAATACGGTGATCCCGGGGAAGCTTGGGGTCCCCAGGCTGCCTAAGGAGGGGTGAACCGGCCCAGGTCGGAAACGGAGCAGGTCAAAACTCCCGGCCGATCAGTAGTGGGGTCGCGCCTGTGAATAGCCCCTGCAGTGTAGCCTGGGCAAGACAGTGAGACACGGTCTCTTTGTATACAGACACCCCCCGCAGAGACTGGCTGGGGGGATGGGAGCACCCACGCGCTGGGGATTCTGACTTGGGGGGAGGGACGCAGCCAAGCAACACGGATCTTGAAAAGAGGAACAGCGACACCCACAGAGCCTGGATGGGGGCAGGGGAACCACACACGGGAGCTAGTTCATGGGGTGGGGGACACACCCATATGCTCCGTTGCACCATTCTTAATGAGAAGAACGGGGGCATCCACACAACACGGATTCTTAACGGGCTGGGGGACACCCACACACTCCACTATTAACCAGCAGGGACAGGGGCACCAGACACCCTCAGTAGCGTGGAGACACCCACAGCCACCGGATCCCTCATGGGGGGTAAGACAGAGGGGATTGTAATGGGGCCCAGTGCACCCACGCACCAGGGATTGTTAAGGGTTGAAGGGACAGGGACACCCACACACACTGAGATCACGGCCTTGGAGGAACGCAAACCCTCCACAGAAGGACCTGGTCTGTTCCATGATGGCAGCCGAGCCTGGGTGAGTCAAAGTCTCTTGTTATACAGCCACGCCCCAGAGACCCTGACTATGGGGGAGAGAGACACCCACCCACCAGAGATCCTTAATGGTCTAGGGTGCACCCACACACCAGGGATTCTTATGGGTGGGAGGAATGGAGACAGCCAGACACACTGAGATCACTTCCTCCCAGGAGCCTGGGCCAGACAGGGAGACACAGTCCCCCTTTACAGATCTGCCAGACAACCTTCCTCCCACCCCCTCCACACAATGTTCTTATCTGGAGGTGAAGCCAGGGAAATCACATGGAGGATTCTTATCTGGGGAACGGGGGGGACCCACTTACCACCAGGGATTCTTAAGGGCAGGAGGAACAGGGACTCCCACCTCTGCAGCATGGGGGTGGGTCGCCTGCTGGGATCATCTGGGCATATTTCACCTCGTCAGTTCCCTGCCATTGCCTTGGGGGCCCCTTGTTCGCTGCCTCTGGTACCCAGTTTGGCCTCCTTCCTGAGGGCTGAAACGCTTTGATCTGTCTAAGGTCTGTGGGATCAATACGTGTCATGGTGTAATTCTGTGTTATTCGGGGGTCAGACTAGCTGAGCTAATGGCCCCTTCTGCCCTTAAACGCCATGAAAACATTTCCCTGGTTTCTCCTTGCGCCTGACAGACACCACGGTGAGGGGCCCAAGAGAAGATCCTGGACACAGCGCTCTGGCTCTTACTTTACTTGGGGACGTCAGCGCTTTCCTAGCAAAGCTGCTGCTAAAGCGCTGGATTTGGGGAACGGTTCGGCTCCGGTTCAGAGATCTGCCTGCGGGGTGTGAACCTGCCACGAGGAGCGGGAAACGCAACCAGCAACGGGAGGCGTTGGCTGAGCTCCAGGCTGCCCCCGTGTGGCCAAAGCTTAGAACTGAGCAGCGGAGTTTAAAGCTGGCGCTGGGAGGGAGCTGAACACGTGGGGCACGAAGGCTCCTGCGTGTAACGCTTGTTGGGTGGGCAGCTGAGCGTAGCTGATTGCCGGAGTTCAGGGCTGCACCCCGGGGTGCTGAGCAGGTGTCTGTGCTCAGGTTGGCCTCGCTATGATGGTTTCAAGGAAATTTGGGGCCACCAGTTCCCCCTAGGGAGAGGGCAGCCAGCCCAGTAAAAGGAGGCTTTCAAAACTCTGGTACCAATTGGCAGTGGGAGAACCGGTCTCTCTTTATGCAGCCCCCCCCCCCCCCCGCCATTCCTCAGGACGAGGGTTGAGCTCAAAGATCTGTGCCCCGTGTTTTCACCTCCATGTGAGGCGCACAGTGCAAATAACCCTCAGCACATCAGCTCAGTTCCAGGCTCCACTTCCACCCACTCAGAGCGCAGAGCTCCCAGGCTGAGCCTGAAGTTGGAAGTGGGAGACCCTGTCACCAGCCAGGCCCCGTGGCTGGTGCCTGTGATCCCAGCTCCTGGGGAGGCTGAGGCCAGCAGATCGCTTGAGCTCAGGAGTTCTGGGCTGCAGGGGGCTGTGCCAATCGGGTGTCTGCCCTAAGCTCAGCATCAATAGGGTGATCCCAGAAAAGCTTGGGGTCCCCAGGTTGCCTAAGACGGGGTGAACCAGCCCAGGTCAGAAATGGAGCAGGTCAAAACTCCTGTGCTGATCAGTAGTGGGATTGTGCCTGTGAATAGCCCCTGTAGCGTATCCTGGGCAAGACAGTGAGACACAGTCTCTTTTTATACAGACACCCCCACATAGAGCCTGCAGGGGGGATGGGAGCACCCACACGCTGGGGATTCTGACTTGGGGGGAGGGACGCACCCAAGCAACACGGATCTTGAAAAGGGGAACAGAGACACCCACAGATCCCGGATGGGGGCAGGCAGGGGAAACCACACACTGGAGCTAGTTCATGGGGTGGGGGGCAGAGACACCCACCAGAGATCCTGGATGGGAGCACCCACATGATGGGGATCTTGAACTGGGAGGAGGGAAGCTCCATGTACCAGAGGTTCTGAAGGGGAAACAGGGACACCCACACACCAGGTGTCTTGCAGCAAGAGCTGTGGTCTTCATTTACACAGGGCAGTGATGGGGAATTAACCACGTCCCTTGCGGAGCTTGTTCCACTAGATAATTAGGCAGACTGGGATAACAGGGGCTGTGGGTCAGGAGTGAGGGGCACCAGCAGAGCTGTGAGTCTGGAGGTCAGGACTGGGATAGCAGGGGCTGCGGGTCGGGAGTGAGGGGCACCAGCAGAGCTGTGAGTCTGGAGGTCAGGGCTGGGATAGGACGATGAGCAGAGGGTGATTGGTGGATGGGCCCATCTCTCTGGTTCTCTGGGCCAGGGAAGAATGATGGGATTGGAGTTTTGTTCTTGTTCAGTCTCTCCAGCATTGCTCCAATCCCTTAAAGCAGGGTCTCAACCTCAATTTACCTTAGGGCCAGGGCCAGTCCTCCAGTCCTCCCAGTGGGCCAATAATGTCACTCATACTGCCCAGAACCCGCCCCCCAGAACTCCACCCTCCACCTGCCTAAGGCTCTGGGAGGGAGTTTGGGTGGGGAGAGGAGGTCTAGGGTGCAGGCCCGGGGCGGGGGATGGGGGTGCCGGCTCGGGGGGGAGTTGGGGTGCAGACGGGGTGAGCGGCTGGTCTCTGGGAGGGAGTTGGGGGGGGGAGGGGTTCTGGGGTGCAGGCTCTGGGATGGAGTTTGCAGCGCTGTAACAAGGGCGAGGCGAGTGAGGCACTTGCCTCGGGTGCGCAAAGTGGAGGGGCGCAGCTCTACCCCGTTCAGCGGCGCTTCGGTGGCAGCTCTACCGCTGCTGCTTCTTCAGCAGCACGGCAGTTAGTCCTTCTCTCCGAGAGGCACTCAGGGACCTGCTGCCGAATTGCCACTGAAGGATGAATGAAGCAGCGGCGGCAATTGGGTGGCAGGTCCTTCCTCCAACAGGACTCAGGGACCTGCCACCAAAAGCCTGGAGCCGGCCCTTGCCTTGGGCACAAAAAGTCCTTGTTATGGCTCTGGGAGTTTGGGTGCTGGGTGCAGGCTCCGGGCTGGGGCAGGGGGAACAGGAGGAAGGGTTGGGGTGCAGGCTATGGGAGGGAGATTGGGGCGGGCGGGAGGGGTGTGTGCAGGAGGGGTGCAGGCTGTGGGAGGGAGTTTGCGGGCTGGGGGGTGGGGAAGGAGGGCGTGCAGACTCTGGGAGGGGCCGGCAGCCACTGGAGGGAACAGACAGATGCTGCTCAGCTCCACTGCACTGCCGGGGTCCCTGGGGGAGGGGGTGAGCGCCTGGGGGCAGCAGGTGGGGCCAAGGGACTGACCCGGTCCCAAAACTGCTGGAGCCCCACGGGCGAGACCTGAGAACCAGGACTGCCAGCCAGACAAACACCTTTAAGAGGAGGCGTCCCTCTGCCTGTCAAAAACTGATCTTCCTCCTTCAGTTCAGTGACAGCCTGAATTGTTCCTTATCCCGCCAGAGCTGGAGGATTGAAAGCAGCAACATCAAACCCCTGTGTAGCTCGCAGAAATGGACATAAACACTCCCTGGTATCTGAGGAGATTTCAGCTTTGCCCTTGGTCAACTACAAGGCTAAAGGGAAAGGAGGTGGTGCCAGGTATAAAGAGTGAAACACGACACATCATAGTTATGCCCATGGTGGCTGCAAAATCTTTGATGTACTTCTTCTTATCAGCAGTGTATTGTTTTCTCTGGAGCCTAGGCCTTGACCAAGAAATTTGTACTTTGCTAAAATAATCAACTGCCCTGGTGAAGACAATGGACTTGACACCCACTGGGGTGTCCCTACACAGGTACAAGTACTAACAACAGTGGCTGCCTTTAGCCATAGATTTTAATCGGGCAATAAATACAAACCCCTGTTAAATCATTTCTCAGCCCGAGTCCTTCACCCACATTCCCTAGAGCATTGGGCCACCATGTGGACGTTTCCTTTCCGACCTCAGTTTCACACAGAGACAAAATTTCCTTTGCACAGGTCCATGAACAGCAAAACCTCCCTGTGTCTCTGGTCTGAGCCAGGGCATTCGATTCCAGTGAACCCTTCTCTCCTGCAATGGCGACGGTCAGACAGAGGGGACGTGGAACCTGCATCCCTGCCAGGGAGATATTGGCTCGGCTCTTTCTTTCTGCTGCTGTTCGTAGACCATGAAACATCAAGGGTGGAATGCAAGGCTGAGTTCATGCACCAGCCCTAAGTGCCCCAGAGAAATCCTGCCCCCTGCTATTGGAACGATGTGCTGGAGATTTGACTAGGAAAGGGACTGTCTGAATTGTCAGAGTGGGGAATGAACAACAATCTACAGCAATGTCGTTCACACAAACACACTCTCATGCTGCTCCAGCCGGAAGGGAAATGGGCAGGAATTCTCGCTGTTCACCCAAGGACACACTTACACTGATGCGCAGCCATGAGTGTGCTGGGGAAGCTGGTCTGGGCAAACAATTTGAAGTGACAATTCAGTGAGAACAAAATCATCATGCAGTGAAAAAGCTGCATATCAAGTAGTTGTGACCGAGTGGTTAAGGCGATGGACTAGAAATCCATTGGGGTCTCCCTGGGCAGGTTTGAATCCTGCCAACTATGCAAGCGCTGTTGTTATTATTGTAGTCTTATTGCCTGAGCATCCACAGTGCGAACTGGAGATAAATCTAATTTCACTCTGTCTACACTTAAAAGGCTGCTGTGGCACTGCTATAGCACTTTGGAGTAGACAGTGACTGGAGGGGTTTTCCCATCCCTGTAATAGCTGCATTGACAGAACAATTCTTCCTTTTCTTTAGCACTATCTAACCCGGGCTTAGGTCACCTTAACTCTATGGGTTGGGGGAGAGGGGGTCACACCCTGAGAGATGTCACTCTGCCAGTTCAGTGCCCAGCGTACACCAGCCCTTAGATCCCTCCTGGTATTTCAATGCAGGCACTGACCTGTGAGAGGAAAACATCAGCTCACAAACACACAGACTGAATTCCCCACATTTAATCTCGCTGCACTTTCCAGAAAGTCACAAAATTCAATTCATTCTTGCTAGGAGAGAGAAAAAATAAGTGACACTAAGTTTTTCGCTTGATTAAATAAACTTAAGTGTTTAATTAATATAGTAAAAATCTGTACTGATTCCTCTAACTAACACCATAGCGTGAAATAGGAACAGAGACAAATCTTGTCAGTGATGACAAATTTAGCAAATGATCTTCCCATTATTAATTTCCACATTGCCCCTATTGGAGGTCTGGGCATCTCCAGTGTCATTGCTCATGCTCACCTTCCCTAGAATTGTTCTCGGACATTCGACTTCCTCTGCGCCATGGGGCACAGGTCACTTGCTGGAGGATTCCTGCACCTTGAGGTCTTTAAGCCACAATTTGAGGACTTCAATAACTCAGACATAGATTAGGGGTTTGTTACAGGAGTGGGTGAGTGAGATTCTGTGGCCTGCATTGTGCAGGAGGTCAGACTTGATGATCATAATGATCCCTTCTGCCCTTAAGTCTATGAATCTATGAATCTATTCCCAAATTTGGAAAATTGTACAGTTCAGAATGTGAATAGTGACCCCGTCTCCTTCCTGCACCTGCTCTACATTGCTCCACAGCAGCTTCTCCCCCTGCAGAGTCACCCCAGCACCGCAGTGCAGCCGCCCAGGGTTCAGCAGGGGCCCCTGGCAAGGACCGTGAGTGCAGCTAACAATCCGGTGTGCCTGGCAGTGAGGCAGCTGTAAAAAAGCAACCCGACCCCACAAGTCATCATTCATTCATGCCCGTCACCCCAACCGGGGTATGGGCCGCCAACCACAGATCTCCATAGTCTTCTATCCTGGGCCATTCGCTCTAGCTGGTTCCAGGTATAGCCCATTTTTTTGCTATCAACCTGAAGGTCGCGTCGCCAGGTATTTCTTGGGTGGCCTCTTTTCCGCTTGCCTTGGGGGTTCGCCGTCTTTCCTGACTCGTACATGGTCCTCACATTCCATGTGCTGATGGTAATCCTCCTGGTTGTAAGAAGGGTGATCGGCTTAGTGGCTTCCTCGTGGCTTTCACCACCCAGCGTCATGCATCTTCGAGTTGAAGACCCTTCTTTTTCCAGGCTAAAAGTCTCTGTTAACTCTATTGTTGGCGTTTCTGTAGCAAGCTGATTTTTACAGGGTGGAGTTGCTAGCCCCACGCCCAACCCTCCTCCTTTACCCTGAGTTGGGACAGGCAGATGTCCCCATAGGACCTCTCTGGTGGAGTTGACCCCACAAGTACAGAGACTGAATTCCTCAACTTTAACATCATGACCCCCTGTAGAAAGCCACACGTGTCAGTTGCATTTTCACAGGGAGATGCAAAAATCAAGTGACACCAATTTTTAAGTTGAGTAAATAAAGTTGAGGAGATAGTTATTAACCTCACAAAAATATACTAAAGATCCCTCAACATAACACCTGAAGGTGAAATATGAACAGAGACAAACCTTGTCACTAAAGGCTCATTTCCCAAACGATCCTCAAAATGTTACTAATTCCCGCCCGTCCTCCACAGGAGCTCTGTGCATTGTAACTGTTCTGCAGGCAGCTTCCCATTCAATGCTGTTGTGGGACATTCCCAGGCCTGGAAATGTACCAACGACAGAATTTGAAGAGCAAACCTGGCTCCCTGCACCAGGCGGGATTTGAGTGTTTCGTCCCTGTCACTTAGTCTTTGTCAACAGTACAGACGCCAGGGGCAGGACTCCAGGCTGTGCTTGAGGGATCCTGGCACAGGGGCAAGAAAGGATTGTAGATTCTCACCTGTGCTCTAGAGAGGAGGTAATAAGTGAAGGGGGCATTTTTGACTCTGCCCCTTTTCAGTGTCCCCAGAGCTGGAATTCTACATTTCACAGGGCCAAATGACAGGGTGATGTCACTTGGTTAATGACAACCAGTGCTCTAGGTGAGGCTTAAACTCATAATCTCAGCATAGCTCCTCTCAGCACTGCTCTATAAGTACTGTGCGCTAACCAATTGCGCCACTGGAGCACCTACTCATAAGGCTTTTCTGAGACCCCTAGGTTGATACAGGCGAGTGACCCCAAAACATTCTCAGTGGGGTTGAGAGCAGATAGCGACAAGTGGTGTATTCGGTGGGGTGGTTTCATCTTAAGGGTTCCAGGCCCCATTTGACCCTTTTGTTCTTCCCTGTGTAATAACAGAGCTGATTAAGACTCAATGGAGAGTCTTGCTGCAGACCAACAGATCTGAAATCACTGATAACCAGCTCTAAGCATTAGTCCTGCTTTGGGACAGTGAAGTGCAGGGCCCCAGGGGTGCTTGAACAGGGGGGAACAACACCCTAGGACTTTAAAAAATGGGAGGGCTCTGCCTTGCCACTTTGTAATGGCGAGTGAGGGTGGGGAGGGGACGGAGAGCAGTGAGCGGGAGGAGGGGTCTTGAGGGATGAGGCAGCGCAGGAGCGGGGCCTTGGGGAGAAGGGGGGGCAGGGGCGTTGCCTCGAGTAGAAGGGGTGGGGCTACTGTTCAGGCTCGGGTGGCCACTAATTTTAGGCAGGGCTGCCCGGGGGGGCGGGCAAATGGGGCAATTTGCCCCAACCCCCTGGCCCCACAGGGGCCCCGCGAGCCCTGGCCAAGAATCCCTTCCCTGGCTAGAGGCGCCTTTTTAATTTGTATTCATCCGGCAGCAGTCCGCGTCTTCGGTGGCAGTTCAGTGGCGGGTCCTTCAGTGCTGCCGAAGACGCGGAGCGAGTGAAGGACCCGCTGCCACTGAAGACTTGGATGCCGCCCAGTGAGTACAAGCGCCGCAGCGGGTGGCGCCTTTTTTATGTCCGCTCCCCTGCTTTGCCCCAGGCCCCCGAATCCTCTGGGCGGCCCTGCTTTTAGGGAGCCTGTTCTGCTCCTGGTGGGACCACAAGACGTCCCAGAGCAGAGAGGGTGGCCAGCAGAGCGGTGACAGGGGGGAACGGCAAGTGGCCGGCAATGTGGCCAGACAGCGAAGGGAGAAAGGGGCTTTCCCCCCGGGAGGTGAGAGGTGAACTCTGGGTTTTCACTGACCCAGGCCAGCAGCTGTGGGTGAGGTGCAGTGAAGGGAGGGGCACATCCACAGAGCTTCTGGGGTCTGGATTTAGGAGCCCGAGGCAAAAGGCCACTGCCCAGCGCACTGTGGGTGGGGGGGGTGTTTTGCTCATAGTGTTGTGTTATGAATCCTGATTGTGGTGTTTTCCCAAGTTAATACAAGGTGATTTTCCTCCTTTTTCTTAAAGTTTCTTTTCTACACTCAGTGGTTGTGAGTGGGGAAAGTATCGCCTCTTAGAGGCACCCAGTGGCCAGGATTAGTTTCCCCAGGTTACTGGGCGGGGGCTTAAGCAGACTGTGTGTTGCATTGTTGAAGAGGAGCCCCAAGCACCCAGACAGGGAATTGTAACTTCAACCTTCAGAGTTAGAGCCAGAGGTGCTGCCAGCTGAGCTAGCCAGGCCGCCTAAACGTATTAACCCCTTTCACCGCAAGAGCAAACACACCGGGTACTTCTGTGCTTCTCAGCAGCTGGGAAAGAGCCTCTTGGGGGAAATATCTCCTGCCCCACCGCCAAAAGGAGCCCTTGAGTGGGAACGGTCAGAGGCCCCACTCGGGGGCTGGCCCTGCTTTCCTACCGCCTTGTGATGCTGGCCGCAGAACGAATGCTGGTCTGTGAGTGGCCTTCAGTGGGGGTTCGGCATGGCAGGGAGCCATATCTGCCTTCTCTCAATGGGTCAATTGTACAGCTGATGTTCCTTAATGACCCATCAAACAGGCTAGACAGAACTGACACCAACTTGTCTGGGGTGTTCCCCGGAAGCAGAGCACAAGTTTGAAATACGAGCAGCATAGAGCCAATATTCATAACGTCAGCTACAAAAATGATACACATCTAGAGATAGCATCATTAGAATCAGCCAATCAGAACCTCTCCGTAGACCCCTTACACAACAACCTTTCTACAATATTGGCTGCAAAAATAGAACAGTGGTCGCAACAGTGATCTGTACAGTTACAGCTTATGTCAATAACGTCACAGGAGGTGACACGGCATCAGTGAGACTGATACTGGAATAGCCTCCAGTTTTGGTGTCCTCATTTGAAAAAGATGTTGTGAAATTGGAGCTGGGGCAGCAAAGAGCCACCAAATGTTCTGAGGGCTGAGAAAATGCCTTTTAGTGAGCTACTGAATGAGCTCAACCTGTTTAGCTTATCAAAAGAAGATTGGCAGGTGACATCAATGAAGTGTTGAAGTGCCTTAATGGAGAGAAAATATTGGGTATTAAAGGGCTCTTTAATCCAGCAGAGAAAGGCATAACAAGAGCAAATGGCTGGAAGGTGAAAAGAGACAAATTCATATTACATCTAAGGCACAAATATTCAACAGCGAGCATGATTCACCACAGGAACAAGCTACCAAGGAAAGTGGTGGATTCGCCATCTCCTGATGTCATTTAATGAAGGCTAGATGCCTTTCTGGAAGCCGGCTTGTGTCATACAGGAGGCCGGTGATATGCAGGGGGTCAGATTAGATGCTCTAATCGTCTCTTCTGGCCATAAAGTCGACTAATTTCTGAATAACTGAGTGTAGCATTGGGAGCAGCGCCTGATGTTTTCCTGTCTAGCCGGCTTGCTTCCTAGAACGAACGCTCCTTGAGTGGGGTGATCCACAGGAGTAGCTCAAACCTCCAAAGCACCTGGCCAGGGGCAGGACATTAGCACAGCAAGGGAGGGTGTGGCAGTGACATCACAAAGGCCTTTGCAGGACCTCAGACTATTGGTCCAAGGTGGTGGGGAGGTGGTGACCTCACAGAGAGATGCTGACATCAGCCAGGCAGGACAGCCCTCCACCACCATGTGCAGTGAGTAGGGACACAGTGAAGCACACGCCGCACTTGCTGGCTCAGCCTTGTGCATTGTGGGGTGGCCACCTCCTGTTGATGAGACCTGGTCCCACCGTCTCCATGGAGCTCCAGGCTGCCCTGCTGCCATCCCTGTCTGTGTTGTCTTCTAGCAGTTGACTGGAAGGTGAGCATTGGCCGCATGCCATGTAGCCATGTTGTCTCCAAGGGCGAAAGCAGGAGGAATGGTACCTTCATAGCCCACCCAATATTCCATATCATAGTTAAGGAAAATATTTCAATGACCTCTCAGTAAAAGATCAGAAGCAGCCAGTGTCCGCATCAGTCTACTAGCATTGGTATTTTCTTGAAATTTGTCAGACCAACCTAACTAACACCTAACACACATTTGAAGTTCTTCTTTTCACGCTGTTGCTCATTCTCAGGTTCTGCTTTGTCTCCAGACAGATCCATTCTCTTTCAGGACAGCCTTGCTCTTTCTGTCTGTTTCACTCGCTGAGGTGTCGGAGTAAACACTCCCCTTCCTTCTATTCTCAGACAAACACTAGTATTAAGTGTTTGCTACTGATGGGTCTAGAAAGCATTTGTCAAGTGGAAGATACCGTTTCTGGGGGATTGCTCCCAAGATCCAGTACTTTGGGTTCAAACGTCTCCCAGCTTCCTTGGTGAAAATAGCACCAAGGCTTTTTTGCAATGTACAAGAAGAAAGGAGTTTTTCACCCCAAATGGGACTTGAACCCACAATCTCTGGCTTAGGAAGCCAACGCCTTATCCATTAGGCCACTGGGGCCCTGAAAACCAGTGGAAAGAGGGATGGAAATTCCTCTCAGGATTGCACATTCCTCACATTCAATCAGAAGTCAAATACACCAATTAATCGCCTTACAGAAACATCTGCATCCCCTGGCAGCGAGGCAACTGGGCAGGTCGCTGACAGAGCTGAGCACCACCTTTCTGCCAGCCATCGTTAGAGAAGAACCCCACCCTAGAGTCACCCCTCCCTCCTTCAGCACCTCCACGTCTGTGGCTCTGAGCGGCAGTAGGATGATTAGGGGTGAATCCGGGGCTGAAGGGGGTAAGGTCGGCCTGTAAGAAGTAACCAGATGGGGCAGACCCAGGGGGAGGCTGTGGGCTGCTGGTTGGTTGTTGGGATCCGAGCTCTAGATCAAAGCTGCACAGCGACCTGACACCCAGGGTTATAAGGCCGAAATAGTGACCCTTACTGGCCTTGGTGACCCCAAACCCTTGTTACTAAGGGCATTGAGGAGCCTCTGTCCCTTAATAACTTCTGGGAGCTCCCAGCAGGCTGCGTGGCATCAGCCGCCTCCTGCCTCACAGGTTAGACTCTTGGTGCTGTGCCAGCCGCCTCGCTTGCAGACCCAGTGTAAGAAGAAGGAGGCCCGGTGCTGGCAGAAGAGGGTTTTTATTGATCGAGCTCTGTGTTATGGGCACAGGACGCCCACTCAGTAGCACAGCTGGGGGAGCAAGGAGCAGCTAAGGGCATTGGGTTCCTCCGTGGGGTGTGGAGCAGCCGCTCGCTTTCCTGTTCGCACTCCTCTGCGGTGTGAAAATTGGGGCGGGGAGGCAGAAGCCCCACTTCCCTCCCGAAATGATACCCAGTGGGGGAAGCCAGGACAACAGGGTGGGGCGGCAAGTGGTGGCCAGACTCTCACCACCAGGGTCTAATCTAGCTCAGGGTCCAGCTCAACTTCCTCCCCGCACCACTGGCCCCCAGTCCCCTTCCACCACCAGGTCAGCCCGGCACTAGGGCAGGAACAGGGTGAGGCAGCAAGTCAAGCTGAGCAAGGCAGGCAAAGCGAGTTTTGTCTTCATGGGCCACTCACAATGACGCCCTTTGTGTGCAACTGCTGCAAAAACATCCTGAACAGAGAAGCAACAGGCCAAAACACTGCCACACAGCTGCCAAAGTAGCTCAGTTGGGAGAGCGTTGGACTGAAGATCTGAAGGCCCCTGTTTCAATCCCAGGCATTGGCAGGCCCTTTGATCCTTCTTTGTGCAGGGGGGGCTTGTTTTCTGGGAGGGTGGCAGCAGAAACTTTATATGGGGCAGGTACCTGATTTTGGGCTCCCAGCAGGACAACAGAGAGCATGGGCTTCTCCCCCTAGTTGGCCCACCTGACCTATAAGGATGGGAGATGGGAGCTGTCTTTCCCACATGACTTATTTGTCGACCCAAAATGGCGGGAACAGAGTGAGGCAGGACGGCCCTCGGAGATGGTGCCAGAGGGGGCAGGGACTTGGGAGGGAAGCTCCTCTGCAAAGCTGAGTGACGACAGTACTGGGGAAGGGGCATCTGGCACCTGGAATGTGGCAGGGATTCAGAGGCCCAAGAGGAGGCACTTGATGTTAAGGTGTGAAAGGAAAGATCCATGGTAGGAACTGGCTCCCTTCCTCTGGACCACACAGTGTTTGCTGTTGGGGCGGATTTTAATTGTCTCAGCCGCCTGAGAACCGCTGGTCCCGCTTTCTCAACTGTGAGAGGAAACGTTTTTACAATGAGCACTACCTGGGGCAGGTCTGTAGCGAGGTCAGCTTAGAGGACGTGTTTCTCCATAGCAGAACCAGTGGAGGGTGGGCGGTAGCCTCCTAGTCCTCTGACCCGAGCTCACAGCAGCTGCAGAGGGGATACACCTTTCTGCAGGGACAGACCAGGAGTCGCACTGACCGGATTTACGTGAAGGAGAGCACGTCGACATGGCTAATCTATGGGGCACCAGGTGAGTGGCAGAGGTTTCAGGTGCTGAGAGTTTGCCTGACCCCTCAGGGACACAGTGTGAGGGGGTGTCCCAGGGATCTCTGTGAAAGGAGCAGAACAGGATTTACTTGGGGTGGGGAGAGAATTGAGAGTGGCTCAGGGGGTTGGACAGAGGTATTGCCCGGGTGAGAGACTGGCTAAAACACAGGCCTCGCTATGAGCAGGATTTGAACCTGCGCAGGGGAACCCTATTGGATTTCGACTCCAACGCCTTAACCACTCGGCCATCACAGCTGGGAGGACAAAACTGCCCCAATGCCAGAGAAACTGGTAAAGAATCACAATGCCCAGGTGTGAAGTCATCTGAACTACAGAATTCCCACCGCAAACCTGGCCCCCAAAGCACAGGGGGGATTGGGGGTTTGTTCTCTTTGCTTAGCCATGTGCAGTCGCACAGAGAGCTGGTTTAAAGTCTCCTCCCACAGAGCGGGAAGGGGAAATGATTCTCAACTTGAAGCCTGAGGTGAATGAGGATGTCTGGACCAAGGGGCCAGGGACTGGCCTTTGCTAGAGAAACCACTGTCAAGTTTTAGCCAATTAGGACAAGTCAGCAAATAAGAACAACCTCAGGTCTCAGTAGCTGCTGCAGGTAGCAAAGTCCTACAGGGAGCAGTTTCTGGCACTACACCTGTGCAGCTCTGCTCCCCGGCTCTTCTCGGGCTCCTGCTCTCTCCTTAGCTCTGCCCCACTCTGGCCCAGGCAGTTCCAGCTCCCACGGAGGATGGGACCCCCTGGCCTGGTGACTCCCCCATTACACTGCCTGGCCTGTCAGTGCGGCTAACTTGGAGCTTTGGCCTCTCCCCATTGCCCCTGAGGACTGTCAGTCTCAGGGTCCTGATTCCCCATTGGCCCTTCCCCCGGGACTGGGAACTAGCCAACCAAACCCCGCCCCCTCCCACGCTAAGTTTTAGTAAAGGGCCAAGAGCCCCCTTACACAAGCCAGCCCCGTGAGGGTCACCAATGTGCAGAGAGGGCAGCATGAGCTGGTCCCATGGTGTAACGGGCAGCACTCAGGACTCTGAATCCTGCAATCTGAGTTCAAATCTCAGTGGGACCTTGTGGTAAAGCCCTGGAGCTCCTAGTGTTCAACTTCCCTGTCTCCAGTTGTGCAAGAGCCAGTCTTTCCTCTCCTGCTGGGTGACTCACACCTCCTAGAGCCAGGTCTCTGGCTGGGGTGGCCACAGTGGGTTGGGGCTCTAGAACTTGCTACCCTGATGGTTGGGATCCTTGCTGCTTCACCTGATGCCCACAAGTTTGGCCCTGGTGCTTCCTGACACACTTTTCCTGGGGCCCACATGGTGCTTGAAGAAAGGAGGGTCAGGGCTGGTATTGATAGTCAGGGCTTGGCAGGAGGGAAGAAGATTCCCAGGCTGGAGCCCCACACACCTTCCCTCCTCCTCTGGGCACCTAGAGCAGAGGCGGCCCAGCTCTGTCTGCTGGATACCTGGGCAGAGTAGGTGAGTTCATGTAAATACAGTCTGGTCCCAAAGCCTCCCAACCCTGGCTCGCCACTAGCTGTCAGGTAGAGCTCATCCACACCTCGCTTCCAAATCATCATTTGAAATTCTGAGGTTGGCCAACATTGCCGGGCCAAGGCACCGACATTGTCAGCAAACACAACAGCTGGGTGAGGAAACCTGGCTTTGTCCAGACTTTTCAAACCTATTTTACTTTCTCAGGTACAAGTATTTGTCATACGTTGGAGCTGCTGTTTAAGTGTGTGTTAACGTTGCAATTTCCATGTGGATTTGCTACCGATGGCAACATTGGCAGCGCTGCATGTTCCTACCTGACCACTGGGGGGGGGGGTGTTGGGGAAATTCGGGGAAGGGGGTGCACAACCCCCAGGCTGGGGGGCGTATATGGAATGCCCAGTTTCACTGAATTGAGTCTCCAACTGCAGCCCCGCAGTAGGTCCCATCAGAGAGGAGCTGCAGTGTCTAGGCAGTGGGATGCCTGTGCCTTTAAGAGCCCAGCCCTGGGAAGCCCATGCTGAGAGGTGCTGCCTGTGGGAGGAAATAGAAAAGCCCTCTGCTCCCCGACCCTGTTTTTGCAAACACTGGAGTCTCAGCCCCGGGTAACTGTTACCCTCGGCCCTGCCTGTGCCGGGGTTTAACCCTCTGGCAGCGCCTCCCCCTGGGCTTAACCCGGCTCCTTCCCCCCTCCCTGACTTTGCCCTTCAGCCCCTCTCCTAACTCTGCCTCCAGCTGCTTGACCCCGACCAGTCAATTTCCACCCCTGCTCAGACCCTGGCCACCCCCCTCCTCTGAGTTACCCCCTTTGCCCCTCTTTAATCCCTGTAAAAAGTAGGGGGGGCTGGGTCCCATTCTCAGGGCGGGGGTTGGGCATCTGGCCCCTGCCTGCCCAATGCTCAAAGCGCCCCCCATGATCTTGCGGATGTTTGCCGAGTGCTGCAGGGTCACCTGCAGGGAGAGAGAGACGCGGTTAGGAGGTGAGGCAGCCAAGGGTGCCTCACCCAACACTGAGATGCAGCCACCTCTGGGGTGGGTTGCACAAGTCAGCAAATGAATTTGGAACAGGAAATGCACTGAAAGGACTGAGGCAGCTGCAGGAGGTGGAGAAAACCAGAAAAAGCAGGAGCCCTGGATCCCAGCCCTGCCCCTCCCTCACTCTACCCACTAAACCTCCTCCCCTCTCCTCCCAGAGTTGGGGGGAGAACCCAGGAGTCCTGGTCCCCAGCCTTGCCCACCCCCATATTCCATCCACCAGCTGCCCCCCAATTGCAGGGCAGCGCAATGGGGCACACCAGGGCGCTGGACGGGCAACACCAGTGCCCCGGGGGAGAGATGATGCTAAGGGAGAAGCAGGCAGCAGACACCCCCACGACAGAGTAAGAAATGCTAGGGTGCGCCGTGCTGCAAGGAGTGAGGGGGGTTGGCAGAGAATGGGAGGATCTCCTCACAGCGGGTGCATCTGTCTCCCTGCACCTCCCCAGCCCTACTCCGTCCCAGGCTAATCCCGCCCAGCTACCAGGGTTACATTTGGCCTGGATTCCCAGCTGCTGGGGAGGGGCGTGGGGCTGGGGAGCATGAGCCTCTACTCCCCCTTCCCCCGACACAGCTGCATGGGCACTGACCAAAGGAGCCTGCAGCACTGCTGCCTAGAGGAAACTGAGGCACCAGCCAGTGACAGACACATCATGGCTCTCCTCATCCTCATCCTCTGGTCCATATACAACCCAGGGGACTCAGGCAGTTGCATAGTTAACCTGTGGAACTCCTTGCCAGAGGATGTTGTGAAGGCCAAGACTATAACAGGGTTAAAAAAAAGAACTAGATAAATGAACAGAGGACAGGTCCATCAAGGGCTATTAGCCAGGGTGGGCAGGGATGGTGCCTGTAGCCTCTGTTTGCCAGAAGCTGGGAATGGGCGGCAGGGGATGGATCACTGGATGATTCCCTGCTCTGTTCAGTCCTCTGGGGCCCTGGCACCACGCTGGCAGAAGACAGGAGGATACTGGGCTAGATGGACTTTGCATCTGACCCAGTCTGGCCGTTCTTATGTCTCCTTGGCGCAGCAGCGACACCCAGTGGCCAATCAGGTAACGCACAGAAGGTGTTTTCCTTGGAGCAGCAGTGACACCCAGTGGCCAGGTGGCGTAATGCACAGCGTGTAGCTGCCTTCTAGGAGCAGTGACACCCACGGACCAGTCAAGATAACACACAGAGCATGTTTCCCATGGAGCAGCAGTGACACCCAGTGACCAGCAGGTGGCATCAGACTCTTCTCGTTTGGTGGGTGACTGAGGTGGGCTAGACAAAAATCGGGGGCTGTGCTCCCATCATCTGGCCCCACCTTCACGGGGCCATGCCTCCCATGCCTCTGCTCCTTCTCAGTTAAAGGCCAGGCTCATCTCCTCTCCCCCTGGCCAGGGTTTAGAGCAATACAACCTTTATTAAAATAAAATAGTAAACAGGGTTTACTTTAAATAATCTAAATCTGTCCAAATTTTAGTATTAAATCCAAAGTTCTTAAAGATCCCATCAATAACCAAAGCCAAAATAAAAAATTGAAACAAAAAATAATGCTTAATTTAAAACCCAAAAACTAAGAAAACTTTGTTTGCAAAAATAAAAATTAACAAATACCATAAATTAATAATTTCAACATTTTATCCAAAAGGTGTGCTACAGCAGGATGATAAAATAACATAAAATAAATAAGCCTGACCACTAAAACCTTCTATAAAGGATTTGGATCCTTGAATACTGGCCAAATCTGTATAAAATATGCAGAACTATGTCAAAACTGGTGTTGTAGGTCAGCCATTCAAATCCAGCAAATGTCAATTAAAAGCTCCAGTCCAACTTAAAAAAACAAAACAACCCAATAAACCAAAACAGTCACAGCCTGAAACAAGCCTACACAGAAGCAAAATTAAACCTGTGCCAACATTGGAACAAACGATGTAAATTTCTAATTCTAACTTCTTGTTTCTCCCAGGAGGAAAGTGTTTTGCACCCCAGTAACCAGGCTGTCACTGCAGCTTTCCTTTCACTAAATAAGATTTTTACCAAATAATATAAATTGCCCTCAAATTTCTCTAAGAGAAATTGAAATTGTATCTTTGCACTAATATCCCAAGTGTGCAAGTCCATCCTCAGAGCAGTCCCACCCCCTGAACCCAGGGGAGAATCCCAACTGGTTTGTGCATTTGTAACCCTGGGGCCTGAAGCTGATGAGAGAAAGGGAAGTGAGCCATCTTGGAGCTTTCCGATACCACCTGCTGGGAGCAGAGGGAATTGACTGAGCGACGTCCTGGCTAATTTTCACCTTGTTGTCCGCCAGCAGGCTCCACTGGAGAGCTCGGGAGTGACTTGACCATGGCAGCACCCTATTTACATATTAAAAGCCGGCATTTGGGGGCCATTGGGGTGAAATGTGAGTACTTTTGGGGTTGGGACCCACATGAGAAGGGAAGTGGAGAACCTGGAGAGAGTCCAGTGGCGGGCAATAAAAATGATTAGGGGGCTGGAGCACATGACTTACGGGGACCTACAGGCCATATCCTGTATGTTAAGCTAAGGCAAAGTGAGCATCTCTATAGTGTGACCTTTTACTCAGAAAGGAAAATTGACCTTTATCTTGTTACTTAAAGAGAGAAGTACCCACACCTGTCTAAGGCCTTTACCTAGACCAATCGACAATGGAGAATGGCATAAGGGGTTTTTCAGTGTTGTACCCACAGATTTAACAGGTACACCACAAGGGAACTTATGTGCATATGTACACGCCATCAACACGCACAAACATACTAGCCTATGAAGTAAGCGCATTCTAACGTTTTGTGGGTAAGGAATGAAATTTGGGCATAGGAGGAAGGATTTCCGCGCTTGTGCCCTATAAAAGAGGTAACCCACCTCACTAGAGCACGTCGCCTGTCATTCTGACTTACTTCCTCCATTCTCTATCTACTATCAGTAGGCTGTACTTGTTCTTAAACTTTAAGTTTCAAAGTAACTCGCTAAGCTCGGTTTCCTAAGTTTTTATTCTTTGTTTATTAGGTTTTGATTTTAAGTTTAACTTATTCAAGTAAACCCAAAGTAACATTAGCTTTTTCTAAGCACTGCATCTTTCACTCAAGAATTGAGAAACCTGAACTGCAAGGCTGGGCCTGTGTCTCTTACCACCAGGTTATCAAGAAAGGGTGTGAGTATATTAACCAAACCTTTGTTGCATATAATGCCATATGTATCTTTTGAATAGCAGTAATGCAACTGTAACTTTATAACTCAATTAAATTAAATAAAATGTAAGCTAATAAATTAAATTTTCATCATATTTTCCAAATTAATATTATTAGTACACCCTAAATCAGGCTACATGGGACAGAGAGTTGGAGTGCAGGGGGATGAGAGCACTGGCTAGGGGGTGCAGGCTTTGGGGTGGGGGTGGAATGAGAGGTTCAGGGTGCAGTAGAGGGCTCAATGTTAGGGCAGAGAATTGGGCTGTGAGGGCTCTGGAACAAGGCCAGGAAAAAGAGACTTGAGGCATGCAGGGCCGTCCTTAGGATTTATGGTGCCCTAGGCGAGATTATGAAACTGGTGCCCCTGTGCCTGATCTGCTCTTAGCAACACAAATATAAGCATACAGTATTGGAAAACTTGCCACATTCACGTTATTAAACCAGTTTAACTTAATGAAGCAAACTGTAATGCTGATGCACTAGCACTAAAGAAGTGGCACTATAGAAAAAATTCTGATTTGACAGAATGATGCAAATAATATAATTTTTTTAATTTGTCAAAATGTTATTGGAAATTTATATGAAGAGGTATTGAAACAAAGATTTGTTTTTAATTAAAAGCAATCTTTCTGGCTTTTTTGGCTGCAAAATCAGTTTAATAAGCTGGGTTTCCAAACAGTGGGAAAATATAACCCTAGTTTTACTGCTAGGTAAAGCACAAAGTGACCAAAATGAAGTCAGCACAGAATCATCTCATCTAGATTAAGGTAGCACAGAAATGTTACAGAAGTCCTATTGTGCCTTATTTTTGTTTGGAAAGACATTGGCAATAGCAGCACATTCACATGATAAAATACATGATAAATCACTGTCTCTAAAGTTCCATCAAAAACTGACATTTTCACAGCTCTAGCATGATCTGCTGTACAGATTCTTCACAAGGAAGTGTCCGTGGCCTTTTTAACTCATATTAACTATGTATTTACTTTATGAAAGTTGGAGAAAACATTGAAAATGTAAAACATTGGCTGCCCAACTTCTGGGCTGGCAAAAGCTATACTGACTCACAGGAAAAAAAAAAGCAGGAGAATCTTAGTACAACATATGGTCAGTCTATACCAGGGGTCAGCAACCTTTCAGAAGTGGTGTGCCAAGTTCACTGTAATTTAAGGTTTCTCGTGCCAGTAATACACTTTAACGTTTGTAGACGGTCTCTCTCTATGTCTATATTATATAAATAAACTATTATTATCTGGGGCCCCGGACACCGGTCCTGCTCAGCCCGCTGCCAGCTGAGTAAATGAAACCCCAGACCAGCAGTGGGCTGAGCGGGACTGGTGGCTGGAACCCTAGACAAGGATCCCAGGCCCTGCTCAGCCCGCTGCGGGTCTGGGGTTCTGACCATCAACTCCTGCCAGCCAGGATCTCGCCGCCAACCCCTCAGCCCGCTACCAGCCTGGGATTCTGCTCACCCAGGCTGGCAGGAGGCAGAGTGGGGCCGGCGGCTGGGCTCCTGACTGGCAAGGCCGCAGCCGAACCCCGGAGTAGCAGTAGGCTGAGTGCTGCCGGCACCCCAGACTGGCAGCAGACTGAGCCACTCAACCCCGCACCGGCCCTGCTCAGCCCGCCACCAGCCCACTCAGCCCGCTGCCGGCTGAGTGAATGGAACCCCAGGCTGACAGCAGGTTGAGTGGTTCAGCCGGCCTGCTCAGCCCGCTGCCAGCCTGGGGTTCCTTGGGGGTCCCCAGGCCACCAGCAGGTGCTGAGTGGGGCCGGTGGCCGGTATCCCAGCTGGCAATAGGGCAGCAGCCGGGACCCCAGAGCAGTGATGGGCTGAGCCACTCAGCCTGCCGCTGCGTACCATCAAAAATCAGCTCACCTGCCACCTTTGGGACGTGTGCCGTAGGTTGCAGACCCCTGCTTTATACGCTAGTAAGGAGATGAGCATATTACAGTTGTTGGAGGGCTCTTATCAGGAGTAACAGGCTATGGGAAAGTCAGTCGACATTTTTTGTTTCTCTGATGAAAACTGGCCCACTCCCTGCCTCAAACCAAACCTGTCACTAATAATTGTCAACAACTTAATTTTCTGTTTTTGGCTAAGATATTGACTTTTTAAAAAAAAAATATTGAAATTGGATTCAGGATTGTTAGGAAGAATTTTTGGCAAACAAAGTTGTTAAATGACAATATAAATGGCAACACAGCACTGCTTTCATGCTTGGCTCACCCCCCAGCCTGCTTGTCCAACAGCTGCAGTAGACCCCAAAATCCACCTCTTGGGGTGCAGAGTGGCAACAGCAGCAGCAAACCCTCAGGTCCAATCACACGCCAATGGGCACCACCACCAGCCTTACCTACCATGGTGAAGTTAGCACAGCATCTGATCTCAGGGACAGGTCACCCATGGAGCCACAGCAGCTCATCCTGCCCTGTGCAGCTCCCCCCGGATGAGGTGGATCGCTGGCAGCTGCCAGCCCGGGGGAGAGGCGCTCCCCAGCTAGGGTGACCAGATCCAGATGTCCTGATTTTATAGGGCCAGTCCCGATATTTGAGGCTTTGTCTTATATAGGCACCAATTACCCCCACCTAGAGTGACCAGACAGCAAGTGTGAAAAATCAGGACAGGGGGTGGGGGGTAAAAGGAGCCTATATAAGAAAAAGACCCCAAAATTGGGACTGGCCCTATAAAATAGGGATATCTGCTCACCCTACCCCAACCCCCTGTCCTGAGTTTTCACACATCTGGCTAACCCCAGCCCAGCCCTGTGTGACATTCTAGTCCGGGTTCACTGCCGAGGAAGTGAGTTACTTTCACTTTCATTCCTCAGCAGGTAGCCAGCCTCCCCCCAACCTACCCCCCAGCACCTCACCCAACCCAGCCCTGACGGAGGGGAGGGAGGAGAGAGAGAGGGATGCTCCTGAGGAGGAGGGAGAAAGGAGGGGGTGCTCCATGGGGCAGGGGGGGAGAAGAATGGATGTTATGGGGGACAACAAAGGATACTGGTTCCAGAGCCGCAGAGCCTGCCTCACCTCACCTCAGCCGGGGGGAAAGAGTCACACTCACAGGTGAGCTCCTTCCCCAACCCCCACCCGCTCCCCTTCCCAGAGACCCCAGCAGCCAATCCCCTCTCT
Source organism: Mauremys reevesii (assembly GCF_016161935.1). Classification (NCBI taxonomy): domain Eukaryota; kingdom Metazoa; phylum Chordata; order Testudines; family Geoemydidae; genus Mauremys; species Mauremys reevesii. Next base: position 37,991,416 of record NC_052634.1, on the reverse strand, counting down.
CAGACTGTGCTGCATTCAGCTCTCTCTAGGACCCAGCAGCCCTGCTCTTACATGCTCCACTGCTTCCCGTCTGTCTAGGCTTCCAGCAGAACAGTGCCCCCAGACCTAGTGGAGCTCTAGGTGGCTGCCTATAGCTAAGGACGGCCCTGGAGACATAAGAGAGAGATCAGGCTAGAGCAGAAAGTTGGGGGGGAGAGTTTGAAATGCAAGGAGAAGAAAAATCTTCCACCTGCTCCTTCTCATTAGAGCATCTAAAAACCAGATGAGAAATATCTCTCCCACATTGCAACATCAACTCTGGTGGGTTTGAACTGAGAAAAGAACTTCTCTCCCCAGCAACTCCAGCTCATCTGGGTTGGGCCATGGACATCTGCCCCCACAGACCTGGTACACCCGGCCTGGGACAGGGAAGGGGCTCCTCTCCTCTCCATTGGGGACATGGCGGGATGAGAGATGTGACAGGGCTTTACGGGAAATCATTATTTGAATGATTCATGTGCCAGTCCTAGTCCTTGCTGACCAAACAAACAGTATCCTGCATGCTGATGCCAGTTTGGAGGGTCTGGGAGCACTCTCTTACCAGGAAGTGGAAGGTAAATGTAAATCTGTGGCCTTTGCCAGCTGAGGACTGTCTGATAGGGAAATTCGCTATCCCATCCACCAGCTGCAGTTCTTGGCCTTGAAATGGGCCATCATTGAGAAATTTCGAGACGGTATAGCACACGCATGCAGTGGTTAGCCAAGCAACAGCAAGGAACTGGACTGCTATGGAGCGAAAGTTCTGTGGGAAGGAACCGAATAGAGCACGGGCTGTGGTACAGCGCTCGCATACACTTTTTTTGGCCTGTTTTGCTGGAAGAGTTAGCAGAGCGAGATTGTTAGTCACAGGTCAGTGGGTGGGTTTATGCAAATACTCAACTCTTGGACCAGAGCAGGGGGGGGGCACACAACTTCTGTGGCACACGCAGCACCTCTACAACTAACCTTTGCTCCCACACCCCTAACAACACACCTTTAACTCTCAGGACCAAAATACACCGTGAAAGAGATCTAACGGCGTAAGTTTAGGCAAGCAACTGCAACACTAACAACAATTTTAAGAGATTCAAAACGGCCTCTATCTTTCCACACCAGGGACAACAGAAAGGACATCAGAGGCACCAACAGAAGACCAGCAATTATCCATTTCTACTCATGATCTTAGCCATGTGCTGCCGTTAGGAACCCAGACCCCTTAATGGTGAGTGCTTTTCAGGCGAGGGTGACGCTCTCAGGCCTCAAATGCCAGGTACAATTACTCTGTCCTTGATCCAAAATCAACAGGAAAATACACTGGATTACTCCTGCCCCAATAACAAAGAGACTGGGGATCCCGCAGCAGCTGAAATGACCGTTTGGACAAGCACTCCCATCATGCAATCCGGGGTGGGTGTAACCATGCAAATGACATCAGCCCCAAAAGGCCTTGACGACAGATCACCAACAGATGGCAGGGGAGAGTTCATTACTGACCCTGCTTCAACTAGATTGTGGCAAAGATTCCAAAACACCGAACGTTAAAACTCTCCAAACGCGGGTCAATCCATCCTCATCGTCGTATCCGCTCGTTATACTCCACACCCGAACGTAGCCCTCATATGGACAACATACCCTCCTAACTCAGTGTCTGTACGTTAACCTTTTCCCCCCAGTCAGGGCTATTGTAGATTATGTATTCCTTACGCCACCCGATCTTAAACCAAACTTCACACCCCTTGGGTAAGCTGTACGTTGTTCCCTGAGCACCAGAAATTCTACGCCGAAACTCTGTACCGTACACTTTGTTTTTCTTTGAACGTTAACTTAATAAAATGTTGACTTTTGTTCGAGATCCCGGCTCCTGTTCCTTTGCAAGGCGTGTGCGTTCGCTCCGTGTTTTAGTCTGCTAATACGGCGGGGGGGCGATTGAGCCAGAGGTGCTTGCCTGCTGCAGACACGGGTCTAAGGCTGAACCTCGTCCCTCACAAGCTTGAAAGCTTAACTGATAACAGCTTAAGAAGTGCTCCCGTCTCCGGCACTCAGCTACCCAGCTCCCAATGGGGTCCAAACCCCAAATAGATCCTTTTTACCCTGTAGAAGCTGTAAAATCCTGTGACCAGGGCAGCTGCCTAGCAGCCTGCGCATCTGCCTGCCAGAGCGAGAGCGCATAAGGCACTAATCCGGATAGTGGTGGCTAGGTGGCAGGGGGAGGGTGTGAAGAACCAGCAGAGTGGCGCAGTGGGAGCGTGCTGGGCCCATAACCCAGAGGTCGATGGATCGAAACCATCCTCTGCTACACATGCGCTTGTTTCTTTTCCCTCTGGGCCTTCAAGCGAGCCAGTGACCAGCAGAGAGCCTAGGCCATGAGGCAAGAGGTGGCTGAGGCGAAGCGGCGGCCTGCCAGGGAGCTCCCTGGCACCTCGGGCTGAAGGCAAGAGGCAGGCCTGGGCGTGGTGAGGGCCTCCTGTCCTGGAATGAGGCTGCAGTGCTTCCTGGTCCCCGTTTCCCACCCACACCGGCAGGCGGCTGCTGCAGGAGAACACGAGGGAGGCTCTGGGGGTGCTAGGCAGCGCTGTGTGTGTGGCTGTCAGGGAGAGAGCCGAGGCTCCCGACTCGACCTGCCATTGACTTGCGTGGCTCTGCGCGGCCGTCAGCCGAGGCGGGCCAGGCCGTGGAGGTGACTCAGGCTTGGTCCGCATGGCCACGCTTTCCTGACGAGGCATGAGGCAGGCCAAGAGCTTTGCACAGCGTACAGGGAAGTGGGAGGGAGGCGTCTTTGAGCCGGCCTGTCTCCTCCGCTTCTCCCTTGCCGCTTGGGCGGAGGCGGGAAGGGAGCGAAATGTTCCCGGCTGAAAGTTTTTGTGCTCGGCCTTGAGGATTAAGTCTGAGCCTCCGGCACGGCTGCTGGCAGATGGGTTTCTGAATGGCATCCAGCCCGCTCTTTGGACCACCAGCTGAAAGCACTGAGGCCAAGAGGCAGCAAAATGGGACCTTTGAGGCACCCCCACAGGCCTCGGGGAAGCAGCACGGGCTTAGCATCGTCCCTGGGTGGGCTCGAACCACCATCCTTTCGGTTAACAGCCGAATGCGCTGACCCATTGCGCCACAGAGACACGGAAGGGCAAGGCTGTATTGAGCACAAAAACCGGGAATCAGCTCAGGGTACGGTATAGCACACACATGCAGTGGTTAGCCAAGCAACAGCAAGGAACTGGACTGCTATGGAGGGTTTTTTGCCCCACTTGCCCCCCCCCCAGGTGGCCCTGCCTAAAAGTGGCGGCCACTAGAGCCCAAGCAGTAGCCCCACCCCTTCCACTTGAGGCCACGCCCCTGCACCACTCTTCCCCAAGGCCCCGCTCCTACACTGCCTCATACCCCAAGATCCTTCCTCCCGCTCACTGCTCTCCGTCCCCTCCCCTCCTCACTCGCCCTTACGGTCATTACAAAGTGGCAAGGCAGAGCCCTCCCATTTTTTAAAGCCCTGGGGTGTTGTTCCCCCCTGTTCAGGCACCCCTGGGGCCCTGCACTTCACACAGCTCTCCTTGATTTCAGCTGTTAGTGAGGGAGCCTCCCTGCTAGCGCAGACTGGGCAGTTTCTTGCATGAGAGACACTGTCCCAAAGCAGGGACTAATGCTTAGAGCTGGTTATCAGTGACTTCAGATCTGTTGGTCTGCAGCAAGACTCTACATTGAGTTTTAATCAGCTCTGTTATTACACAGGGAAGAACAAAAGAGTCACATGGTGCCTGGAACCCCTAAGAAGAATCCACCCCACCGAGTACAACACTTGTCGCTACCTGCTCTCAGCTCCACTGAGAATGTTTTGGGGTCACTCCTCACCTGTATCAACCTAGGGATTTTGGAGAACTACAATTAACATGTTCTCCAGTGGTGCAATTGGTTAGCACACAGTACTTATAGGGCAGTGCTGAGAAGAGCTATGTTGAGGTTATGAGTTCAAGCCTCATCTGGAGCACTGGTTTTCATTAGCCAAATGGCTTCACCCCGTTATTTGGCCCTGTGGAATGTAGAATTCCAGCCCTGGGGACCCTGAGGCAGGGGAAGAGTCAAAGACACCCGCTTCACTTATTACCTCCTCTCCAGAGCACAGGTCAGAACCTGCAATCCTTTCTGCCCCCCTCCCTCCTGCAGCCCCTGTGCCAGGATCCCTCAAGCAGAGCCTGGAGTCCTGCCCCTCCTTGACCCCTGAGCCTGGAGGGAGAGGAGCAAGGAGCCATTGTTAGAGGGCTTTCCCTTCCCCCGCCCACTTCCCTGGCTCTTGTCACGCAGACAACAAGCAGCAAAAGACCAGAAATCGGAAGCGCAGACAAAGGGATGTTTACTGGGGTTCGTTTCCAAGCAAGCAGATTTCAAAGCCCTTCACACCAGTCGGGCTTATCTCTATACACCGACAGAGTCTGTTCCCCAGTGTCCCCCTTCCCAGCTCTGACACCGCAGAGCGTTTACCCCACATCACTACAGACAATTCTTTCCTGGGTGTCTGGCTGGTGAGTCCTGCCCACATGCTCATGGTTTAGCTGATCGCCATATTTGGGGTCGGGAAGGAATTTTCCTCCAGGGCAGGTTGGCAGAGACCCTGGGGGGGTTTCACCTTCCTCTGCAGCATGAAGCACGGGTCACTTGCTGGAGGATTCTCTGCACCTTGAAGTATTTAAACAACGAGTTGAGGACTTCGCTAGCTCAGACATAGGCCAGGGGTTTGTTACAGGAGTGGGTGGGTGAGAGTCTGTGGCCTGCGTTGTGCAGGAGGTCGGACTAGATGATCATAATGGTTCCTTCTGACCTTAAAGTCGATAAGTCTATGAGCTCTGACACTGCAGACTGTTTACCCCACGTCCCCCTTCCCAGCTCTGACACCGCAGAGCCTTGTCTGTGTCTCTGTTCCCCGTTCCCTATTCCCATCCCCCCCCATTAGCATGATTCCAATTTCCCTGTTAGCATAATTCCAATCTGACCCCAGTTTACATAGTAATATTCTCAGCTAGACCTTAACCAATCATTGTAACTAACCAATCCTAACCTATTGTAACAGAATTATCTAACCAATTACATCCCTCTCCCCTAATTAACTTACACTCAGCAAAATTAACTCGGCAGTAGACAGAAACAACTAGAGAACCAGACAGATTGACAATAGAAAAGTGGGGGCCAGAAAGATAAACCCTACAGAAATGAGGGTTTCACAACCACAACCATTGAAAAGGGATTTCTTGCCAGACCGGATGCTCCCTTAAGATCTGTTTCGTTATCTGGTGGTGATGGGCACTATCGGGACAGGATCGTCTGGCTAACAGCCCAACCCCACCTTAGTTCAGTGTGACGGGTTTGGGAGGTGAGGATGGGACCGTTCGCTTCCCAGCTTATGGCTGCCCCTGCTGCTTAGCCAAAGGCCTTAGCCTACGAACAAGGGCTCAAACTCTCCTAGGGAGAGAAGGCCCAGACACAGGCAGACTGGGATTTTGGGTCTTTGTTTTATACCCCTGTCACTAGCTAAGTGATAAAAATACACCTAAGTTCTTAAAGTCTAGGCCTGTACAGGCAGCCTGAATATCTCTATTCTAACAGCCATCGGTCCCTGTGGAAAAATGATCTATTCAGGGTTGTCCCTAGACATTTTGGTGCCCTACACAGCACCCCCGTCCCCCAGCCCGAGCTGGCAGAGCGGAGCAGGCTGGGGCCAGGTCACTCTACTTCCCGCCACCCGGTAATTGCAGGGCAGGCCTGACCCCACACTCATGGGGCGACGGGAAGTGGAGTGATCCGGCCCCAGCCTGCTGCACTCTGCTCCCAGCCTTGGAACTTGGTGGAGTGGGGGAAATGCCCCCCAGCACTCACCAGTGGCGCGGCTGGGAGCTGGTGGAGCAGAGCAGGCTGGGGCCAGGTCGTTCCACTTCCCACTGCCCGGTGAGTGCCGGGTGTGACTGATCCCTCCTGCAGTCCACCGGGATGTAGCTCAGGGGAAGGGGCAGAGTGGGGATGGGGTGGAGCAGGGGTGGGAAAAGGGGGTGGGGGCAGACCGGGGGCTGTGGGGAAGAGGTGGAGCAGGGGCAGGGGCAGCTTTCCTGGCCGGCTCAGCCAGCCGGGGGATCGAGTTCGCCGCTGGAGCAGTACACAGCTGCGTAGGGCACCAAGAAATTTGGGGCAATTTGGTGCCTCCACGTCCCTTAACCAGGCAGTGTCCCTGTAGTGTGGGCTGTCTTCATAGGTCCTTTCTCAATCTTTCTCACCCTCTTGTCTTGAGTCTCCTGTGTCTCTGCTTTCTAAGCACAGACTCACTCTGACTGTTCAGAGGAGGGGAGGACCATGCCTATTGTGTGGCCAGCAGACAGCGACAAAGACCCCTAGCCAGCCTGCTCCCTGCCATGCCAAACACCCACTGAAGGCCACCCACAGACCAGCATGTGGAGCGGCTGCTGATGCTCTGTGGCCAACATCAGAAAACGGTAGGAAAGCAGGGCCAGCTCCCGTGGTGGCGCCTCTGACCGTTCCCACTCCAGGTGTTCACTTTTGCAGTGGAGCAGGAGATTTTACCCCAACAGGCTGTTCTCCAGCTGGCGAGAAGCAGAGAAACACCCAGGCTCCGAAGACGCTATGTAGCAAACCCCTCCAGCACAGGGACAGGCGCACACTTGGAAGAGGGAAACTGCTCCACACGCTAGCCCGGGCAGCCGCCCATTTTCTTTGGCAAGTCAGGAAGGGCAAAGGCGAGACTGGAAGCACCTGGGGCTCATGCCCCAGCCTTTGTGACACCCACCCCCCAACTCCTTCCCGGGGCTCTAGCTGAAGCCAGAGCATTGGCCTGAGCGGCCAAGAAGAGGTTCCAGCCCCGAAGGGAGCAGGACTTTCAGCCCAAAGGTAAAACTGCACAAGCACAACCACGAAGGGACTTGAATCCTCAATTGCCTGATCCAAACTCAGATGCCTTATCCATTAGGCCACATGATCACATATAATTTCTCCACGTACTTCTTTAGAGAAGATGGACACTGTGTTTCTCAGACTCGGGTCATCTACTGAGGGGGGTTGAGACTCTCTGGGCACAGAAGTCAAGTTCCCTGCGAGATGTGAGACTTAATTCTATGGAGCCAGGTGCAGGGATTTGGCAGGGAGGCTCAGGCATGGGGGATTGGGGTGCAGCGGACGGACCGGCTGTCTAGGTGCAGAGATTTAGTTGCACTGAGGCACAGGAGGGAGGAGGAATCCTGCTCATGGTCAGTGGCTGTGCAGAAAAAAGGGTGTTGATTCCCCCATCCTAAATGGGCTGGCTGGCCTGACCCTTCTCCCCTCTGCAGAGCATGGCGGGGGCTGCAGCTCACCCCGTGTGGGGCAGGAGGGCACAGGTGCAGGGCGCTGGGTCTGGCGCACCTGGAGGGCAGCCCGTGGGGTGGGGCAGGGCAGGGCCTGTGGTTTACGCTCTGCGATGCCTGGTGCTGGGCCACTGCACAATCCCCAGCCACGCCGCACAGCACACCCCGAGAGGGGGCAGGGGGCCAAGCAGACGATCCAGCACGAGGGGGGAGAGGATGTGTGGTGGGGGGGAGGAAAGGCCTTGGGCTGCACTGGGGGAGTGCAGAGCAGGGGTGACACCCTAGAAACCTGCAGCAAAGGGATGGACAGGTGGACTGGGTGGATAGAAGAGGCAGTGAGCCTAAAAGGGGAGGGGGGTCTAGTGGTCAGAGCAGGGAGGGGGCTGGGTGCCAGGGACCTCTGGGTTCTATCCCTGGCTCTGGGAGCAGAGGTGGGTCTAGAGGTCATAGCAGGGGGACTGGGAGCCAGGACTCCTGGGTTCAATAGTGGTGGCTGCTTTTTCCTGTGTCTCCCTCCCTACAGATCCCAGCCCAGCCCCCTAGCAGAATCTGACTGGGGGAGGGGGTTGCCCTGCCACTCCAGACTCGTGATTCGAACCCCTCTCACCATAGGCTCTGACATCACGGAATCTCCCCCCCAAGACAGAAAGTAGGAGCCCCTCCCCTCATGTGGAGGAAGCCAGTGAGTTTCTTGGGGGTCTCTGGCAGAGGTGACGGCACCCACCAGACACCCACTCATGGTTGCAAGGAGACCCCCCTGCACAGCTCCCTGCTATGAGGGGCTGGGGGTGCCCAGCCAGGGTCAGGAGGTGAGATGGGGATGCAGTGGCAGGAAAGGGGCAGAGCTGGGGGTGGTGCCAGGTCTGGTGCTGGCTACACGGGGAAAAACCACACTGCTCCCCCATAACACACACACACACACACACACAACTCCTGGTCTTGGCAGGGGAACAGGAGAAAGGACCAAAGAAAAAAGTGTCAGAGAAAAACTCAGTTCTCGCTTTTTCTTTGGGTGCAGCAAAATCAAATACTTTATTATTTCTCTAGTAATTACAATAGAGGGAGGGAGGGAGTGCCCTAGGACACAGGGTCGCCCCAGTCACGGACAGGTCTCTCAACTGGTAAACAATTACAGCAAGCCTTTATACCTTTGTTACAGACAATAACTAGCAATAATACAGACAATAAAGAGCAACAACTGCATTTTGTTTATACATAAGCCATCCTGCTATCTTGTTTTTCTCACTCCTAGAAGACACCAGTCTGCATATTTGGTTATCTGAATTGCAAGGTCATAATAACTTTTTACACAATTTCTTTCCCTCTCGCCTCACACCATCCTCGCTTCTGCAAGTCTCACGTCATTAGAGTTACAGTGTGGCCTGACTTTTGCTAACTATTAGCTTGACTCTTGCTAACTGACTGACATGCATTAAGATCCCCTTCAAATCCTTGTTAATTCTTTCCCTGCTTCCACACAAGAGACAAAGAGAAAGGAGGGATGGAGGAAAAGGTGAAAGCAAAAGGACAAACCCTAATGTCCCCAGTGATTCTAAGGGACAAAATTCCAGGTGCAGAATAAAATTCTGCCTCCTTAAGCTCGTGTTTTCCATGCCTAGAATTCAACTGTCACCAGATGGATCAGACTGAACAGGTTTCAAACCTCAAGGAGGCTCTTACCTTCTAAACAGGGATGGCTGTTTTCTAGTAAAATCAGGAAAACGGAAGGAGAAAAGTCGAAAGAGGTTCCTCCTGGTGCTCACGTCCGTGAACCCGAATACTCTCTCAGTCCTCAAAAAGAGACCTGGAGAAGGAGACTTGCTGAAGCAAAGCCACAGGGGTCTCTGAGGTTTCCCTGGCCCCTCGCCCCTGTCCTGCCTGGCTGATGTCAGCATCTCTCTGTGAGGTCACCACCTCCCCACCACCTTTGACCAATAATCTGAGGTCTTGCAAAAGGCCTTTGTGATGTCACTGCCACACCCCTCCCTTGCTGTGCTAATGTCCTGCCCCTGACCAGGCACTTTGGAGGTTTGAGCTACTCCCTGTGGATCACCCCACTCAAGGAGCATTCGTTCTAGGAAGCAGGCTGGTTAGACAGTAAAACATCAGATGCTGCTCCCAATGCTACACTCAATTTTTCAGAAATTAGTCGACTTTATGGCCAGAAGGGACCATTAGAGCATCTAATCTGACCCCGTGCATATCACAGGCCTCCTGTATGACACAAGAGCTACTTTTGGGGCAAACACATTCCAGAAAGGCATCTAGTCTTCATTAAATGACATCAGGAGATGGAGAATCCACCACTTTCCTTGGTAGCTTGTTCCTGTGGTGAATCATCCTCGCTGGTTAATATTTGTGCCTTAGTTGTAATATGAATTTGTCTCTTTTCACCTTCCAGCCATTGGCTCTTGTTATGCCTTTCTCTGCGAGATTAAAGAGCCCTTTAATAGCCAATCTTTTCTCTCCATTAAGGCCCTTCAACACTTCAGTGAAGTCACCTTTCAATCTTCTTTTGATAAGCTAAACAGATTGAGCTCGTTCAATAGCTCACTAGAAGGCATTTTTCTCCAGCCCTCAGAACATTTGGTGGCTCTTTGCTGCCCCAGTTCCAATTTCACAACATCTTTTTCAAATGAGGACACCAAAACTGGAGGCTATTCCAGTATCAGTCTCACTGATGCTGTGTCACCTCCTGTGATGTTATTGACATAATCTGAAACTGTATAGATCACCGCTGGGATCACTGTTCTATATTTGCAGCCAATATTGTAGAAAGGTTGTCGTGTAAGGGGTCTATGGAGAGGTTCTGACTGGCTGATTATAATGATGCTATCTCTAGTTGTGTATCATTTCTGTAGTTGACGTTATGAATATTGGCTCTATGCTGCCCGTATTTCAAACTTGTGCTCTGCTTCCAGGAAATACCCCAGACAAGTTGGTGTCAGTTCTGTCTAGCCTGTTTGATGGCTCATTGTTAAATGTTGATGGCCCATTGTTAAATGTTGCTATATTATGATCACTATTTCCAAGCGATCCTGTTATAGTTACCTCTTGGACAAGATCCTACGCTCCACTCAGGACTAAATGGAGAGTTGCTTCTCCCCTTGCGGGTTCTTATATCAGCTGCTGTAAGAAACAGTCATTTAAAGTATCGAGAAATTTTGTCTCTGCATTTTGTCCTGAAGTGACATGTACCCAGTCAATATGGGGATAACTGAAATCTCCCACTATTATGGAGTTCTTTATTTTATTTTATTTTATTTTCTCTCTAATCTCCCTTCGCATTTCATCCTCACTATCACTGTCTTTGACAGGTGGTCGATAATAGATCTCTATTGTTATATTCTTATTAGAGAATGGAATTACTATCCATAGAGATTCTATGGAACATGCAGTTTCATTTAAGATTTTTACTTCATTTGAGTCTACATTTTCTTTAACATACAGTGCCACTCCCCTCCCCACCCCCCGAGTATGACCTGCTCTGACCTTCAGATATATTTTGTACCCTGGAATGATTGTGTCCCATTGATTATCCTCACTCCACCAGGTTTCTGTGATGCCTATTATGTCAATATCCTCTTTTAACACGAGGCACTCTAATTCACCCATCTTATTATTTACACTTCTAGCATTTGTGTACACGCACTTTAAAAACTTGTCACTGTTTATTTGTCTGCCCTTTTCTGATGTGTCAGATTCTTTTCTGTGTGAATGCTTCTCGTCTGATCTGGCCCCTACTTTATCCTCTTCCAGCCTCTCTTCCTGACTAAAACTAGAAAAATCTCTATCACTACACTCTCCTCTAAGAGAAGTCTCTGTCCGATCCACGAGCTCCTCTGCAGCCATTGGCTTCCCCCCATCTCTTAGCTTAAAAACTGCTCTGCAACCTTTTTAATGTTAAGTGCCAGCAGTCTGGATCCACTTTGGTTTAGGTGGAGCCCATCCTTCCTGTATAGGCTGCCCCATCCCCAAAGTTTCCCCAGTTCCTAATAAATCTAAACCCCATCTCTCTACACCATCATCTCATCCATGCATTGAGGCTCCGAAGCTCTGCCTGCTTACCTGGCCCTGCGCATGGAACTGGGAGCATTTCTGAGAATGCCACCATAGAGGTCCTGGATTTCAGTCTCTTTCCTAGCAGATTAAATTTGGCCTCCAGGACGTCTCACCTACCCTTCCCTATGTCATTGGTATCTACATGTACCATGACCACTGGCTCCTCCCCAGCACTACACATAAATCTGTCTAGATGCCTTGAGAAATCCGCAACCTACGCACCAGGCAGGCAAGTCACCATACGGTTCTCTCGGTCATCACAAACCCAGATATCCTTGTTTCTAATGATCGAATCTCCCATTACTAACAGCTGCCTTTTCTTAATGAGTGGAGTTCCCTCCCCCGGTGAGGTAACCTCAGTGCAAGAGGCTCTTCCAGATAGTGTTGGGGTGAGGGTCCCAACTATGAGAAGCTTTCCCTCTGCTCCCATTGACTGCTCTCATTCCCTGGGCCTTCCATCCTCCTCAACAGTGCGGGGGCCGTCTGACCAGAGTTGGGACAATTCTATAGTGTCCTGGAAAGCCTCATCAACATACTTCTCTGCCTCCCTTAGCTCCTCCAGTTCCAACACCCTGGCCTCCAAAGCCTTCACACGGTCTCTGAGGGCCAGGAGCGCCTTGCACCAAATGCACACATACATACATAACATAAGAACGGCCGTACCGGGTCAGATACAAAGGTCCATCTAGCCCAGTATCCTGTCTACCGACAGTGGCCAATGCCAGGTGCCCCAGAGGGAGTGAACCTAACAGGCAATGATCAAGTGATCTCTCTCCTGCCATCCATCTCCATCGTCTGACAAACAGAGGCTAGGGACACCATTCCATACCCATCCTGGCTAATAGCCATTGATGGACTTAACCTCCATGAATTTATCCAGTTCCCTTTTAAACATTGTTATAGTCCTAGCCTTCACAACCTCCTCAGGTAAGGAGTTCCACAAGTTGACTGTGCGCTGCGTGAAGAAGAACTTCCTTTTATTTGTTTTAAACCTGCTGCCTATTAATTTCATTTGGTGACCCCTAGTTCTTGTATTATGGGAATAAGTAAATAACTTCTCCTTATCCACTTTCTCAACATCACTCATGATTTTATATCTCTATCATATCCCCCCTTAGTCTCCTCTTTTCCAAGCTAAAGAGTCCTAGCCTCTTTAATCTTTCCTCGTATGTGACCCTCTCCAAACCCCTAATCATTTTAGTTGCCCTTTTCTGAACCTTTTCTAGTGCTAGAATAGTTCTTCTGCATGACATCCCAGTAGAGGGCTCTCTGAGTGGGGTCCAGCAGAGCCCACTCTTCACTGGTGAAATACAAAGCCACCTCCTCGAAGGTCACCAGCCCCTGAAAGAGCAAAAGGCCAACACTCAATACCTGCTGCCCCATTCACAGCCCCACTACTTGTGAGGAGAAGAGCCCATCAAAGGGAAGCCCTGGGTGGCTTGCAGTCAACAAAGTCCCACCCCCACCCTGGTCAGAGCATCCAGGAAACATCAGAGTGAGGGGACAAAGAGAGAGCCCCTTATCTCTCCCAGCAGATCCATCACACACCTACTAGCCACAGACTGATAGAGGAGAGGGAGCCCCTAGCAGGGACCAGGGAGAGCTCCCTGGTAGGAAGCCCAACACTCTCCTCATTGTGAGGAACTGGATATGAAGGGAGGGGAATCTCCCCTAACCCTCACTGGTGGGTGCCCCCTTCATATCTCACAGCAGCCACTGGTTAGTCGGGTCAGGCTCCAGCACTATGAGTCTGGTCAGTTTTCCCAGCCCCATTCACGTGGGTTATTTTCTGCTCCACAGACTAGAGCATTTACACCTCCGAACCTCATGGGTCTGTTCCTAGAATCTAGGCCACTTATTAAACAACTCCCAGCAGGTTTGTCACACGCTGCCCTCCTCCCTTTCTCCACCCTGTGCATTTCCTGTCCTGCTCCAACCTCCAAACCAGACTATGCAAACCTTCCCATCTCCGCTGTATTTGCTGTCCCTCTTCCTCCTGTAGGAACCCACCAACCCCCCCTCAAAAAAATAATCCCTACCTGAGCTGGCTCCACTGCAGACATTTCTCTTCCCTGTGTCATGGGAGGATGGGATGAGCTGGAGAAAACATGGACGTCATTCTGGAGCCTGGCAGGGCAAGAAGGGCATTTGTGGAGGTTTCAGAACAGGCTTTAGTTAATTTCACATCACGAGTCCCCCAGGCCCTTTCCCTGCACACAGACATCGTAGACTCCACCATGCTGGGAACATGCTTGATCTCTTTAATTACAGTGTAGACCTGGCCCCTCCTGCCAGGCTAAGCCCACAGAGATATTTTTAACCTCCCTTCTCCCTCCCCTCACCCGCAACAAAGTCTCTGAACACAAGGCTAGAAAAGAGCAGAACCAAAGGAGTCACCGTGGGGATTCTCAGACAGTGACCCCAGGGCAGCCACACCCCAGCAGGGGAATATGGAGTCAAGAACTGGTTTCTCCTCTGTCTGAGCCTTTTCTTGTTCACTGGAAAGTGGTTCTGCCTAGGGATGCTGCAATACATGTGTCTGGGTGGACTAGAGAGCTGGAAATCTCCCCCCCCCCACTCATTTCTCCCACTGCCCCTTTCAGTCTCTCCTTCCCCTCTACTCTCTGCCTGCCCCTCTGGCTGGGACAGTCCCATTCCTGGAGGCTTTGATCTCCCAGGGCTGGATTTTCTCCTGGCAACTACTAATGGGAGGAGAAATGGCGGGGAGGGGGCTGTTTGTGCAGAGTCACTTTCTTGCCAGTCCCCAGCACTTTTCCTGAGGTCTGTTACCTGGAGTCTGTGGTAGAATTTGTATTAACAGGGCCCAGGGCTGCCCTAGGGGGCTAGGACGAGCGGAGAAAGTCATCACTTTGGCAGGGCAGAAAAGAAGCTTTAATTAAGGTCACTTCCCAGCAGAGAGGCCCCACTGGGGGAACAGCAGCTGCTAAGCCTGGTCTCCCAGATCACAATGGAGGCTGCAGCATCTGACCCAGGAAGCTGAACCCCAATATCCTGAGCAGAGAGGGACAGAGCCTTTGAGCAACTTCCCTCCTTTAGCTCTCTGGGGAGAGCAGCTCTGCTGATCTCAGTTGCCCCACTGTCCATCCGGAGTCACTCCTTGTCTTTCCAAGCAGTGACTCTGGATTAACGATGGTCTCAATGAAACCAGATTTCAGGAAGAATGAGTCCAGAACGCTGTGGAAGAGACGATTGTGTGGCATTTCTAGCCCCCTTCCCACCTGCCGCACCCCCAAGATCTAGGACAAGGACTTGGGGGCATGAATATTTCTGGACCAGAAGTTCCTGCAGTTTTCAAGAGGGGAGAAAAGCAAAATCTGTGATTTCACCTGACAGTGTTTGGTAAGTGGATAGAAAGTTACCAGGGTGAGTGGGCCTGGCTGGAGGCTGCCTGGCCGCGCTTGGAGCCAGGATTGTGGCACAAACTGATCCGGGAGCAGGATCAGGGTTAGCAGCAGCCCCCAGACACCCCCCAGTACCCAGACCCCACAGCCGGGGCCCCAGACACCCCCACAGCCCCAGCCAGGGTCCTGCCAGATCTTCCCTGGCCCCAGTCCCCAGAGTCCTGGCCAGGGCCCCAGACACCCCCAGAGCCCCACCAGCCCCAGGGAGAGCTGGACACTGGCGAAGGGGAGAGAAAATGGGGCACAATCGGGGGGGGCAGGGAACTTCTCAGGGGTTGGGGGAGGGGGGGTCACCCTGGGGGCTGCTCGTGGCTCTAGGGAGAAAGGGGGCAGGGCGGGGGGTCCCCACGGGGGGGGCAGCGGTAAATCCGAGGGGATCTCAGCCCCCCCCTTTCTCTCCCCGCTCCTCGGGGGTCACCGGCTCCCCCCCCCGGCCATGTCCGGGCTGCACCGACACTTCCCCCCGCCCCCGGGCTCGCGCCGGGACCTGGAGGCTGCAGCTCCGCAGGGGGGCGGAGCCCGGGCGCGGGGGGGAGGGGGGGGTTAATGAAGGTCTCCCGCCGCGATCTGCGCATGCCCAGAGCCCCAGCGGCACAAACCTTCTCCGGCCCGGGAGAGGCTCCAACGGCCCCGCACGAGCCAGGCAGAACCGCAGCTCCCAGCGCGCGTTCACCCTCCGGCTCCGCCTCCCTGTCCGACGTCACTTCCGGTCCAGGGAGAGTCCGGAACTACATCTCCCAGCCTGCCTCGGGGGCGCGTCCGCCCTCTCCAGCCCGGGTGAGGGAGGGGTCAGCAGTTGGAACTGCGCATGCTCCGTGCGAGCCCCGCTGGGGGCGGGAGAACAAAACTGCTGCTGCCGCCTCCGTGTGAGCCGGTGAGTGAGAGACCCCGGGGCGGGCACGTGACTCTGCCCCGGGAACCTGGAAGAAGCCTCGAGCCGCCTCGGGTGAGTCGGGGTTGCGGGGTGTCATTGGGGCGGGTAATTTGAACTGTTTTGTGCAGCCAGGAAATTCCCCGGGGGCCAGTTCACTGAATCCTGCCCTGTTTGTGCCACGTCCTCCCACGTACAAAGTCTGTCAAGTTTTTCCCCGTTTCTCTCGTTATCACCCGGGGCTCTAAAATCCAGGAGATTCCCCGATGATCAGCTCTGTAATCTCCCCCATATTGCCCTGGTCTCCCACACTTCTCAAGTGTCCATTTAAAATCTCTCCCATGGGGGTTCCCCCCCCCTGTTTTACCTGCAGCGATTTGTCCTTGTCCGGGGGGGCAATTGTCGCCCTGGGTCAGTCCCCAGCACGTGGCTGCCCCGGGCGGGGTGAGATGCCGGTTCTCTGCCGGGGCGGGGCGGGAGGGCACGTGTCCCCGTGGGGCTGCCTGACCCCGGTTTCCTGATCCCAGTTACTGCCCCCAACTACCACCACATCCACCAGCCACCTGCCCATCCCCCCCTGCGGCCCCCTGCCCTCATCCCGGGACCTGCCCGCGCCCCCCCCCCCTTTGCCCTCTTAAAGCAGCTCCTCAAAGGGCTCCCTGCTGCCTGTGGGAGGAATGGTGGCAGAGGGAGGTGCCATCACTTTGTGTCTATGTATTGGATAGTCTCATAAAATCCAGTCAAACAGCCCCCCTTTTCCCTCTAGTTATTTAATAGCAACATAAAATCCCCCCCAGATCTTGGTGTTTTTCTCTCGTGTTGTCAATTGCTTAGCTTGTTACACGTTTATCCCCTAAACATTTGCTCCACTTCCCTTTAGTTGTCTATTTCTAAGTGAATATCCCCAGAGATTTTTTCCTTGTCTCTCTAATGATAAAATAAAAAGGAAATCTGAGATTTACACCTTTCCTCAGATTCTTAAACATGGATAAAAAATGTTTGCAAATGTTGCCCATTTCTGCTCTATTCATTTATCAAATATTGATGTGAAATACACTCAGATTTTACCTCATACCAACAACTGATATAAAATACCTCCGATTTTACACTATCTTCTCTATAATTGGCAAAAATGGATCCAAAATCGCTCAGATTTCCACCCTTTCTCTTTCATTTCTGAACATTGATCTCAAAGCCAAGGATTTCCTCTTTCTACGCCATTATCAAATATCAATTAAAAATCCTGTCGGGTTCGGGCTGTTCCCCATGTCTCTAAATCCCAGCAACTTCTCCTTCATTGGAGGGGACCTGTTGCCCTAAGTCATTGTCCATCCTTGAGGTCGCAGGGGGTTAAATTGCCCAGTGATTATCTGTCCCCTCTCCTTTGAGAATCATTTGTTCCTCCTTTATCTCTGTTAAAATGTTTGCTGATGAAAGAGACCAGACACACGTTTAATACCCATCAAAGCCAGAGGCCTCCCTGTTTGGGGATCAGTGGTTCCCAGCTGGTAACGGGAGAGTTGGCTGGACCCTTTTCTCCAGCTGACATGGGATGGAGGAGGTCACTGAGTGCAGCGTGGGTCCAGCAGTATCCCAAACCCCATGACAAATGGTCTCTGGGAGGGGCTGCTTCCCACATTGCTAAGATGTAGCCTCCTTGGGGTGGATCCATGGTGACCATTATTTGCTAGTGACAGGGCATGGACATGTCTTACCTTTCTGCTGAAGGGCAGGCGGGGGTCCTAGGCAGGCAGTGAGTTCTCAATTGGGGTCCCTGGCTGGTGGGGGCTCTTGGTGGGGAACCCTTTGGGATTCCTAGCCTGGCAGTGAAGATCTGGGGGTTCTCTGGCTGGTGGGGCTCTGAGGGGTATCTGGGGTCTCTGGCCAGGATTCTGGGGTTGGGTCCCAGGAATATATGGTGGGACCCTGGCTGGGGGTCTGATTCTGGGTACTGGGGGTGTTTGGAGGCCCCTGGATGGAGGCTCTGGAGGCTGCTACTAACCATGCTCCTTCTATCTCATCAGCTTGTGCCAGAATCCTGGCTCCAAGCACTTCCTGGCATTCCCCAGCCAGGCCCAGTCACCATGATAACTTTCTATCCACTTATCAAACACTGTGAGGTGAAGTGACAGATTTTGCTTTTCTCTCCTCTTGAAAACTGCAGGAACTTCTGGTTTCATAGGGAAAATTCCTGCCCTGATTCCTTGTCCTAGATCTGGGGGATGAGGGAGGTGGGAAGGGGTTTATCACTATCTTCCACAGCATTCTGGACTCATTCTTTCTGAAATCTGGATTGATTGAGAACATTGTTAATCCAGAGTCACTGCATGGAAAGACAAGGAGTGACTCCGGATGCACAGTGGGGCAAATGAGATTCTCCCTGCGAGGAGGGGCTCTCATTAGCTGCTCTCCCCAGAGAGCTAAAGGATGGAAGCTGCTCAAAGGCTCTGTCCCTCTCTGCCCGGGATATTGGGGTTCAGCTTCCTGGGTCAGACGCTGCAGCCTCCATTGTGATCTGGGAGACCAGGCTTAGCAGCTGCTGCTCCCCCAGCAGGATTCTGTGCTGAGAAGTGACCTTAATTAAAGCTGCTTCTCTGCCCAGTCCAGGTGATGACTTTCTCCAGCTGGTACTAGCAGACCTGGGCTTTGTTAATACAAATTCTGAGCCACAGACTCCAGGTAACAGACAGACCTCAGAGAAAGTGCTGGGGACTGGCAAGAAAGTGACTCTGCACAAACAGCGTCCCCCCCCCACACACACAATTTCTCCTCCCATTAACAATTGCCAGGAGCAAATCCAGCCATGGGAGAGCAAAACCCCCAGGAATGGGACTGTCCCAGCCAGAGGGGCAGGGAGAGAGGACAGGGGAAGGAGAGACTGAAAGGGGCAGTGGGAGAAATGAGTGGGGGGAGAGATTTTCAGCCCTCTAGTCCACCCAGACACATGTATTGCAGCATCCCTGGGCAGAACCACTTTCCAGTGAACAAGAAAAGGATCAGACAGAGGAAAAAAGGGTTCCAGACTCCATAGTCCCTGCTGGGGTGTGGCTGCCCTGGGGTCAGTGTCCGAGGGAATCCACCACAGTGACTCCTTAGGTTCTGCTCTTTTCTAGCTTTGTGTTCAGAGACAAAGGGCAGGTCTACACTACCACCGATCGGCAGGTAGCGCCTCCCATCAACTCCCGTACTCCACCGCCTCAAGGCGCTAATGTGGAGTCGATGGGTTAGCAGCAGCAGCAGTCGGATGCTGCAGTAAGTCGATCTAAGTAAGCTGACTTCACCTACGCTATTCTCATAGCTGAAGTTGCGTATCTTAGGGCTTGGCTACACTTACAAGTTGCAGCGCTGGTGGAGGCTTTCCAGCGCTGCAATTACACCCCGCCCACACTTGCAGGCACAACCAGCGCTGCAACTCCTGGTTGCAGCGCTGGCTGAAACCCATCCCGGCAGGGGTATAAGGAGTGCAGCGCTGGTGACACCAGCGCTGCTCAGCAGGTGTGGACACTCACCAGCGCTTTACCTGTCCTCCAGGGAATAAGGAGCTATCCCAGAATTCCTGTTCAGCCACTCTGCACATCAGTTTGCACTCTACTGCTCTTGCCTCAGGTGACCCGCCCTTTAAATGCCCCGGGAAATTTAAAAATCTCCTTCCTGTTTGCTGCAGCCAGGTGTGGAGTGCAATCAGTTAATCAGTTACAGGTGACCATGCCTCCACGCGGCAAACGAGCCCCAGCATGGAGCACAGGTGAATTGCAGGACCTCATCAGGGTTTGGGGTGAGGCATCTGTTCAGGCACAGCTGCGCCCGGTCAGAGGAATTACGATATCTTTGAGCAGATATCAAGGGCCATGATCGGGACGCAGTACAATGCAGGGTGAAAGTTAAAGAGCTGCGGAGTGCCTATTACAAAGCCCGAGAGGGGAATCGACGATCCGGAGCTGCTCCCACGACCTGCCGTTTTTACAGGGAGATGGACGAGATACTTGGGGGTGACCCCACTGCCAATCCCAGGATAACGATGGACACTTCTGAGCAGGCTGGGGGACAGGAGGAGGAGGAGGCTGCACGGGGGGGAGAGGAAACCGCGAGTGAAGCTCCTGGGATGGGGGAAGAAACCGCAGATTCCCTGGAGGCATGCAGCCAGGAGCTCTTCTCAAGCCAGGAGGAAACTACCCAATCGCAGCAGCCAGCAGTTGCAGAAGGACAAGCAGAGGAGCGGTTTACCGGTAAGCGGCTTTTATTTTCTGAAGTGAAATGTTTCTGGAGAGGAAGGGGGGTTATGGATGCATGCATGGCAGCGCCTAGATGTGGAATAGCCTGCTGATGTGGTCTATCACGCCGCGTAATCTGCTTCAGTTATCTCAGCAAAAGCTTCATCCAGAGCGTGGGCAATATGCCTGCGCAGGTTTACCGGCAGCGCCCCCGGGGCCCCGGCCCCAGTGACGGGGACGCGGCCGCGCCACCCTCCGGCCAGGGGGGGGGGGACCATTTCTGAACACAGGCACGCCGCATAGGGTCCCGGGCGGAATCCACATTGCTCTAAAAGAGCCCCCCGCTGTTCCCTAGTGACTGCAGGAGGGAAACATCTTCCAGGATTAAGTCCTGTGAAAATGTTGGGAGACTCTTTAGTGAAGAGATAGGGAGATAAGATCACCCTGCATCTGCATCTTCACTCAACCTCTAGCACTCCAGATTACCCAAGCAACCAGCTCCTCTCACTCAAGCCCCTCTTCTCCCTATATAAGTAAACACTCCTCACTCACCATTTCGTGGCTTCTGTTGTGTTTTCCTTTTGGGATAAAGAATGCAAGTGAGAACTTGCAAGTGAGAACTCCTCAGTGTAACAATTCATGTCTGGAGATAGTGGATACAATGCTGCCCGTGTTAAATGTTGTCATTTCTGTTTCTACAGTGACCTTGACTACTGGACTGCCCAGATGTTCAACATCACAGAGGCTTCAACATTTGAGAAAAAATCCCCGAAAGAGCAAAGAGGACATGCTGAAAACTGTTCTTCAGCACTCTGCTACAGAGAGAAAAGAATTGAAGGAGTGGCGAGAGAAAGAAAGCAGGACCCGCAAGAGAAATGCAGTGGCCAAGAGGAAAAGCATTGAGCGGCTGCTAAGCATCCTGGAGCGCCAAGCGGAGTCTATAGAGTCACTGCTTCCATGCAAGCAGAGCACTACCGTGCTACTCCCCACCCGCCCCGCCCTTTGTGCCTTGTGCCCCAATGTCAGCTCAAACCACCTTTCCCCAGCATCCAGGCTCTTACCACCACCAGCTGCCTCCAACACCTGTACGCTCCCAACCAGCCCTGATACCTACCACCACCCTTACCCTCTGCATTCAACCCCATCACCATGCAGTATATGCACCCTGAAGTGCAGGATTCATTAAACAGCAATCCAGACAGGGCATATGCAAACTTGTGACTGTACAGTTCACCAACCCACACCCTTGCCCTCTTGTGTTAATGAAATGTTGTGTGTCTGTCTGTCTGTCAAGGAAGTTTTTTTCTTTTCAATAAAACAATTCTTGGCTTTGAAAACAGTCTTTATTATAGCAGATAGTGAAAGATACCTTAGCCCAGTGAAGAAAGAGGCACTGCAAATCATATTATTATTATGGATAATAGAATAACAGTGTAAGCAGTGCAATTCACTCCCATGCAAGGCAGCAACATTACTGTTGGCTTTCAGCCTCAAATTCTTCCCTCAAGGCATCCCTAATCCTTGTAGCCCTGTGCTGGGCCTCTCTATTAGCCCTGCTCTCTGGCTGTGCATATTCAGCCTCCAGGACTTGAACCTCGTGGTCCATGCCTCACTGAATGTTTCACCCTTCCTTCACAAATATTATGGAGGGTACAGCAAGCGCTATAACCGGGATGCTGCTTTCCCCAAGTCTAGCTTCCCATACAAACATCTCCAGCGAGCTTTTAAACGCCCAAAAGCACACTCCACAGTCATTCTGCACCGCTCAGCCTGTAGTTGAACCGGTCCTGCTCCTGTCAAGCTTCCTGTATAGGGTTTCATGAGCCAAGGCAGTAACGGGTACGCTGGGTCTCCAAGGATCACAGTGGGCATTTCACATCCCCTACTGTGATCTTCCTGTCTGGGAAAAGTCCTGCCTGCATCTTCCTGAACAGGCCACTGTTCAAAGATGCGTGCATCATGCACCTTTCCAGGCCAGCCTGTGTAAATGTCAATGAAACGCCCGCGTGATCTACAAGCGCCTGGAGAACCATAGAGAAATACCCCTTACGATTAACGCACTCTGATGCCAGGTGGGGCCAGAATAGGAATATGCGTCCCATCTATCGCCTCCACAGTTAGGGAAACCCATTTGTGCAAAGCCATCCACAATGTCCTGCACGCTCCCGAGTCACGGTCTTTCTTAGCAGGATGCGATTAATTGCCTTGCAAACTTGCATCAAAACGATTCCCACGGTCGACTTTCCCACACCAAACTGGTTCCCGACCGACCGTAGCTGTCTGGATTTGCCATCTTCCAGATTGCAATAGCCACCCGCTTTTCCACCGTCAGGGCAGCTCTCAATCTTGTGTCCTTGCGCCGCAGAGTGGGGGCGAGCTCAGCACACAGTCCCATGAAAGTGGCTTTTCTCATACGAAAGTTCTGCAGCCACTGCTCATCATCCCAGACTTCCATGACGATGTGATCCCACCACTCAGTGCTTGTTTCCCGAGCCCAAAAGCGGCGCTCAACGGTGCTGAGCATTTCCGTGAATGCCGCAAGCACTGTAGTGTCACACGCGGCAGACAAATCCATATTAATATCATCGCCGGACTCTCACTGTCACATTGGAGCTGAAGGAATAACTCGACTGCCAAACGTGTTGTGCTGGTGACACTCATCAGCAGAGTCCTCAGCAGATCGGGCTCCATTTGCCACAGAAATCGCGATTCACAGAGAGTAACAGAAAGACACTCACAATGGCGCCAAACGCTGCCGGAAAGAGTGAATGCTGGGATGTGAAGCGATGCACCACGGGCGCTGGCAAACAGGAAGCGGAATGACCCGCACACTTCCTTCCCTTCCCACAATACTCAGCGCCAAAATGGGACGAGGTGCTCTGTGGGATGGCTGCCCACAATGCACCTCTCAATACAGCGCTGGAAAGTGCTGCAAGTGTGGCCACACTGCAGCGCTGGTAGCTGTCAGTGTGGCCACACTCCAGCGCTGGCCCTTACACAGTTGCATGACCAGCGCTGTAACTCCCAGCGCTGCAACTTGTAAGTGTAGCCAAGCCCATAATCTGTTTCCAAAACTGGTTTCTGTAAAATCGAATAATCCCATAGTGTAGACATACCCTGAGACAGCTTTAGAACCCTCTATGCACTATACAGCCAGGAGACAGCAACTGTCAGATCCTGAGTGGATTGTCTGATGTGCTTGGGGCCAAGAGCAACATGCACTTCTGCCAGAGCAGGAAAAGTAAAAATAGGGGCTTCCCAAAAATGGGAAGGGAGAAGCGGAGAGGCAAGTGGAAAAGGAAGAGAACATGCAGACACAGGACCCTACCTAAATTCTGAAATGGATTACAAGAAAAAAAGAGATAGAGCAGCATAAAGAAATTTTAAATTTTTTTCAGTAAGTACTGAACTAGAAACCTTTAAAACACCATTTCCACACTACCTTTACTTTTCTTTCAAAATCTACCAAAACAAATTAAGACTCACCACTAAACAGATCTCAACAAAAGCTTTAAACAAATTCAGATAACAGAAAAGAAAACCAAAACATTTATTTTTAAACTTGCTTTATAGGAATTAATTATTTAGTCTTTGTTCTTTCTCTTTCAGCTTCCCAAAAAGAAAACAAGAACAGTCATGAATAGCAAATAGCAGCTGTATTAAAAAACACTGTCCACTCACTTTATGCTCAGAAAAGAACACTTTAACTTCTTCTCATGATTAGCAAGATCAGACTCTTTCACCCACACTTCTCTAATTACAAACTATAGAAACAATTTCTGAAAGTATAATCTTAACAAAACTGTACTTGGCTACACACCCAGGCTAATGTGCACAAGTTTTCTTCCCATACAACGGGTTTCACCTCCAGCGAATTAAAGAACAAAAATCTAAAACCAGGTCCCCATTTCATTAAGCACAATTGAGACAGCTTTAGCACACTGTCCATTAGAAGATGTTTATGTCGCTATTTACAGAAACACACCTCCTGATTAGCATGTGGAGCTCCTAGCAACTAATCAAACCCTCTTGCTTTGCCATACCTCTCACAAGCTCCTCTGTACCACATGACAGCCTGTCAGGCACAGAGAATCCGGACAGGTCAGCCCTTTCTAGCATGCTCCACAGCTGTTTCTCTCTGGCTTGCCCTCAAATTCATCTGCACTAGAAGTTTTTGCAGGGTTCTATGTTACCGGTGGTACCTGCACTAAATCAGTGGGTCTTAACCTTTAGAGACACCTGTACCCCTTTCAGGAGTCTGATTTCTCTTGCATACCCCCAAGTTTTACCTCACTTAAAAACTACTTGCTTACATAATCAGATGCAATATTTATAAAAATAAATCCCTTGAATATAAGTATTGTACTTACATTTCAGTGTATAGTAGAGAGAACAGTATAAACAAATCAAAGTATGAATTTTAATTTGTTACGAATTTGCTAGTGCTTTCTATGTAGCCTGTTGTAAATCTAGGCAAATATCTAGATGAGTTGATGTACCCCCTGGAAGACCATTGATACCCCTGTTTGAGAACCACAGCACTAAATCACCCTTTACTTTTAGAACTGGTGCCACTTGACCCAAGGCATTCTGAACCATTTCAGTGCTAGTAGACAGTGGCAACACAGCTGCACTAGGTCTGTTGTTCCTCCCTGTACAATTCCCACTTGGAAAGAAGAGAACTTCTGGTCTGACTTTATTTACTGTTGTGAGCTGCATAGGCAACTTTCTCTGTGTTATGTGAGCAGACTCCACACACTATATACTACCTGTGTGGCAGCAGCCATGGGTGGCGGGGAGCCCCCCCAGCCCCACCCCACTGCGTATGGACCCTGCAGCTCCTACGAGCGGACCCCAGAGCTCCCAGCCGCTGCGGATGGACCCAGGATTCCCCAACAGGCCTTGATGGCGGGAGGACCCCGCAGCCCCACGTCGTTGCTCACAGACCCTGCAGCGCCGCAGCCCCGGGAGCTCCCAGCCGCCCCGGGCAGGAGAGGAGCCCCCGGCGCTCAGACACCGCAGACAGAGCCCGGAGCTCCCAGTCACGGGGGGGGGGGGTGAGGAGAAGCCGCAGCCCCGGGAGCTCCCGCCCGCC
Organism: Mauremys reevesii; assembly: GCF_016161935.1. NCBI lineage: Eukaryota > Metazoa > Chordata > Testudines > Geoemydidae > Mauremys > Mauremys reevesii. The sequence goes on along the minus strand of NC_052634.1, from coordinate 37,966,409 downwards.
GCGGGCAGGAGAGGAGCCCCGGCGCCAGACACCGCAGGCAGAGCCCGGAGCTCCCAGTCACGGGGTGAGGAGGAGCCGCAGCCCCGGAGCTCCCGGCCGCCCGGGCAGGAGGAGCCCCGGCGCCAGACACCGCAGGCAGAGCCCGAGCTCCCAGTCACCGGGGTGAGGAGAAGCCGCAGCCCGGGAGCTCCGCCCGCGGGCAGGAGAGGAGCCCCGGCGCCAGACACCGCAGGCAGAGCCCGGAGCTCCCAGTCACCGGGGTGAGGAGGAGCCGCAGCCCCGGCCAGTGCAGGGGCCCCGCAGCTCCCAGCCGCGCGGCGGGCGGACGCCAGAGCCCCGCTGCCATCGGGACCCGCGGCTGCCCCGGCAGGACCCGCCACCCGCGACCGCAGGAAACAGCCGCTGAAGCGCCGCGCCCTGTGACCCCGGTGCTGCGGCCGCCAGGCGGAGGCGGCGCGCGGCTGCGGTCTCGGTCCCTCCGCCCGCAGCGGGACCCGCTCACGCGCCTCGCGCCGCTTCGCGGCGGCGCTGAGCTCTGAGCGCACAAGGCCCTGGCGGCTCCGCCCCGCATCGCTGTCAGACAACGTCACCAATGGGAGCTGAGCCTGTCAGAAACGTCAGGTGGGGAGGGCCCAATGGGAGACCAGCTTTCAGAGACCCGCCCCGCGTGAGGGCCAATCAGAGATCAGCTGTCAGAAAACACTAGGCAGGCCGGCACCAGCCAACCAGGAACCGCCCCTCATCTCAAGCACCCAGACAGCCCCGCCCCCACCTGTTTATGCCTCACAGCAGCAGCCAGCGCCGGGTGTCTGGTGTGACGCCCCCACAGCAACCCCCAAAGCAAAGTTTCAATTCCCCTCCCCCACCACTGCTCTGCATTAGACAACAAGACACAAAAAAAAAAGAAAAAGAGATTTTTTACCTTCCACAACCCCCCTTCCCCCCTCGCAGCCCCTTCCCCATGTCTGGCCACATGCTCCAAGCTCAGGGTGACCACACACCCCGTCGGGGCAGGCTCTGCTCAGCCCGGCTCCCCACAGCCTGCACTAAACATGTGGGGCCCAACCCCAAAACTTACTCCTATTTTACCCCAATGGCCCCAAACTGCCGCTGTTAATATATGCAAATAAGGTGCTGTTACGCTACGGCCACACCCCAGCTCTCCTGTGGAGCCACCCCGCAGAGAACCAGGTGATATTTAAATTAGCCAGGACGTCGCTCAGTCATTGCCCTCTGCTCCCAGCAGGTGGCGCCGGAGAGCTCCGAGCTCGCCCCTTCCCTTTCTCGCAGGCTTCAGCCCCGGGTTACAAAAGCACCAACCGGGGAGCAGGAGTGCGGGGCCGCTCCAGGGTGACCAGATGTCCCATGTTTAAAGGGACAGGCCGGTCTGGGAGGACTTTTTCTTATATAGGAGCCTATTACCCCCCCCCACCCCCGTCCCGTTTTCCACAGTTTCTTCAATGTCACCCTATGGGGCAGCTCTGCGGGGATGGACTTGCACACTTGGAAGCCATCAGCCGGATCTGCGTGCCTGGGAAGCTGCGTCCCGCCCGCGGCGCTTGAGAAGCCAAAGGGGCTGTGGGGGAGTTTGTGATGAGGTGAGTGTGAAGTGTGGAAGGGGGAGGGTGGCAAGAGGAGGTTTTGAGAGGAAAAAAGGTGCTGCTGAGCTGGTAGGGGAGGGCAAGGTCCCAGGCGGGTGTTGTGTGAGGAGCTGTGTAGGCCCGGAAAGGCGCCGTGCTGGGCAAGGGCAGGTGAGGAGGGCCAGGGCTTTTCCCAGGGCTGTTGCTGCGCCAAAGCCTTTGGGACGCAGAAGAGGGCCAGGGGTATTGTTGCCTGCTGGGAGCCATGCGACGGTGTAGGTGTACGCTGACCATAGCTGGTCTGTGGGAGCTGGGGCCACTCCACGTGCCCGTTTCCTCGTTAGTATAGTGGTGAGTATCCCTGCCTGTCACGCTGGAGACTGGGTTCGATTCCCACGGGAGGGTGACCCCTTTTGAAGGGGGACAAAGAAATCCCTGGCCTGCCCGCCACATGCCTTGCATTCTCCTTCGACGGCCACTTCCTCGCACCCGCACTGATGACTTTCACCTCCAGAGAGACAATTACCTCGCAAGGACACGCTCGCCCTAGCCAAAGCCTCCCCCGGGGCCTGCACGTGGGGGCACGTTTCAGAGCGGCAAAGGGAAATAGGCTGGCCAGGGGCATGAGGACAATGGCCCAGACAAAGGGGGAGGGACTTGGTCCAGGGGTGGAGGGGGACAGGCATGGGATTGGCTTCCTGTCTTTTTTCCTTTGCTCAGCATTTTACCTGTGACTGTAATGGGGAGACTTGAGAAATACCTGTGGCCGCCAGCGAGGTATGTGGCCGCCCCGAGAGCGCACAGCTGAGCACTTTCCACTGGGCTGCTGCCTGCATTTCCAGCACCTGGCCGTGATCGTATAGTGGTTAGTACTCTGCGCCGTGGCTGCAGCAACCTCGGTTCGAATCCGGGTCATGGTATTAATTTTTGGTGGGGAGGGGCTATCCTGCAGCACGCCTCGTGGCTCAGTCTGATGGCGTCCGTTTGCAAAGAGAGCCATCAGCCGGTCCTCAGTTTCTGCTTGGTAAAGGCAAGTCAGTGGGGTCCATCGGTCAGAAAAAGAGTCCCAGGACTTCTTGCTGGGCGCCAGGGTCCAAAAGCTGCACATTCTCTCCTGAAAAAGACTGTGTTTCACACGTCCGTCCAGTGCGCATTGAACAGAAGGATCTGCGTGCCTGGGAAGTTATAAGGAAGAATGATGAAGGTGCCCAAAAGTACAGGACCTGTGGAAAAAGAGCACTCCCAAAATTACAGAAAAAAACCCTGCTCTCCTTAGAGTCTATTTTGCAGTGCACTAAGCCTAAGCAACCCACTTTTGGTTTTCTGTTGTTCCAACCAATTGCCAGGGGAGAGTACGAACACAGTCCCCCACTACCACAAATTATGCAGTTGAGTTTCCCGCATTTGGGGAAATCGCAGGGGTTAGCACACCCACAGTGCAATGGATGGCCCTCACCCTGGGAAAACCATCCTCATGATCATGGTATCTCCCCTACCAGGTAAATATGAGTTCCTGCTGCCCGGCCGCCCCCCTCCCGCGCTCGCCCAGCACTTAGAACTCACGGGGCCGACCGCTCCGCCCCCACCGACGGCCACGCCCACCCCCGCCCCCACGGCCGACAGCCGCCCGACACGTCCCCCGGAGCCCCTCCCTTCTCCACGCCGAGCTCCCGGTGCCAAAGTCGGGCCCTGCCTGGCAGCCTGCGTCCGCTCCCACAATGCTCTGCTCGCACACAGATCTGCATACCCACTCACGTGGCTCCGCCCCTCCGCTCGGGCCCCTCCCCCTGCCCGCCCGGGCCGCCGCTCTTGCCTGGCCTGTAGCGGTAGCCGGGTCCCGTCCCGGGAAGCCAGGCCAGCAGAGAGACCACGTGGCCCACCTGCTGCTGGGGAAAGTGCGCAGCTTGCGTGTCGCTTCTCTCTCTCTCGCGCTCTCTCTCTCTCTCCCCACCGGAAGCTGGTCCAATACAAGAATGACCTCCCCTCCCCTCGCAAAAAACCCACCTTTCCAAACAGTCCTTTCCCAGCCCCCTAATTTGCTTTCACACCCTGGGACCATCTCCTCTCTTTGTCTCCCCCCCACCCCCCAGGTAAAGCAGAGATGGAGGCAACTTCAGCCACTGGAGACAGCCCCAGCGAGCGCTGCAGCCCGCCCCGGGGGAGGGTGTGTGTGTTTGCAGACAGAATATATATATTCCAGAATTCCAGCCCTGGGACACTGAGGAGGGGAGGAGTCAAAAATGCCCCCTTCAATTATTACCTCCTCTCCAGAGCTCAGGTGAGAATCTACAATCCTTTCTCCCCCACCAGCCCCTGTGCCAGGATCCTCAAGCAGAGCCTGAGTCCTGCCCATGGCGCCTGTTCTATTGACAAAGACTAAATGACAGGGACAAACACTCAAATCCCGCCTGGTGCGGGAGCCAGGTTTGCTTCTTCAAATTCTGTCGTTGGTACATTTCCAGGTCTGGGAATGTCCCACAACAGCATTTAATGGGAAGCTGCCTGCAGAACAGTTACACTGCACAGAGCTCCTGTGGAGGAGGGGTGGGAATTAGTAACTTTTTGAGGATCGTTTGGGAAATGAGCCTTGCTGACAAGGTTTGTCTCTGTTCATATTTCACCTTCAGGTGTTATGTTGAGGGATCTTTAGTATAGTTTTGGGAGGTTAATAACTATCTCCTCAACTTAAAAATTGGTGTCATTTGATTTTTGCATCTCCCTGTGAAAATACAACTGACACGTGTGGCTTTCTACAGGGGGTCATGATGTTAAAGTTGGGGAATTCAGTCTCTGTCCTTCTTGGGGAGGTTGCTTTTACAGCTGCCTCACTGCCAGGCACACCGGGCTGTTAGCTGCACCCACTGTCCTTGCCAGGGGCCCCTGCTGAACCCTGGGCGGCTGCACTGCCGTGCTGGGGTGACTCTGCAGGGGGAGAAGCTGCTGTGGAGCAATGTAGAACAGGTGCAGGAAGGAGACGAGGTCACTATTCACATTCTGAACTGCACAGTTTTCCAAATTTGGGAATAGATTCATAGATTCATAGACTTAAGGTCAGAAGGGACCATTATGATCATCTAGTCTGACCTCCTGCACAATGCAGGCCACAGAATCTCACTCATCCACTCCTGTAACAAACCCATAACCTATGTCTGAGTTATTGAAGTCCTCAGATGGTGGCTTAAAGACCTCAAGGTGCAGGGAATCCTCCAGCAAGTGACCTGTGCCCCACGCTGCAGAGGAAGGCGAATGTCCGAGAACAAGTCTAAGGGGAAGGTGAATGCAGAGCAATGGCACTGGAGATGCCCAGACCTCCAGTGGGGGCAGCGTGAAAATTAATAATGGGAAGATCATTTGCGAAATTATTCATCACCGACAAGATTTGTCTCTGTTCCTATTTCAAACTGTGGTGTTAATTAGAGGAATCAGTACAGATTTTACTATATTAATTAAACAATTTTATTTAACCAAGCTAAAAACTTAGTGTCACTTATTTTTTCTCTGTCCTAGCAAGAATGAATTGAATTTTGTGACTTTCTGGAAAGTGCAGCGAGATTAAATGTGGGAAATTCAGTCTCTGTGTTTGTGAGCTGATGTTTTCCTCTCACAGGTCAGTGCCTGCATTGAAATACCAAGAGGGATCTAAGGGCTGGTGTACGCTGGGCACTGAACTGGCAGAGCGACGTCTCTCAGGGTGTGACCCCCCCAACCCAACCCAACCCATAGAGTTAAGGTGACCTAAGCCCTGGTTAGATAGTGCTAAAGAAAAGGAAGAATGGTTTTGTCCATGTAGCTATTACAGGGATGGGAAAACCCCTCCAGTCACTGTCTACTCCAAAGTGCTATAGCAGTGCCACAGCAGCATTTTAAGTGTAGACAGAGTGAAACTAGATTTATCTCCAGTTCGCACTGTGGATGGTCAGGCACTAAGACTACAATAATAACAACAGCAGCACAGCGCTTGCATAGTTAGCAGGATTTGAACCTGCACAGGGAGACCCCCAATGGATTTCTAATCCATTGCCTTAACCACTCAGCCACAACTACTTAATCTACAGGTGTTCTATTACATGATGATTCTGTTCTCACTGAATTGTCGCTTCAAATTGTTTGCTCAGACCAGCTTCCCCAGCACACTCATGGCTGCATTAGTGTAAGAGTGTCCTTGGCTGAACAGCGAGAATTCCTGCCCATTTCCCTTCTGGTTGGAGCAGGATGAGAGTGTGTTTGTGTGAATGACATTGCTGTAGATTGTTGTTCATTCCCCACTCTGACAATTCAGACAGTCCCTTTCCTATTCAAATCTCCAGCACATCATTCCAATAGCAGGGGCAGGATTTCTAGGGCACTGAGGGCTGGTGCATGAACTCAGCCTTGCATTCCACCCTTGATGTTTCATGGTCTACGAACAGCAGCAGAAAGAAAGAGCCGAGCCAATATCTCCTGCCAGTGATGCAGGTGCCACGTCCTCTGTCTGACCATCGCCATTGCAGGAGAGAAGGGTTCACTGGAATCAAATGCCCTGGCTCAGACCAGAGACACAGGAAGATTTTGCTGTTCATGGATCTGTGCAAAGGAAATTTTGTCTCTGTGTGAAACTGAGGTCAGAAATGAAACGTCCACATGGTGGCCCAATGCTCCAGGGAATGTGGGTGAAGGACTCGGGCTGAGAAATGATTTAACAGGGGTTTGTTTCAATTTATTGCCCCGATTAAAATCTATGGCTAAAAGGCAGCCACTGTTGTTAGTACTTGTACCTTTGTTGGGACACCCCAGTGGGTGTCAAGTCCATTGCCTTCACCAGGGGCAGTCGATTATTTTATCAGAGTACAAATTTCTTGGCCAAGGTATAGTCAAGGTCTAGACTCCAGAGAAAACAATACACTGCTGATAAGAAGAAGTACATCAAAAGATTTTGCAGCCACCGTGGGCATAACTATGATGTGTCGTGTTTCACTCTTTATACCTGGTGCCACCTCCTTTCCCTTTAGCCTTGTAGTTGACCAAGGGCAAAGCTGAACATCTCCTCAGATACCAGGGAGTGTTTATGTCCATTCCCGAGCTACACGGGGTTGGATGTTGCTGCTTTCAGTCCTCTGGCTCTGGCGGGATAAGGAACAATTCAGGCTGTCACTGAACTGAAGGAGGACGATCAGTTTTTGACAGGCAGAGGGACGCCTCCTCTTAAAGGTGTTTGTCTGGCTGGCAGTCCTGGTTCCCAGGTCTCGCCCGTGGGGCTCCAGCAGTTTTGGGACCAGGTCACTCCCTTAGCCGCACCTGCTGCCCCCAGGCGCTCCCTGCCAGGGACCCCAGCAGTGCAGCGGAGCTGAGCAGCATCTGCCTGCTCGCTCCAGTGGCTGCCGGCCCCTCCCCATGGCAGGGCAGGGTGGGGCTGTGCCTCCGCGCGCTGCCCCCGCAGCCAATGGGACACTGCGGGGGTGATGCCTGGGGGCAGAAGCACACGGAGGCCCCCCAGCCTGCCCCACCTTGGAGCCCCAGGTAAGCACCACACTCCTGACCCTCCTGAGCCTGCACCCCACCCCATCCTCATATACTCACTCCCACCCCAAACTCCCTCCCAGAGCCTGCACCCCAATCCCCAGCCCCAACCCAGGGCCTGCACCCCAGACCTCCTCCCCCCACTCAAACTCCCTCCCAGAGCCTTAGGCAGGTGGGGGGGTGGAGTTTTGGGGGGCGGGTTCTGGGCAGTATGAGTGACATTATTGGCCCACTGGGAGGACTGGAGGACTGGCACTGGCCCTAAGGTAAATTGAGGTTGAGACCCTGCTTTAAGGGATTGGAGCAACGCTGGAGAGACTGACGGGCAGGGAGCTGGGAGCTGTGTGTGCCCCAAGGAGAGTTGTTGTTGTGCTCTGGTGACACGGAGCGGGGGTGGGGAGTTTGTAAGCTGTGGTGTTTGTATAGAGATAAAGTTTACTAACCCCCAGGTTAAAAACTGGTCCTGCTCTGGGCTATACATGATACTCTTTGTTGAGAGTGTAGGTCAGTGGGTGAATGTTTCCTTGTCGGATAATAGGTTTGTAGTTCCAATCCAAGTGATTCCCTTTAAAAACTTTTTCAAAGGAAAATCAATTTCCAGACCCATCTCCAGTATGTTCAGGAGTTCGCTGAATGGGGCAGGGGCTTGAAATGAATTTAAACACTCAGCATTTTCCTGTGCAAATGAATAAAGACTCAGCAGAGCTGTCCAGCAGCTGAAATCAGTTCCAGTCCTCGGCGTGTCTAAGAGGGACACTCGGTAGTTGAGGCATGTGGGACACCTCTGTGGTGAGGACAGGTGAAAAAATGCTGGATTCAATGAAAGCTGAGCCCATAGGAGGGGAAGGTGAATGGCAGCACCACACAGGGTCATAACACTCAGACACGGGGCTTCACTGCAACTGCCCCTGTGTTTTCCATCATTTCTATCCTAAGGAACACACCCTCCCCAACCCCCACACACTGTCACATACAACCTTCTCCCCTTGAGCCCCATCCCACCCCTCCCCCTCTCCCCCACACACGCCATGGGACACAGCCTCTCGGTGACTCACCCAGATGGGGCTTGTCTCTGCATCTCCCCAACAGGGGAGCAGAGCCGAAAGGGCCACAGGAGACCAATGGAGCTAGACAGGGATAGAAAAGACTTCCCCGCCGTTCTCTTCTCAAGAGTCCCGTTAATCTCACCCATGGGATGTTCCAGCACCGGGTGGGCTCAAAGCACCAACCTTCCCCTCAGCAACGGAAGGGGGAACCAGCTCTATCACATGGAAGGAGACTCCCCACCTCTGCTGCTGCAATTCTGCAGCCATTAATATGGATTTGTTTTCGCTAATGCAACCCCCTCAACCCCGAATCCATCCATGAATCAAGGAGACAAGACCCTTAAGTAAGCCCCAGAGGTGCAATGGGTTAGGGCACAGGACTTATAATAGCAGGGCTGAGTGGAGCAATGCTGAGCTTGTGAGTTCAAACCTCACCTAGAGCACTAGTTTCCTTTAAGCAAATGGCTTCTGCCAATCATTTTGCCTTGCAGAAAATACAATTGCAGCTCAGAAGACACCGAGGTCCCCTTGCTTTACAGAGAGCAGGGCAGATTCCACAGATCTACCAGGCTCTGCTCTCCAGCAGCCGCCTGTGTCAGGAGGGGTCGAGCAGAGCCCAGAGCACTGCCCCCGACTCCCCCTCAGTCTTTGCTCCCCAAACCACCTGTGTGCTCACCCTCTTCACTGTGAGACTCAAACCCTGCCTGGCTTTCTGTACGTTGGGTTTTTGTTGTCTGTCGTGTTGCTGTGCATGTGGGTCCTGTGTGATTTTTGTGGATGACATGCATAGTTTTGTGTGTGTGTGTGTGTGTGTGTGACTTTTGCATGCAGATTGTTTTTTGCTAAGTATTATTTTGGTATGTGGTTTTTGTGCTTTCCTGTTGTGGGCTTTTGCTGTATTTTTTGGTGTGGATTTGTTCTCTGTTTTGTGTGACTTTCCCTTATGTGTCTATGGCTCTGTGTGCTGTGCGGGTTTGGTTTTTGTTTATGTCTGTGTGGACCTGTGCAGTCTGTGATGTTCTCTTTCTCTCTAGTTGTCTCTCTGTTTGTATCTTCATGTGTAAATTCACTGGACCTTTTCAAACTCTCCACAGCTTTGCCAATTTTCACCAGGAATTTTACTCATTAACAAATTCTCACTTGTTCCCTACCAGTTGGTGACCATTGCCCCAGGGGCATGTCAGTCTCAGGGTCCTGATTTCCCATTGACCCTTCCCCCTTCTATTGGGACTGGGAACTAGTCAACCAAAAAACCCCACTCAGTTTTAGTAAAGGGCCAACAGTCCCTTACACAAGCTGGGCCTGTGAGGGAGGGAGAGCTCAGTGGTTTGAGTATTGGACTGCTAAACCCAGGTGTGTGAGCTCAGCCCTTGAGAGGGCCATTTAGGGATCTGGGATAAAAATCTGTCTGTGGCTTGGCCCTGCTCTGAGCAGGGGGTTGGACTAGATGACCTCCTGAAGTCCCTTCTAACCCTGCTATTCTATGATAGTGTTGCCGGCACAGAGGGCCGAGGACAGCAACAGTGGGGGTTCGTTGCCCGGTATGCGCCACATTAATTAACACACCAGGGTGGAGAAGCAAAACCAGGTTTATTTGAGCCCAAATAAGGTGCAAGGGAGACATAGCAATCTCAAATCCTGCACACAGATACAAACAGCTCTCTCTCTTTATACATGATTTCAGCTAAGCATTTCCATTCCCACACTCCTCATCCCCTTTACCCCCTTCTTGCCCCTCCTGTCTATTCCCATGTACCAAATACACTTTGCAATAGCAATTACACTAAACAGGTTAAATCATACTTGGCAAAACCACTTTAGCTCATTAGTACCTCTTCTGTTAACAGTTATCGGTACTTTCCCACCGTGGAGGCTACGTTCTCATGCATATAACTTTAATTACAGCATCTGCTTTCCACCTATCTTATTTAGTATTGGCTACATCTAGTGTCAAGCAGTCTTGCAGCTGCCAGAAGTCAGCACATAACACAAGAGGTTACAAAAGTTTAGTAAGGCTAACAAAGCACTTTACATAAAGGTACTTTGGGTCACATAGGCCCAAAGCCATCCTCCTGAGTTACCTAGATTTATGCCTAGTGACACCAACAATAGGGTCACCAATGTTCAGAGAAACTAGCACAAGCTGGGCCCATGGTGTAATGTTTGGCATGCTGAAATCTGAGTTCAAATCTCAGTGGGACCTTGTGGTAAATCCCTGGAGATCCAAGTGCTTTCCTATCTCCAGCTGTCTAAGAATGAGTTGTTTACCTTGTGCTGAGTGACTCATACCCACGTCTTTGGTTGGAATGGGGTCTAGAAGTGGCTGTGGTTTGACTGGGTGTTTGGGATTTCTGATGCCCACAAGTTTGGCCCTTGTGCTTTCTACCACACTCTTCCTCTTGCCCACATGGCGCTTGAAGAAAGGAGTGTCAGGGCCAGGTTCCATAGTCAGGGAAAGGCAGGAGGGAGGAAGAGTCCCAGGCTGGAGCCCAGCACCTCTCCTCCTCTGGGCACCTAGGACAGAGGTGGCTGGTGCTGACAGCTCCAAGGGAAGCTTAAAAGCCACAGAGCAACCAAGGGTAAGGCAAGAGGAGGGGAGAACCATGCCTATGCGTGGCCAGCAGACAGCCACAGAGACACCCGGCCAGACTGCTCCCTGCCATGCAGAACCCCCACTGAAAACCACCAACAGCCAGCTGCTGATGCTCTGCGGCCAACATCACAAGATGGTGGGAAAGCAGGGCCAGCCCCATGGATGGGCCTCTGACTGGTCCCACTCAAGGTGCTCACTTTTGCAGTGCGGCAGGAGATTTTTCCCCAAGAGGCTTTTCCCCAGCTGGTGAGAAGCAGAGGAACACCCAGGCTCTGAAGGTGCTATGTAGCAATCCCCTCAAGCACAGGGACAGGCGCACACTTGGAAGAGGGAAACTGCTCCACACTCTAGCCCGGGCAGCCGCCCAGTTTCTTTGGCAAGTCAGGAACGGCAAAGGGGAGACCGGAAGCACCTGGGGCTCATGCCCCAGCATTTGTGACACCCAACCCGCAACTCCTTCCCGGGGCTCTAGCTGAAGCCAGAGCATTGTCCTGAGCAGCCAAGAAGAGGTTCCAGCCCTGAAAGGAGCAGGACATTCAGCACAAAGGTTAAACTACACAAGCACAACCACGAAGGGACTCGAATCCTCAATTACCTGATCCAAAGTCAGACGCCTTATTCCTTAGGCCACGTAAACAAAACCTTTCCAAGCACTGATTTGGCAAAGGCAGACACTGTGTTTCTCAGGTCCTCTACTGAGTGGGGCCGAGACTCTCTGGGCACATGAAGTCGAGTTCCCAGTGAGATGTGAGACAATTCTCTGGAGCCAGGTGCAGGACTTTGGCAGGGAGGCTCAGGCATTGGGGTGCAGCGGACAGACCAGCTATCTAGGTGCTTAGATTTGGTCTCACTGAGGAGAAGGAGGAGGAATCCTGCTGACAGGCAGTGGCTGTGGAGAAAAAGAGGGATGTCCAGGCTGCTCAGGTCTCCTTCTTCCAGCTCCTCATCTGGCTGAGCTGCTCCACCGGCCTGGACAAGTCCTCTGCATGCACAGCAAATAGCCCAAGAGCCATTTCTGCCCAAACCTGTGTTGGGGGGTGAGCTTCTGTCTTCCCTGTCCCATCCGCGCTAGAGCAGACCACTAGATTGAGAGAGACAGTCAACAACTATTAAGGCTAAGATTATATAAAGGGGGTCACAGAATTTGTGACTTTCAGAGATCTCAGTGACATTTTCCACCTCAGCCCTGGGCCAGCAAGACTGGAGCTGTCGGCCGGTGGGGGCCTCACAGCTATCAGCCACCAGTGTTGGAAGGGGCTCCCACAGGCCCATGCCACCACGGATGGACCCCACAGCTCCCAGCTGCTGTGGGTGGATCCAAGAGCTCCCAGCAACCACATGTGACAGGGGGACCATGGAGCTCCCAGTCAGGTGACCGGGTTATAACTCCGGTCAGCCATGCTGCGGGGCTCAGGCAGGCTGGTCCCTAGTGCACCGCGCTGCGCCCTGGAAATGGCCAGTAGGTCCCCCCTGCTGCGCCGCTGACCAGGAGCCGCCTGAGGTACGTCTGCACCCCAACCCACTGCCCCAGCCCTGAACCCCCAAACCCAGAGCCCTCTGCACCCCAGAGCCCTCACCCCTGCCCCAGCCCAGAGCTTCCTCCCACACCTGGAACCTCATCCCTGCCCCCACCCCAGAGCCATCACCCCGTCCTGGACCCCGACCCCCTGCCTCAACCCACAGCCCCCTCCTGCACTGCGAATCCCGCGGCCCCACCCTGCAGCCTGGAGCCCTCCCCACCCCAAACCCCTCGTCTCCCACAGCTCCCACAGGCAGACCCTGGGGCTCCCAGCAGCCATGGGTGGCGGGGAGCCCCCCAGCCCCACCCCACTGCCTATGGACCCTGCAGCTCCTACGAGTGACCCCAGAGCTCCCAGCCACTGCGGATGGACCCAGGGTTTCCCAACAGGCCTTGATGGTGGGAGGGCCCCGCAGCCCCACGTCGTTGCTCACAGACCCTGCAGCGCCGCAGCCCCGGGAGCTCCCGGCCGCCCCGGGCAGGAGAGGAGCCCCCGGCGCTCAGACACCGCAGGCAGAGCCCGGAGCTCCCAGTCACCGGGGTGAGGAGAAGCCGCAGCCCGGGAGCTCCCGGCCGCCCCAGGCAGGAGAGGAGCCCCGGCGCTCAGACACCGCAGGCAGAGCCCAGAGCTCCCAGTCACCGGGGGTGAGGAGGAGCCGCAGCCCCTGGAGCTCCCGGCCGCCCCGGGCAGAAGAGGAGCCCCCGGCGCTCAGACACCGCAGGCAGAGCCCGGAGCTCCCAGTCACCGGGGGTGAGGAGAGCCGCAGCCCGGGAGCCCGGCCGCCCTGGGCAGGAGAGGAGCCCCGGCGCTCAGACACCGCAGGCGGAGCCCGGAGCTCCCAGTCACCGGGTGAGGAGGAGCCGCAGCCCCGGCCAGTGCAGGGGCCCTGCAGCTCCCAGCCGCCGCGGGCGGGCGGACGCCAGAGCCCCCCGCTGCCATCGGGACCCCGCGGCTGCCCCGGGCAGGACCCGTCACCCCGCGACCGGCAGGAAACAGCCGCGCGCGGAAGCGCATCGCGCCCTGTGACCCCCCCGGCGCTGCGGCTTCTCGCCAGGCGGGAGGCGGCGCCGCGGCTGCGGTCTCGGTCCCTCCGCCCGGCAGCGGGAGCCGCCCGCGCGGCCTCGCGCCGCTTCGCAGGCGGCGCTGAGCTCTGAGCGCACAAGGCCCTGGCGGCTCCGCCCCGCGTCGCTGTCAGACAACGTCACCAATGGGAGATGAGCCTGTCGGAAACGTCAGGTGGGGAGGGCCCAATGGGAGACCAGCTTTCAGAGACCCGCCCCGGGCTAGGGCCAATGGGAGATCAGCTGTCAGAAAACACTAGGCAGGCCGGCACCAGCCAACCAGGAACCGCCCGTGATCTCAAGCACCCAAACAGCCCCGCCCCCACCTGTCCTATGCCCCACAGCAGCAGGCCGCACTGGGTGGCTCGTGTCACACCCCACAGCAACCCCAAAGCAGAGTCTCAATTCCCTCCCCACCGCTGCTCTGCATTAGGTAACAAAAACCCTGCCCAGGCACGCAAAAAAGGGGAAACTTTCTGCTTCCCACCACCAACCCCTGCAGTCCCTTCCCATGTCTGGCCACACGCTCCCAGCTCAGGGTGACCACACTCCCCGTCGGGGCAGGCTCTGCTCAGCCCGGCTCCCCACAGCCTGCACTAAACATGTGGGGCCCAACCCCAAAACTTACTCATATTTTACCCCAATGGCCCCAAACTGCCGCTTTTAATATGCAAATAAGGTGCTGCCACACTCAGGCCACGCCCCAGCTCTCCAGTGGAGCCACCCCAGAGAACCAGGTGATATTTAAATTAGCCAGGACATCGCTCAGTCATTGCCCTCTGCTCCCAGCAGGTGGCGCCGGAGAGCTCCGAGCTCGCTCATTTCCCTTTCTCGCGTCGGCTTCAGCCCCCGGGTCACAAACGCACCAACCGGGGAGCAGGAGTGCGGGGCTGCTCCAGGGTGACCAGATGTCCCATGTTTAAAGGGACAGGCCGGTTTGGCTGGACTTTTTCTTATATAGGAGCCTCTTACCCCCACCCCGTCCCGCTTTCCACAGTTGCTTTAAGGTCACCCTATGAGGCTGCTCTATGGGACGGACTTGCACACTTGGGATGTTAGTGCAAAAAACTTCTCCTGGGCTGAGTAAAGGGCAGAGACCCGCCCTGAGCCTGCCCTGAGTGGGGGTCACCCAAACCGACCCTCACTTGCCAGGCAGGTGTCACCCTTCTGCCTGGGGAAAAGGCAACAGGCCCCCACTCCCCAGCTCTGCGCGGGCAGAGAGCCAATGAGAACTTCTATTAAAAGGGAAAGAGAATCTAGCCTGAGTTTGGGAAAAACCCACAACCACATTCACATCTACGCTCATCAGCAACCCCCCACCCCAGAGTACGCTGGGCAGTGCTGTGCCTCAGTTTCTCGCCTTGCAGTGTGACAGGCCAATCCAATGTTCCTTCAACAGACCCTCCGCTCTCCTTCCCCCAAACCCCACTCCCCTTGGGCAGCAAAGCCCCAGGGGTGGGGGAGGGAAGGGAAGGCATCAAGCGAAACCTCAGCTTCTGCTGCCGACACTCCTTCAACTGGCTCTCGGTTTGCCCTGTTCACTCTGCGTCGCTGCCGCTCCACGGCATTGTCCTTCACCCTGCTGCTGAGAGCTCCTGTGTCGCCACTTCCCTGCTGCCCCTGCCTGTCTCCTGCAGCCTCTGCGCGGCCACGAGTGGGGAACTCGCACAAGTGCAGCCTGGGCAGCCTCTGTCATTGCAACACCATGGGCAGGGCGTGAACCACCAGCTGGGGGAGACTAACGCCCTGCCCCGCCCCTTGCACCTGAGACCCCACCCCACCTGCAAACACCCCTGTGCCCCGCCGACACCAGCCCTTAGATCCCGCTTGGTATTTCCATGCAGGCACGGACCAGTGAGAGGAAAACATAAGCTCACAAACACAGAGACTGAATTCCCACATTTAATCTCGCTGCACTTTCCAGAAAGTCACAAAATTCATTTAGTTCTTGCTAGGACAGAGAAAAATAAGTGACACTAAGTTTTTGGCTTAGTTAAATAAAATTAAGTGTTTAATTAATATAGTAATACTATGTCCTGATTCTGCTAAATAACACCATAGCGTGAAATAGGAACAGAGACAAATCTTGTCAGTGACGACTAATTTCGCAAATGATCTTCCCATTATTAATTTCCACACCGCCCCCGTTGCAGGTCTGGGCACCTCCAGTGTCACTGCTCTGCATTCACCTTCCCCTTAGAATTGTTCTTGGACATTCCCAAATTTGGAAAATTGTGCAGTTCAGAATGTGAATAGTGACCCCGGCTCCTTCCTGCACCTGCTCTACATTGTTCCACGGCAGCTTCTCCCCCTGCAGAGTCACCCCAGCACTGCAGTGCAGCCGCCCAGGGTTTTGCAAAAATTAATAATACAGAGTTTGGAGGAAAGTAAACATTTGGGAGTTGTGGAAAAAGTAAAAGGCAACAGTTGTGGTGTTACAAGAAGGCAGTTTTTGGATTACTAATAAAACCCAGTTATATAAATGTAACTGTATGTGCAGCTCTGCGCACTCACGTTGGATGGAAGCTTCGTAATTAAATTATACAAGAGGGTCAGGTAAAGTGCCTACTACCACCACTGTGTTTTGTCCTGAGAAGCCTTTACAGCCATTCTGAGGGGAAATGGGCCCTTTCCCACAGAAATGGTCAATACGGGATGACTGCAGGCAGCAGGCGGAGAGATAATCTCATCAAAATGATTTGACTCCTGGGTAATGTAAGCAATATCACTAAAGGAATGTCCGGGTTTCTATTGGCACTTAACTTGCCTGCCCCTGGCTGTCCCTGGTTGTACAAGATGGAAGTGTAATCGGGGTACAGTTGTGTAAAAAAAAATTATTGCAGTGCAAGGGATGTTAGACAAAATTTTTTGTATGTAATTGTGTAAGGTTTTAAAAACCTAAACTGAGACTTATGGTTTGTAATATAATGTTATGAAGGTTAAACTATGAAAGGAATGTGCGTTTTCCCAGGATGTGTGCAGTGTATATTGAGAAGGGTAAAAGGAATGCAAACAAAACATGGTACTTAGCTCAAACCCTATTAGGACTCCAAAGGGAGCCGCAATAGGTTGTGGTTTCTTTTTCAGATCTGTGTGTTTTGAAGCAGAAGATGAAAGTGGAAAGTAATCAGAACTCGGGTGGAAGTTGTTTGTGTCCCTTTTAAGACAGTCTCTGAGCTGCTGATGGTTTTGGACCCAAAAGCAAGCCCGAAAGCCTGTGTGAATGCAAATGACCTAGCTGATGGGGGAAGGAGAGAACTGCCCATAAGTAGCAGCATAAAGGAGCTGCAAATAATAAATACATCTGGTCAGCAAACAAGCTACTAGAAGACTCAGACTGTGGCCCTCCAGGAAAGGGAGGTGAAAAAACAAGTCAAGCTTGAAAATAAGGGGGACAGGTTAACCCTAAGGAGTGTGTGTTTCTCTGTGTGTGTGTGTGTGCGTGCATACGTACAGTGCTAAAGCTGTCTCTCAGATATTACCCAAGAATAATCTTGAAGCTTGGTACAGTAGAGAAACTATTGCAAACCGTGTCTGTTGTACAAGAGGGGACACTGAGGCACAACACCTCATGAATTTCATAAATGACCCGCGAGTGGGGTAATTCACTATCTGACTACAGAACAAAATAAGGACAGCCTGGAGGTAATTCTTCTGTTTTTCCTGCAATTAGCAATGAAATTTGTAAAAGAAGTGGTATTATTATTATTAATCACTAATCTGTCTTTACCGGGGTGTGTGTGTGGATATTGTTTCTTTTGTTTTTCACACACTCTACAAGCAAGCTGGTGCCAGCAAAAGACTAACCCATAATACCATGAATCTATGTTTTGTGTTGTTTGTCTGTGGTGTTTGTTTTGTTGTTAGCATTGTTGTGTTTCAATGAACATAAAGCCTCATGACATGGGTGGGGATGGCTTCAAAAGGCTGACCTGGGGGAAGATGTGTGGAAATTCAAAATGCTCGACTAGGAGGCCAGCACCTGTGTAATAGCTACTGTGGTGCCTGGAAGTGAATGGGCAGCTAAGGTGGGCCCCACAAGCCCTGTGGGAATAATGAGAAGGATTTGCTCGCTGGGAATCAATGGAGGGGTGTGTAAAATGGTGTAAATCCAGAGAAGATGTTTGACTGTGCCCCTCCCTGATGGCCATGGAGGAGCACACCCAATGGCCCGTGGCAAGGGGTGGACAATTGGGTGTACTGTGTATGAGGTGTTTTGCTGGAAATGTACGTATTATTGGGGGCACAATTACACCAGCCCCTAACCAAATTCCACACTACACACTGCTCTCTGGCTTTGGCGCACAGATAGATCTGTGACTCTTACTGCTGTGAATAATCGAACCAGCGCATACAGCCTGATTCCACACCATGTGGTTAAGTTGGTTTGGACAATAACCCATTTCTCTGTGGACATTCAATGGACTTATGATATGGACAAAAGCACGAAAACCTGCAGCGGCAGCGCATTGCAGCTGCCAGCAACTGGGCATGTTAAGAGCTTGACCCGCCGAAGGAGGAGAGGAGGTGTTTCGGTGGTGGCCGGGATGTTGGACCATGCGGCAGTGCTCAGGTCTCTCGGTGTTGCTGTGGATTGTTACAGCGGCTGGTGTATTGCTAAGTATACTTGTGATACGTTGCCTACAGAAATAACCTAGAAGTAATGGAGTAAGCCCCTCCCCCCTGTACTAGACAACCTGGACCCAACCTTCTTGGGCCCACTATAGTGGGAAGTCTGGAACACTAATTGGAACAGGTGTGACACACCCGTATGAGAGAAGGTGCAGGGCACTGCACTACGCATGGGGCAGTGGGACAAATGGAATATCAACACCTTCCACCTTGATGCCTGGCCCTATCAGGAAATGTGTCACCATATGTCCTATGTTTTGCTAAGGGGGAGAATGGGAGCAGGGACACAGGCAAGGCTCTGTGGTGTCAGGGCTGGGATGGGGACACTGAGGAAGGAAACTGGAATCATTGCTTGCTGGAAGTTCAATCTAATAAACATCTCATTGTTTGCACCTTCGGACTTTGGGTATTGCTGCTCTGTGTGTATGCAAGAAGGACCCGGTAATGGGAGGGTGAATGGATAAACCCTCTAACACTAAGTAACATCTAACACATTTCAACCTCTTCTTTTCACACCATTGCTCGTTCTCAGGGGCTGCTTTGTCTCCAGACAGATCCATTCTCTTTCAGGACGGCCTTGCTCTTTCTGTCTGTTTCACTCACTGAGGTGTTGGAGTAAACACTCCCCTTCCCTCTAGTCTCAGACAAACACTAGCATTAATTGTTTGCTACTGATGGGTTTAGAAAGCATTTGTCAAAATACCATTTCTGGGGCATTTTTCCCAAGATCCAATATTTTGTGTTCAAACATCTCCCAGCTTCCTTGGTGAAAATAAGGCCAAGGTTTCCTTGCAATGTAGAGGCAGTTTTTCACCCCAGATGGGACTTGAACCCACAATCTCTGACTTAGAAAGCCATTGCCTTGTCCATTAGGCCACTGGGGCCCTGTGCAAAAATGGAAATTCAATCTCCTAAATGCATATTTCTCATATTAACTTGGATGCCAAATACCCTCTGTCTGCACCTTACAGAAATGTCTGCATCCCCTGGCAGCGAGGCTACTGGGGAGGTCGCTTACAGAGCTGAGCACCACTTTTCTGCCAGCCATCTTTAGAGAAGAAGGCTCTTTTCCCTGACAGCCACACAGCGCTGCCTAGCATCCCGAGAGCCTCCCTCGTGTTCTCCCGCAGCAGCCGCCTGCCCGTGTGGGTGGGAAAAGGGGACGAGGAAGCACTGCGGCCTCAGGCCGGGACAGGAGGCCTCGCCACGCCCAGGCCTGCCTCTTGCCTTCAGCCCAGGCAGCCAGAGGTGCCAGGGAGCTCCCTGGCAGGCCGCCGCCTCATCCAGGAAATAAGGAAAAGGGGATGAATGAAGAAGTCAGGAAATAACAAGGAAATGAAGAGGTTTGTCGAACAGGTTTCTGCCCAATTTACCATCTTCTCAGCTACCGCTCAAAGTTAAAGACCTAAAGTCAACCTATCGGCATAAGTACAGATGGTTGATGGGAATTAAAAGGAGCTGCTGTCACAAGTGTTAGGTGCCTGCAAGCAGCATGCAGAGCATTTAAAACCGCCGCAATTAGAGGCTCAGATGAAACGTTTGCCCTAAATCAGAAACGACAATAGGACGACCAGCAGAACGCCACTCTAGGTAAACGTCCGAATAATGGAAGTTGTTAGAGGCAAAAAGTCATTCCTCAAAATTTGGAAATCAGATCCTAGTGAGGATAATAGGAAGGTGCACAAACTCTGGCCTGTTATGCCAAAGTGTAACAAGTCAGGCTAAGAAAGAATCTGAGAAGCAACATGCAAAAGACAAAAAAGCTAAGCATAAATCCGGTCAGTGCGAGTCCTGGTCTGTCCCTGCAGAAAGGTGAACCCCCTCTGTGGCTGGAGTGAGCTCCTCCAAGCCGACCTCACTACAGACCTGCGCCAGGTAGTGCTCATTGTAAAAATGTTTCCTCTGACGGTTGGGAACACGGGACCAGCGGTGCTCAGGCCGGCTGACACAATTAAAATCCCCCCCAACACCAAACATCATGCAGTCCAGAGGAAGGGGAGCCTTTGAGCTTCCCTCTCATGCCTTAACTGGGGACCATACACACTAATATAGCCGTAACCAGTGCCACAAAGCCCACCAGAAATGCCCTCCCTGGTCGGAGCTCCAGCCCCTTCTGTACTCGCACCGCGAATGTGAAGAACAAGACTCCAGCCCCATCATTCTTCCCTGGCCCTTCCTCCAATCACCCTCTGCCTATTGAGCTACCCTAGAGTTGTTAATGTGCATTTCCTGAACACCCACCATGGCCAAGTCCAGCTGCTCCAAGGCACTGAACATCAAGCGCCTCCTCCTGGGCCCCCAAATCCCTGCCACCTTCCACAGGGCCACTTTACAGACTCCTTCCCTGGTACTGCCTCGCTCAGCTGCACAGAGGAGTTTTCATCCCCAATCCCTGCCTGTCACTGCCCAGCAGCCCTCTGGCACCATTCCTGAGGGTCACCCTGCCTTGCCTCTCTTCCTGCCATGTTGGGAAAGACAGCTCCCATCTCTCCTTGTTAAAAGTCAGGTGGGCCAACTAGGGGCAGAAGCCCATTCTATGTTTTCCTACTGCAGAGCCCAAGATCAGAGACACGCTTTCAGGGCCACCCAGAGGGGAGGCAAGTGGGCAATTTGTTCCAGACCCCACAGGGCCCCATGATAATACAGTATTGCAACTTTTTTTAATGGAAGGGGCCCCAAAATTGCCTTGCCCCACAGCAGCTCTGCTCACCCTGGGTGCAAGTACCACTGGGCTGCCAGAGAACAAGCTGCCCCTGTACAAAGAGAATGAAAGAACCTGTCAAAGCCTGGGATTGAACCAGGAACCTTTAGATCTTCAGTCTAACGTCGCCCAACTGAGCTACTTTGGCAGCTGTATTGCAGTATTTTGGCCTGTTGCTTTTCTGTCCTGGATGTTTTGCAGCAGTTTTACACAAAAAGGACGTCATTGTGAGGTGCCCATGAAGACAAGACTCACTTTTGCCTGCCTTGCTCAGCTTGACTTGCTGCCTCACCCCGTTCCTGCCCTAGTGCCTGCTGACCTGGTGGTGGAAGGGGACTGGGGCCAGTGGCACGGGGAGGAAGTTGAGCTGGACCCTGAGCTAGACTAGACCCTGGCGGTGAGAGTCTGGCCACCACTTGCCGCCCCACCTGTTGTCCTGGCTTCCACTGGGCGTCATTTCAGGAGGGACGTGGGGCTTCTGCCTCCTCCCGATTTTCACACCGCAGAGGAGTGTGAACAGGAAACGAACGCTGCTCCACACCCCACTGGAGGAACCCGACGCCCTTAGCTGTGGGGAGTAAGAAGTGGCTGTTGGCTGACAGGGCCTGTCCTCGAGGAGCTGGAACAGCAGCTGCCGCCTCCCTCGGCTCCAGGCTGTGGGAAATGCTCATTGCCTGGCTGCATGGGCGGCTGCTGCTCCGTGCTCTGGAGAGCATCTGTATTGCTCTGTCAACCCCGCCTTCACTGCGCCAGTCTGGTAAGGTCCCACATGCCCTCCGGCCTGGCAGCTGAGAGTCTGTGCAGACATCAGCCCCTGCCAGCCCCACAGGCAGCAGCAGCGCCAGCCCCCAGCACCACAGGGGCACTCAATGCACTTCCTGTGGGGAAATGGCTCTGGCATCCAGCTGCTAGAGTGAGAGCCAGAGAGAGCAGTGTCTGGCTCACCGTGGGGAGAGAAGAGACCTGGTGAGTGCTGATCTCACTCAGCCTCCCCCGCAAAGCTGGTCAGTTGTATTGTCACTGTGATAGTCGGTGCTTCCCTTCAGGGCCGGCCTAGAGGGATCCGGGGTATGGGACTAATCCCCCCTTTTCTCCCCAGGCCCAGTCCCCACTCCACCCCTTCCCCAAGCCCCCACCCCACTACCACCTCTTCCTGCCCTGCACCTTCCAGCCCCAATCCTTTCCCTCTCCCACTCTCCCTGCTCCTCCTCCTCCCCCCCCAGCGCCTCCTGCACCCCACTGAACAGCTGATCACTGGCAAGTGTGAGGAGCTTGTCAGCAAGGCCTGTAGTGGGTGGGGGGGAGCTGGCTGCCAGTGGGCACTGAGCACCTTTTTTTCTCTCTGTTGGTTCTGCAGCCCCGTAGCTCCCATGGAGTCGCTGACTCAGCTCCTTTCACATGCTAGAGAGAGGAGCAGAACCAGGGCTATGGCTGATCTATGGGGCACCAGGTGAGTGGCAGAGGCTTCAGGTGCTGAGAGTTTGCCCAACCCCTCAACAACACAGTGTGAGGTGGTGTCCCAGGCATCTCGATGAAAGGAGCAGAACAGGATTTACTTGGGGTGGGGAGAGAATTGAGAGTGTCTCAGGGGGTTGTACAGAGGTATTGCCCAGGTGAGAGACTGGCTAAAACACAGGCCTCGCTGTGAGCAGGATTTGAACCTGCGGAGGGGAACCCTATTGGATTTCAAGTCCAACGCCTTAACCACTCGGCCATCACAGCTGTAAGCACAAAACTGCCCCAATGCTAGAGAAACTGGTAAATAATCCCAATGCCCAAGCGTGAAGTCATCTGAACTACAGAATTCCCACAGCAAACCTGGCTCCCAAAGCACAGGGGGGATTTGGGGTTTGTTCTGTTTGCTTAGCCAGGTGCCACAGGAGTCTTTGCTGCTTTTACAAATCCAGACTAACACAGCCCCTCTGATACTCCTAGTGACACTCTCCAATGGATCCCCATCCTCCACCCACCTTGAGCTAGGTAGGAGCGGATCATCATTATCCCTACTTGAGAGAGGAGAAGCTAAGGCTGAGAAAGGAGAATTGACTTGTCTTAGGTCACACAGCCAGCCAGTGGCAGAGTTGGGAATAGGGACCTAAGAGCCCTGATTTTGAAACTAATGATCAGATCGTGAATTTCAAACACTGAATGACCTGAATAAAGTGCTCTCAGATGAGCTCCAGACCAACAACAGTTCACAGTAATTATTCAGCAAGTATTTGAGGAGAACTGCAATGTTAGAGAGAATCATGAACTGCTCAGAGACGATTAATGCAGCAAAGCAGCAAATTTGTCAACATATAACAGGTTATGACTTATTTCCTTGGTCTTAAAAGAGAACAACAAGGACCTGAATCTCCTCCTGTCAATAACCCCTGCTCAGCCAATCAGGGTAGAGACTGAGGACGGGAGGCTGAGGGTTCTCACCAGAGAGCCCAAAGGATGGCCCAGGTCACTGGTGGGGATCATTGCCTGAGCACTATTTCAGCCCCACATTTTTGGGTGGACCTCCCACAGTGGGAGCTGCAGAGCACTCCCCACACACATATACACACACACACACACACACCCCGCTCCTGGTGTTGGGAGGGGAACAGGTGAAAGGACAAAAGAAGCAAGAGACAAAGAGAAAGGAGGGAGGGATGGATGGAGGAAAAGGTGAAACAGAAAGGACAAACCCTAATGTCCCCACTGATTCTATGGGACAAATCCCAGGTGCAGAATAAAATTCTGCCTCCTTAAGTTCGTGTTTTCCATGCCTAGAATTCAACTGTCACCAGATGGATCAGACTGAACAGGTTTCAAACCTCGAGGAGGCTTCAACCTTCTAAACAGGGATGGCTGTTTTCTAGTAAAATCAGGAAAAGGGAAGGAGAAAACTCAAAAGAGGTTCCTCCTGGCACTCACGTCCGTGAACTCCAAATACTCTCTCAGTCCTCAAAGAGAGACCTGGAGAAGGAGACTTGCTGAAGCAAAGCCACAGGGTCTCTGAGGTTTCCTGGCCCTCACCCTGTCCTGCCTGGCTGATGTCAGCATCTCTCTGTGAGGTCACCACCTCCCCACCACCTTTGACCAATAGTCTGAGGTCCTGCAAAAGGCCTTTGTGATGTCACTGCCACACCCTCCCTTGCTGTGCTAATGTCCTGCCCCTGCCCAGGCACTATGGAGGTTTGAGCTACTCCTGTGGATCACCCCACTCAAGGAGCGTTCGTTCGAGGAAGCAAGCTGGCTAGACAGGAAAACATCAGATGCTGCTCCCAATGCACACTCAGTTTTTCAGAAATTAGTCGACTTTATGGCCAGAAGAGACCATTAGAGCATCTAATCTGACCCCTGCATATCACAGGCCTCCTGTATGACACAATATCTACTTTTGGGGCAAACACATTCCAGGAAGATAGCTAGTCTTCATGAAATGACATCAGGAGATGGTGAATCCACCACTTTCCTTGAGAGATTGTTCCTGTGGTGAATCATCCTCGATGTTGAATATTTGTGCCTTAGTTGTAATATGAATTTGTCTCTTTTCACCTTCCAGCCATTGCGTCTTTACGCCTTTCTCTGGTAGAGTAAAGAGCCCTTTAATACCCCATCTTTTCTCTCCATTAAGGCCCCTTCTAACACTTCAATGAAGTCACCTTTCAATCTTCTTTGATAAGCTAAACAGGCATGAGCTCATTCAATAGCTCACTAGAAGGCATTTTTCTCCAGCCCTCAGAACACTCTTCGTGTGCTCTCTTGGTCATCAGATTCTGAACTGCAACTGATGTGGTTCTTGTTCTTCTGCACAACATAGCTCCTGGAGAAGAGGGATCTGCGAATATTATTCGTACTGGATACGCTTTGTTTAACTGATGAAAACATAAACTAGACACTTAGAGGATTGGAACTGATTTCAGCTGATGGACCAGCTTTGCTGATGTGGTTTTTAAGTGCATTATGGACAGCAAAATGTTGAGTGTTTACATTAATATCAAAGCACTCCTGTATAGAGGAGCCCTGAACATAATGGAGAAATGGAAATGAAAATGTTTAACTTTAAAAAAAAAGAAGGTTATAAGCAGAGAACACGGGGTTTGGAACTGAGTGACTACGTAGAAAACTGCAATTAAGCACTCCTAACACTGAGCAATATCCTCCAATGACAACAGGAGTATGGAATTGTGTGATGTCCAGGACTTGAAGGACAAACCCTGATTCATCGAGGTCCTTTGCCATTCCCAGGACCACGGAGTGGTTTTCAAAATGGGGTTTGATTAAACTGCTTAAATGTGGTAAACACCACAGCTTGCACACCCATCAGATATAGCTTCTCCCACTGACACTAGCTGCCACCTCTTGGGAAGTGTGGATTAACTGCAAAATTCCACAGGAAAACTCTCTCCCCTCAGTATAGAGGAGTGGTTCTCAAACTGTGTCAGGGGACCCCAAAGTGGAGTCATAACCCTGTTTTAATGGGGGTCGCCAGGGCTGCCATTAGACTTGCTGGGTGCCTGGGGCTGAAACCAAAGAAGTCTGGAGCCCCACCACCTGTGTGGCTGAACTCCCTCAAGCTCTGGTTTTGCCTCTCCCTAACCGAGGGCAGTGGCTCAGGCTGTCTCCTCTGCCTGTGCTCAGTGTAGGAGTGATCTTGGTGTGTCTTTCTAGGGTCATGCTGTAAGTTTTTGTTTTTTGTTTGCAAAAGGGGTTGTAGTGAAAAAGGAAGTTTGAGGAACCCTGGCATAGAGCCTCTGAATATGTTCCCTAGACTTGGCTCCTGGGGCAGATCAGACACTGAAAGTACAGCCATGGAGACACCACACACCAGCCTGGCCTAGCAGGCAAAATCAAACCTCCACAGAAAGATGCCCATTGCTTTATAACCCGTCTTCCTAAACCTCAGCCACAGCCACTTAACAAAGGGAGGCTTTTCTACACTATAGTTCTGGTCTCACTGAAGGGTCATTTCCAATTGTTGCTCAGACCAGCATTAGGAAATGGTGCCTAGGCAAGCTTGTACTGGCACTTCCCATTGCCCCTGGACGATCCACTCCCCCTTTACGATGGCTCCTGCACTCCCAACTTGCCTCATACTAACTCCTGCCCCTCCTGTGCCCCCTTTGCCTTAACTCCTGTGCCACCTTCAGTGCCCCTCTCCTGCAGCCCCTTCACATGGCTGGTGCTGGGGCCCCATATTCTCCCTTTCCTGGGCTTTGGCATCATATCCCCTGCTTAGCGGTAGGGTTCAGTGAGTCCCAAAGAGTGAGGCATGACTCCTAGAGACACAGAGAACATTCATGGAGTCAGTAAAGTGTTGAGCTTCTTCAGTC